>NW_020447708.1:109473-161841 GCF_003343035.1 Apteryx rowi
GGGCACAAACTGAAACACAGACACTTCCATCTTAACATGAGGAAAAACTTTTTCACTGTGAGGGTGACAGAGCACTGGAACAGGTTGCCCCGAGAGGTGGTGGAGTCTCCTTCTCTGGAGATATTCAAAACGCGCCTGGATGCAATCCTGTGCAATGTGCTGTAGGTGACCCTGCTTGAGCAGGGGGGTTGGACTAGATGATCTCCAGAGGTCCCTTCCAACCTCAGTGATTCTGTGATTCTGTGATTCTGTGATTCCTTATTGCACCTTTTAAACTTGCAACTTGTGTTGTTCTCTGCACCCTTATATAGCTGGGAATAACAAATAGTACTTATCAGGAAGTCACCTTTTGAATATGCATATCCTAATACCTGAAGCTGACAGGATATTTCCAATTTACCTAGATATTTTACCCATGTCAGTGCAATACGCTAACAAAACACACAACTAATCCAGGAAGAATTGAAACTTAAAGAATTACTGTGTTCCATACCTTTCTCACCACCAGATCATGTGCCTGAATTTATCTCAGTTTGGTGGTAAAACTGCTGAAATTATCCAAAAGATGGTTGGTCGCTTTCATGAGTGATGTTTGTAAGTCTTCACCACATGTCTAACAGAAGAAGTGCCCAAATAAAAGAAAATTATAGCTAATGTTATCTTTGCTACTGAAAAAAGTCTTGGGCAATCGCAGATACTTTTCTAATTCTACAACTGATTGTTTAAAACAAACAGTGGTAATACRGTGGGATAGGAAGGTTGCAGTCATTTTCACACAGAAGCATAAACTTACTCTGGAAATAAAGAAAAACCTCATTCAGATCATCATAAAATCCTTCCTTCAACACTGAATCTGCCGAGAAAGTATTTTACAGTAGTGAACCAAAGCAAATGTTAGCATGAGTCAGCAAAACCTTCAAAGAACAATCTGCAAAGGCTCACTCAGAGATTCTTTGTGTCTAGAAGCCTTGGGAAAGAATGGGCCCATGAAAGAAAGCATTAAACTGTTTGAAATAGATCTCCCACTAATTGCCTAGAGACACGGACAAGCCACTTGTGCTCTTGTTTTCTTGTTTTACAGAAAATGACACAAACACACCTATATAATACAGCTAAGATATAGGGACAAGAAATACTTCAGAGTAGTATTTAAGGTTAATGCTGGGTGGCTGAGGCTAGCAACTGAGAGTGAAGGGTGCCAAATTTTGAAGCCAAATTCACAGCAAGTAGCAAGGGCAAATATAAGTGAGGGATTAATGATCATATTATTAAATATATACCAGGCAAGGATGGCAAACCACCTTAAGAAGGTCTTGTTACTAAATATGTATTGCAACAAAGTAAACAATAAGAATTTTTAAAGATTATTTATTATGGGTCAAGCTAAAACAAAAAATATATTCTTGATTTGAATTCTTGTTGTGAATTCTTGAATTGAATTGGCAGTTGTATTCTTGTTATGTGTACAACTAGATGTAGAAGAATGGCAAAAATTAAGCAAAAATATTCAGGAAGCAAGTTGTTTCGCACTTAAATATTTGAGAAAGGCTTTTAACTTGCTTTTAAAAATGAACTTGGCTTAGAAGACACTTCTTTCTAACAAAGGAAGTGTCACCATGTGAAAAGCATGCATGCAACCTGGTGCCCAAGTAACAGTCCTATGAGTCTATTTATTTCCTACATGCGTACTTTGTTTATCCTTTGCTTTCTCTTACAGTAGATAAGATTTAAGTTACTTAAGACACACCATTCAAGCTTTCCCACATAATGTTACCTGACCTCYAGCTGTTGGGTGAAATGTTTTTTGAACAGAAATTAGATGTGCAGGCTTTTTTTTTTTTTGTAAGCATCATCAATATTTGTTACTTTACAACAAGACTTTTAGAAGCAAATCAAACAACATCATGTTTGCTAGCATCAAAGTCTACTTCTGGAATCAAGTATTAAAAATGTGGAGACTTTTACACAGAAGTTATGAATTATAGTTTACTGCAGAACAAACATATCTGTGCTGGTAAGTGGATTCGCACTACCTATTTTTTCAAAATGGAGAGGGCCACAAGGGTTAAGGGAAAATAAAGGCAAAGAAATATRTATGAGATAAGTAAGGCAGTTGAACTTCTTATTCTTTATGAATGTGTTTCAAGTACTTCAGAAAGTTTAATTTACTTACCTTTGGTCTCGGAACTTCAACATAGGTTAATACTTGAGAAGTATTCTTGCAAGAACAATTTTTTTTTGTTCGTTTTCCCCCCCAAAGTATACAAAAAATAGTTTAAAACCAATTTGTAGCTAAGTCATACAATCCTCATGTATCTCAGTTAATACCCGAGAGAAAGCTCAATGCAATAGTTTATGCAAAACTATAAGAGCTGCAAAGCTCTGACAGTCCAGCTGGTGGGGCTGTTGCCTATTTATGTCTCTGAGCACAACACACCAAAAAGCTGAGGTAGCTATTTAGAGTCATATGGTGAAGAACCAAGACTAATAAAACACTGAAAGTTCATTACACCACTATAATTTTGCTAAATGTCATAACTTTGAACTTCAAAATAACCCATAATTGACAAAACACATCCAGTTACACTGCTTTAAGCAAAGAGTGGAGGGAAATGGTAAATGGCATGAAACTGGTACTGCTACAAACTTTACATTTCAACTTTATAACAATGTTTAAAAATCCATTCTGCACCATACTAGCTACAAGGAATAAGAATGAAAACGGTTTACAGAAAGTGCTATTTTGATTGCACTGTCTCTAAAGGTAGACCAAGGCCCTTTACAAAAGGGCAATTTTTTCTCCACTTCCTTCACAACATTTCAGACCAAAGTCTGGCAGGCTTTTTTCCAGATGATCTACCACCAGCACCACACCTCTGCTCTGCACTGGGATGCTCCCTGCTAATGGTACTGTTAAAGGTATGCCTCCTATGGCTGGAGGAAGACTGGTAATCCCTGGTCCATACCAAAACTTCTAAGAAAGTTCACCGCACTGAAAAATGACAAGGAGCTACTCTGAGTTTCCATACCATTAACACTGTTGTTTTCAGTTGTCTTTGAATCCACAGAATTATTCCAAACGCCTTTGATTTTAACTTACAGTACAACTTAAAAATTAAAAGCCTGAAGAAGACCCCACACATTAGGAGTTCAAGTGCACTAATATACTTTATCAGACAGCAGAAGACTGTCCTGCAGTGATGCCTTGGCATAATATGCTTCTAAATGGTGGCACTAAGAGATTTAGCGTCTTCCTAAACAGCAATATTTATCACACTGATTAGCCTGCAAAGAGAATGCTAAATATTCTCAGGTCTTTCAGAAAGTAGCACTCACCGCTCTGTGTGTTTTTTTGTCCTCCAATTCTGAGGAGCTTGCTGTGAGCTGCCCATTCCAGTATTGTTTTGCACGATCAATGAGTTGGTGCTTCTCTGAGGAAGGAGGCACTGGAATTCCTTGTATTGCCAAATACTTAAAAATTATTTCTCGATAGACTTTCCTTCGTTTCAAAAGTTCTTCTGCACTTTGACTGTAAACCAAAATTGCATGAATGGCTTCTGCAAGTGAAGAAATTACAGTTAGCAGCTGCTTCTCTCATGATTCATAGCCAAACTTATACCATTTCTTACACTTCTGACTAACGCCTCCTGATGCTGCACAAGATTAAGTGAAATGCAAAGAGTTAAAAGAATATTTGTAAACTGAAGTCTGATCTATTTTCTGCCAAATAAAATTAATAATATTCTCCAAGTGGGTTGAAATGTTCAAGCTGCTTAGAAACTCCAAGTGCTTCAAGAAGAAGAAAGACTCTTGTACACAATACACTTGTACCCATACTCCTTGACAAGCAGCTAAGTCTTAACTTCAAAATAAACTGATTTGGTTTTAACGTGAAATTGTTCATAGCTTTCTACTTCCGTTACCTTACACCAAAAGCAAATCTGAGCTTGCTTTCTTCATTTGAAAAGCTCTGGGATATTTCAAAACAGGCCAGAGAGAGGCTCATCTTAGAGGCAAGACTAYACTGGGAAAGAAGAACTGCACAAATTCTTTATGGTCCTTCTGAATATGGAATTTTAATCTAAATTTTTGAATCAAATGGGTAGTTTGTGTGATTTCAGACAGAAAATGTATTGTTATTTTCAAAAATATGAGGTCTTCTACGTTTGCTGTGAACAGAAAATTGACAAAAATGCAGATAGAAGATATTTAAGGTAACAGCCTGATTTCTTGTATGCTAAACAAAAATTCTAGAACCAAAACTTGGCAGATTTTAGACAACACATAGTTATTTGTCCATCCAGGCTTCTATAGATTGATGGAAATAGAATTAAATCCATTTAATCTCCACAACAACCACCTGAAAACTCCCAAGTTCATAAGGAAACACCATGCACAGTAGTATGAAGACAGTGCACTGAAACGTAACTTCGGAAAATCTTCAAATGCAAGGCTCTGTGGCAAAATTAGGAAACATGATAAGATGAAATTCAGTTTTGAAGTAGTTGCGATAGCTAATTCGCATTTGAACAGAGGTCAGCTGCCTAACGTTTCAGCTGTAGAAACTGTAGGCTTAAACAAGAAGAGACTAATAATTGGGGTAGAAAATAAATACATCTTTTAGCTTATTCTACAAGCACTACAAAAAGCAGATTAAAAAAAAAAACAAGAAAAAGTAGAGACTATTTAGCGCATGAACTTTCAAAGAAGTGCATTTAGCAAATGCTCTGAGTTATGTCCCATATGAAACATATTCAAGGTTTTGTATGAGTGTATTCAAGGCGATATACTGAGTGGCCTCAAGTAATACACGTGCAAATTTAAGTTTTATAGCACAGATCTCAACACCCACGAAGGCCTGGGGGATGGTCACACCAAACGGCGTTACCGTTCTACAAACGAGTAAGCTCAAGACTGGATCTGCATTTTACCCTCTCAAAAGCTGAAAGCAGAGATGGTTAAGGTAGAGAGCAGCAGACGCTCAGCTTCTACATAAAGTTGTAAGCACGAACGAGATATAGCACCGCATGAAGTTCCGGGGGGGAGGGGGGGAAGGAAGGAGGAAGAAGAAGAAAAAAAAGGCGTTTCGAGGAACTAAAAACCTAGCAGAAGGCACTAGTAGCCGCACGCTCCTGCGCCTACACACACGAAAGCGCTCAAGAGCCAGATACCGGCGCTATGCGGAGGCTACCAAGCCCGACAGCCCCGCAGGAAGATGCTCTGACCGGGCACACGCGAATAAAAGGCAGCTTCCGATGCCGCCCAGGCCGCTGCCCTCGGGCACGGCGCCGCCAGCTCGCCGCCGGCCTCCGGGGCAGCCCCGGCAGCTCGCACCGGTTGCAGGGCGGCCTGCTGTCAGCAGCAGCGCCACCACCGCCCCGGCCTCAGCGCCCCCGGCCAGGCCGGGGGGGAGGGGAAGGCGCCCCGGGCTGCCAACGGCCTCGCCGAGGTCGGGCCCCCGGGCCCCGCGCACCTTGGCGGCTCTCGGGGTGCACCAGGCGGTTGGTGATGGTGTCGGTCAGCGCTAGCAGCTCCTCGGTCTCGAGAAACTCCAGGAGCTCGCGGCAGCCGGCTTGCTCCCGCTCGCTCAGCCCCAGCGACGCCATGGCGCGGCGCGGCCCTTTCCTCCTCCTCCTCCTCCTCCTCCGCCGCCGCCGCCGCCGCCGCCTCCTTCCTCACTGGCACCCTAGCAACGGCGCGCCCTGGCGACCGCGGCTTCCCGCGCCACGCCGCCAGCGGCCCCTCCGGGAAACAGCGCCCGGCACCGAGGTTCCGGGCGGGAGGCGAACGCGAACAAGCAGCGCGCCTCAGCATTTCATAAGCAAATACCACCATCGCCCTTCGTAAGGTCTCGCATTAAAGGGTTGTGCTAATGTCCCAACATAATCGTGACCAGCCACGTGTTTTTTATGCTATGGAAGTATTTTCTTGAAGCTACTCCACCCTCATCCATCATTTTCTGTTGACATCCAAGCATAGCATTTGGAGCCTGTTTCCTTACTTATCCTTCCTCTTCACTCACTGCCATCTTTTCTCCATCCTCCATACAGAGTCCATGCACTCTGGTAAGGCCAAGCAGCTCTCCAGCATCRCAGTTTACATGGAGATGGTGCCTTTACGTGAATAAGGTTCCTGAGCAGATGGTGCTGAGCGCAGTAGTGACTGCGGGCATCACAGCAAGGGCTCAGTGCCTCTGCCGAGCTCCTGGCAGCCACCCGACGGGGAGTCAGTCCTTGGAAAGTGGCTGACGTGCCCCAGCCTTTGGTAACGTGTGCCATAATCGGGGTCRGGTGGCCTGCCTGACCTTGGCCAGCCTCCCACCCATGACTCAAGGAAGTCTTTGGCACCCTGGGAAACTAATGCTACGCTACACATTTGCAAGAGTGGGAATCAGACAGGGCAGCAACTGAAATTACTAACGCTGCTTTTCCACCACCATGAGGCTTGAAGCACCTGCTGCTCCTGCACTGGGCAGTTTTCTCTGCCTCAAGGGCAAAATAACCAGTGATGGTTATGGGTGAGGGAGAAAAGAGCAAAAAGGAGAAAGGAYGAACAAAAACAAAAGGAAAAAGAAGCAGAAGGCTCAGGTGAGATAAAGACCATAAGGCCCAGTGAGGCCTGGTGCTGAGAAAAATACAGATACAATGAGTGCTCGATCTCACTGTGGCAGAAAAAGCAGGGAAGAGGCACTCATCAAACCCATGCTTTAATATGGATAGCTTTTGGTGCTAAAGCTGTCTCTGGTTTCAAAAATTGGAAAACCCAGGTTCTGTAAAGACTCAGACTGTCACTTGAACACAGAAGTTAAAAGCACTAGTGATGTTTTTGTCACTGAACACCTTCATGGTAGACTCTGTTCAGATCTATGGTAAAGAAGGCCATCCCTGAAGATCTTTTAGATCTAAGACCAAACAACTGAATGAACAGAGAAGATGGTCCTGCCCCTCATACCATGCATACAATTAATGTTTTAGATGTTCATTTGCTCTTTCAGGTCTGGAAAAGCTGTTCTTCAGATCTCCCAGGCTGATTAGGACAAAAAAAAAAAAAAAAAAAAAGGCAGCTGGAATAATGACTCTTCTCTTAAGCTAAACCAGAAACAGCTGAACTAATTTTGCTCACAGATTTTCAAGTTCAACTTTCAGATAAAATTCAGCCCTGATTAAAGCACTTGAAGAGATTCTACACAATAATGCTTACTGTATGCTGTGCCAAATTTCCCCTTAAATGTACATCCATTTAAGATCCTTTAGGCAGCTAGAGCAACATGTAAATACTTCATCAAGAACAATCACTCTACTGTATAATATATATGCCCTCACCATAGAGCTAGTATACATTTTGTTAGACTACTTAATTAYGCACTTGCCATGTAAAAGAAAGACCTCCCACCACAATATTAAGTGATTCACTTTGCATATCTATTAGAGTTTACAAAACAAAATTGGACGACAAAAACAGGACACCTTACATGCCACCGATGTAATTTTGTTGCTGAAATGTAGTTTTTTGCATTTCTTAAAATTAATTCTGCAGACTTAAAATTAGAAAAAGCTCCCTAGAAATATGAATGGCCTTTGCTTCAATTTGCTGATGTTTCAACATGCCTAATTAGTTTTGCAGTCTTCAGGGGAACAAGATCTAACTCAATATTATAGAATTCAGGAAAAAAAGGTTAAGATGCCATTTTTAAGATTAAATTTTGTTGAGAGGCTTGCTGTGTTTTCACCGAATGTATTTTTAAAGTAGATTGCTTTAGCATCATTACATTCCTATTCATCCAGAGAGAGAAGTGCATCGTCACCATAGAGATTGAAGAGCTTCTTTAATATTCAGAACTGATCACAATTTTTTTTTCTCTCTCTTTTTAAACCAAGGCCAGCACTTCTAGTAGGATTATGCCTATAGCTTGTTTGGTACCTGAGCTGGTTCCCCCCCRTTCTGTAGCCTTTTAAAGTAGGTGCTTCGTCGAGGTGGGGGGAGGCAAAAGAGTTGTGGGTCCCCCCTCTTCATTTCCCAGAACTCATTGCCTACAGGGCTCAAACTTTCAGTTACAAATGCCTTTGATCATTGCCCAGGAATGCAAACTAGAGTTCCTAAAGGTGAAGGAATAGGAAAGTTATTAAACTATAAAAATAAAAGGAGGTGAATAGAACTGTTGTAACATTAAAATCCAGCTGTAATCCATGGAGTGACTAGAAATGATCCCCTCTCTTTTTCATCAGAATGAATGTGTTTATTTCAAATTATATCCTTAAAATGTCAATTATCCCCTATTTCTATGAAGACAGTGCAAAAGTCAGGCACTGAGACATAGCAGGACTGGGTTTAATCATACTGATGCATATGAATATAGGTTCAGGCAGTACTAGATACTATTCTGAGTCACATATGCACAGCTATAACATCGGGAAGGCAGCACAAAATATATCTGAGGTTATATCACAATATTTGGATAGATAAGAGCCAAGCTTAACTGAAATACTCATTACAGACTTTTTTTTCTCCCTGTCCTTTGAAAACCAAGCAGAATGGATTAGAAATTACTAACTAGAATACAAACATAAGTATCAGTTTTACCATCATCTATAGAAGTAGTTATTTTACAGGTGGGTGCAGTCAGCAACTACAACTTAAGGATACTCATGCTTAACATACTTAAATGATACTGGCCACAGTATTAGCTCTTTTCACCCATTGCTATCCTACACTACGTTTTCCAACAAGTTAGTTTACATAGTGTTGATTATGCTGATTGATGAAGACACCACGTATGAACTGAAACAATGTTTTATAAAAACGGACCACAGCTTAACTAGTTACCATATGAAGCATTTTCATCTTTTAACTGCACTTCCCCTTCAATTATATTTCATAATAGCTTTGAACCGCTATTTTATACCTCCTATCTGCCATCGCTAGTATTTTTAGKTTTTTTTCCTTGCATAATTCTAAAACTTCAGAAATTGTTTCAGGTACAACCTTTCAACTTTCAAAATATAAAATCAAGTGTGTACAATGTCATTTGCGACAGCCCACCCAACACCCTCAGAATTGATATTTGTCTTTAACTTATGTGGACTATTCAGCAAGCACTCTTGAACATTTCTTTGATCTATCCAGCCACATCTAATCATTAGGCGCTTCATTCATCTACACCCCTCAACTCCCTTTTGGGCTCAAAGCTCAATATTTTCCCTTCACAATCTAGATGCTTAACACTGGAAATCAGTCATCAAKTTTTTTCTCGCCCCATTTATCAGCCATACTAATCCATTGTGAGGTAGGCCATTGACAAGAATGCTTACATGATTACATTGGGTTATCAATTAAGGATACCATTCTTTTGAGAAATTTTTACTTCTGCCTGAAATGTCAGCATATCAAGGGAATTAAAACAAATCAGGGCAAAAAACTTCACATTTGGAGTATGAATATAATTTGTAATGAATTTATCAAATGACTTGTGTATATATTGCAAATCGGATACTCATTTTGCCTGCTATGTGTATATGCCACAGTACCAGAGATTTGAGACCCCTTGTCCTTATGTCCAAATTTAGTAATTTTTTTAGTCAAAGACTTTGTCAAAATTATACAAAGTAGAAAAAGATAAATTTGAAGTTTTAAGTTACACAGAAATCACCATTCAAAAAGTTACCAAAGACAGTCAAAACCCAAGATGAAAACACTTAAGAATTTACAGAACTATAAATAATAAATGTAATAATCCAGCATTTTCAGATGACAGTCAGTATTAAGCTTTTTGAAGTAAAAGAAACAGCAATTAGATTATCCTTAATCTTGGGACTATAGAATTCAAAAAAGTGACTTAAAAAAAAGCAATGAAAACAAGTTTATCACACCAGAGGTGTGACACTCCATTAGCAGTATTATACTCCATTAGTAGTATTATCAGAAATGAACATAAGCTTATAAACTGCAACAACTGAGACTCAGCTCTCTATATTAGCACACATCAACCTTCATATGCAGTCTAAACTAACACTTGTTACTTGTAACACAGAGCCATTGAAGAATTTTGACAGCTGCGTGATGGAGAAAGAGTGGACGCAGCGGTATCTTACTACTCCTACATCCAGACCAGCTCATGGTCCTACATTTGTATTTCAAGCCCTACACAAATGGCTAAAGAGTGGTTAACACACACAGCATTTTCAAACCATTGTCCCCCAGGGCTAAATATCATACAAGCCATTAAAATGATCATGATTTGGCACATTTCTTTAAACACCGCATAAAATCTTTCTTTGCGAGCCTTAATACATTCCTTCCAACACTACTATCTCCATCTCTGGTTTGCCAGCTTTATGCTATTCTCTCTGCATGTTATTGAAAATTCTTAGAAAATGCTACATTAACTTCCTCTTCCTACCAGGTCAGTAGCTTTGAAGGCCTATGAGTCCCCTGAGATCCTAGACTAACTAACTTAACAAAATCACATTTTCCCATGCTATTGTTTGTTTGTACTTTTTCTGATTGATTCCCTGTATCACACAGTATATCACCCAAATGATACATGATGCTTTAAGTTATTTATGTATATATAGTAGTTAAGAAGTCTGGTTCCCAAGGGATTTGGTTGACTATTTAAATGACTTAAAAGCTGCCATTGTTTTGAAGATGGTTTGACCCAGTCAGCTCTGAGGAGTGGATTGCCTGGTGTCTTAAGTGTCAAATGCCAACTGAAGCTTTTTCTGTGTAGGTGCGTTCATCATGCATCTCGGGCTCTGATGACCAAAAAAGCTATTCCTCCCCTTGACATACACACATGCTTCTTTCTCCAAGAGATTATATATTTTTAAAGAATTTGTAATAATACCATGACTTTTTGAAGATTTATTGAAATAAATAGTAATTAAGAGGTCCCAAATTTACTGGAGTGGGTGATTAACAGCTAGAAGGACAAAACAGACAGGAAGTCTATTTTAATTTCCTTAGGAATCCTGGATAGTCTTGGGGAGAACTGAATAGACTTAGAGTCTATTGAAATCCAAATATCTGCAGACATGGAACGTCAAGAACTGACAGCTTTACACTGGTGCTACGCAACACAATCATATACCCAACACAGCACGGTAACTATTAACACTGCAGCAATATTTTCAGAGTGATCCCCCAAAAGACAAGATCAGTTTCTATTAACAACAAAGACAATGTTTTATTGAACAAATCTATGTACAGTACAAAAAGTTTTCAAAATGAAACACTACTGTTGATTTATTGCAGTTTGATGGCTCAGTTTTTAATTTGTACTCTTATATAAAATGCAAAGTAAAATAATTTAACATTCAACAAGGAAGCACAAATTTCCTTTCTTGCTGAACCTGTAACAGCTTTTACAAATTAACAGAGTCCCAAAATGCATACACTGCATTTAATCAGAAAGGTGTTATACAGTACCAAATAAATTAAGAAAAAATAACACTACCACCCTGTTGAGTCTTTCATCCATACCACTGGTGTTAAAGAATAAAAGAAATGAGTACAGCTGAACCTTCAATGTGATATTAAAATCACAAAGTTTAATGTTATAAATTATCCAAACTATACAATTTATGTAGTTTTAATGAATATGGCTAAATAACCAAAGTACCAGTGACCTTTCCCCACAGATAAGACCATTTTCAACCTACTTTCGATTTTTTTTTTTTTTTTTTTTTTTTGGTGAAAGGTGCCTTCCAAGCGGCAACTCTGAAAATTATAACTTACATGACCCTTACAGTGAACCATGATCAGGTTAGAGTAGACAATCTTAAAGGCAAAGTCTAAATCCAAGTTATATCCACCTGGAGGAAACATGATTAAAATATGATTATCAGCATGAAATGCACAAACTTTGATCCAACAAAGCTCCTAAGTTCATGTATAACTTTGGGCAACTTTAACAAATTTGCATGCTTACATTACACATGCACTTCAGTATTCATTGAATCAAAGCAATATATCTCGATGAAGTCTTTACAATTACACCATACAATGCTTAATGCCTGGGAAAAAAAAAAACTTTCAATTCTAGACTTGGAACCCTTTTCAGCCCTAAAAAGTTGCAGATTCAGTATAGGATAATATCCTACATACTACAGAATCCTAAAAAAGCATGTAGAATAATCCCACACATATTAGAAGCATCTTTTTGCTCCTAATTCAAGTTGCTTAATACTGCAACTAACTGAGTACACCAACAGGTATTAGAGAACAGTTTTTAAAAAAGATGATTAAAGTCTTTTGAAGTAAAAATCATTACTTAAAACAAAAATGTTATCACCCACTTCCTACTTCAAGTCAATTTAACATATTTCTGGTATCCGTTAGGTGATAGCTAATGTTCACCTACATAAGAATTCAGTTTTTCAGTTCTCCAAAGTACATATACGGAACACGTGTTATAAACAAATGGTGGTGTCCAAGAAAAGCATCTTTGAACAAAAGTGAGTTTAATGCAGGTACAAAAAATTATGGTCACAGTTTATGCATGTACATAGATGCATTTATCTACACACTTTAAACCAAAGAAAATACAAGTTTCAATCATGTTTTAAAGCATCTTCAAACACATGGAGCTCCAGAAAAAGGCAAAAAAGCACCAAAGATTAAAAGTACACTTAAAGATTTTACACATAAACATTTTTGTCATATCTGCTGACCAAGGTTTTAGATTTTTAAAAACTTAATACTTTAAAATTAACCCTTATTTTTTCCAAATGTATTTAAGCAAATTTAATTAGATTAACAATGTTAAGCAAAGAAAGGGGAGCCTGGGAACAGTCAAGATGATAACTGGGTCCTTAAAAATTAGTTGATAACTTCAAAGCAAAAAAACCATGAAAGTGCATTTGGCTGATAAGGTCCCCCTTGATTTCATGTTAAAACAACTTTTAATGTATTTATATATGTAAATATATATGTATGCGTATATATGTGTATATATATATGAATGATGCATTTAAATCTCTTTTTGCAACTGCAAAAAAAAATTCTTTGGTGCCTCAAATGTCATACAGATCTCTCAAAGTGGGCCAGTCATTGGTATTAATGTAATGCACACATACCTGTGATCATAATTTTATAACCCTTTACTTTAAGCCAACTCAAAGTTAAGGCATGATTTTTTAGAATTCAAAAAAAGTACAATTTTGAATCTGTGTTCTTTTTACCTCCTAGGAAGGGAAAAAGAAGCAGAATTAATGCAAATATCTGTTTGATTTCACAGAGGATTATTAGCAGAGGCATTACTGAACTATTATGTTTAAGTTCCAGAAATACTTAACAGCGTATTTTACGATGAAACCCTTAGGTCTGCAAGTGTGAGTCACTGCTACAATGAAGAGATCTTTTATGTACCTCTTGATTTTTTACTTTTTTTTTTTTTTTTTTTTTAACATATCTGTCGATTTAAGCAAGTTCTTAAAGATCATCTTACTATAGCATACACACATTGTCATGAACTATTCAGTAAGCAAACTAGCTGAGCAGGAACAGTTGGTCTTTACTGTCCTACATTTCTGTGATGACTCCATCTGTACACATTGTTTTTCACAACTATACCTTCTGCACCTATGAGCACATTAACATTTTCAGCTAATGGCATAGAACAGGATCCAAAATAAACATTTTTAAGCTGCACAGACAGTATAACATAGTTATTAGAGGGTAAATTAGCACAGCAAATAGACAATCTGTATATTTGCCACACTTCTGTTTGGGGTCGGAAGTCCAAAAAATACAACAGCTTCTTCATGTCCTGTCTGTTAATGTGATATACAGAGGTGAAGGACTGAAATTTCCTATCTTCCCAAACTCCTTCTAGTTCTTTTTATCAACAGCCAGCTGCTGGATAAAGTGCTTAGCATCTAAGTCCAACACCTTCACTAGTCTCTGGGAAGGACTACCTTTTCAAGAGATGGTACTACATAGGGTTGTAATGTTTCTTAAGGCTGAATTGTTGCATGTTTTCTCCCTTCCTTTAGACAGTAGATAATTACTTACAGCACTGAGTTGTGATCTACCACCGCTAAGCAATATCACATAGGTGAAACGGGCTCTTCCTGATCCGTTTTTCTGAACTGGCATTTCTAATTCGACATGTGCACTGGTTTTGTCTGTCTTCATTTTTTTTTTCCTCCACGAAGCCATTTTCCAAGTTCTTTTCAGTCATATCAACAGCTGAAAGACTTCTCTCTGTATCTGCATCAAATTAGCTTAACTCTGCCCTGCTGTGCAAGTTCACCCCTCTTCACACTGTGTATTTGTTTTAGTCTGCTTCTGTTAGTATCCACACAACTTGTGCAGTGTTCTTGCATTAGTCTTCCTGCACCTAAAACAGATGTTCTATATGACATTTCCCAACAGTCTTAAYATATACTTGTACCATAGCCTTGAAAAGGACTTCTCTTGCATGCATCTGATTTCCACTGTGTATAACTTACACACTTAATATCATACCAACACACTTTGCCTTGCATACTCTGTAGTTTTTGGCTATTAGAGCTGCATTCTATCTCTCTTAGATTTCTCTCTACATTCCTCTTTCTGGATTCTCAGTACAAATTTATTGAATGAGTGCCATGCTTTTCAGCAGAAAATGGAATCACATACTCAAACTCTGAAAAAGAATGCCTGGTTCCTCTATCCATGTCTTATATCATAATTACTGCAATACTTTAAGTGATGGATGGATAACCTCTAACCACACATGAAACCGTTCCCTAATTAAAACAGCTTAAGGTATCAGCTGTTTTTCTTTCCATAAGGCAATTACCATATCTGCTCTCTGTTTGCTCAACTGAATGCATTATTTTCCTTAAACTTTCATGTTAGAAAGACTGTGCCGCTAAGCTTCAATCACATTTGAAATGAATGTGGCTTTTCGGATTACTGGTACTTTGGGGATTTTGTAGCAACCTTTCTGGACACAAAACCTGCACAGGTCCTATTATTCCTCTGTGAGTTCTATCTAGAAAATGTGCTTTGTCTTTATCATGTTTCTCTTTAGTAATTTGGGACTGCTTTGTGATTAAGGCCAACTGGGAAACAAACTGATGCTTCTTCATGTAGTGTTTTCTTACACCACTCCTCATTTGATACATTTTCCCACAACATTTAATCAGGCACCTGTAAAACAGAATATGTTGGTTATTCATTCTTCATTTTGATCCCATAAAAATCATTTTTTAAACTGGAACATTGCTTATGTTTTTCAACACTACTAGTTTCAAACATGCAAGGAAACATAGATAATTATTACAATCTGTTTCATGAGAAGTCTTTTCCATTAAAGYTGCCTACCAATTTTCACCACCTCTTTCTTATTCTAAACAGGAAGCATGACTAAACTTATCTTCCAATTTAGAGCAATATTGTGATTCAATGTTCAGGTCCCTAGTGATTTCAGTGACCTTCCTCTTTTTAAAATCTGACATACTACAACTGCTAAGGAGTTGTGTGTGTCACATCTGTTCCATCAGGTTGCCTATTTCAAGAGCCATTTTTGGTTGGTATTTAACTCTAAACAAACACTCCCAAAAGAACCATAAGACTTACTTTCATCATCTGAATCGAATCCAAAGAGCGTCTGACATTTCTTTTGTGCAAGGTGAGCCTCAAGTGCTTCTGAGTTACAGTAGATGGTCAAGCAGTTGCCACATCTAAATCTTTCTGTTGATTTGCTACAAACTTTATCTTGCTCAGAATGAGAATCTACTTTATCAGTCAAAATTTTTCTACGTTTTGGCATGCTAATGTAACGTTCATCAAGATAACTTGGAGGCAATGGTCTGACATAAGGTTTTGTTAAGATGACACCATATGAAGTATTCTCTGTTGTCTGATTTGGTTTAGAAGGTAACTGCGAGGCAGCAGCATTATTTTGGGGTGTATCATGACAATTCTGTAAAACTGGTAACACTGACCCATTTTCTGTCCTTGTTTCATCTGCCACTCTGTCCAAAGCTATTTCTGATGACTTTGATGATGTCTGCTCCAGGTCACTGTGCCCATTGACTAGTTGGTCACTAACAACACTACAGTTTTCAGAATTTGGCTGTAACACAGGTGTCTTTTGGTCTGTTGAGCTTAAAACTGTAGCACTACCCTCAGATGAGCTTTCATTTCCATTCTGAATTACATTATTTGCTTTCTTCTCAACACTTTGAATGTAAGTCTTTGGTTCTGTAGAATCCTTCCTTGACTTCCAAGTTGGAATCGGTAAATCTACAGTTTCTGTTTCGTTAATGGATGCATCACTTTCTTGGTAGCTACAAAGCAGTTCTGAAGAATCATCTGAAGAATCTTTTTCACTTGCATCTTCTGAACCTTCTGGTGTTTTATTTAAATAATGCTGAGCCTCATGTTCATACAGCAAAGGGAGCTCTTCAAATAGCTCACAACACTCTGCAAAATTGCATTGAGCTTTAAAAACACTATGACTTTTTGTATGTTCTGCCAGCTCAGTTGACAGCTTAAATCTCTGATTACAATTAAAGTGTAAACAAAAGTAAACATTCGGATACACATGTCTCTTCAGGTGGTCTATAAAATGTTGGGAATCAGCAAATTTTCTCTGACAGAACCGGCATTTTCCTTTATTCCATTTCATTATATGTTGCTGCACCTTCAAATCAGTTGGATGAGCTTTTCTTGCATGTTTATTGAGGAATCTTATCTTTTTAAACACCCTTGCACAACCATTAGCAGGGCACTTAAAGCTTCCTTCTTGATCCATAGCATCCATGTCTTTTTGAGGGCAAAAAGCTCCATTTACTTTATGAAGGACTGGTGACTCTTTACTGGAGCTTTCATCATCTTCTGGCAAGCTTTCTGTATTTAAAGCGTCAGGGACATTATTAAAACAGCTGTCACAACTGCTGTTTTCAGTAACATCATCCTGGTCACTTAGATGATTTTCTACTATATCAAATATCTGTTCAGTATTCTCTTCTTCCACATCAGCACTTGGAACTATTGCAGTCACTGGTTTGTTATCTTTAGAACCATCAGAATTCCCATTCTCCAGAGAGACAGAAACCTCGGAACATTCTAGTTCATTAAAAACAGGAGTCTCCTGCCTGTCCTCAAGAACTGCAGCAAGATGTTGCCTTTCTATTTTTCTGACATGGTTTTTTAAGTGCTTCAGCATAAGTCCTCTTTGCCTGAACTTTCTGCTGCAAAGTACACAGGAAAAACTGCCCTTTTTCTGGTGAGCTTGTGCATGTCTCACAATATGACCACCAAGAAATTCCTTGTTGCATATCACACAGCGGTGCTTCGGTACAGTATGATCTAACATTTTAGACGTCTCAAGAGCTGCATGGTTCTTTTTGGCATTACCTTTGGACTGGGCTTCAGACAGGTCTTCAGTATCAAGCTCCCCATTACTTACATCTGTTAGGCAGACGTGTTCTTCACTTAAGGCCCTATACTCTGTTATCCTCTCTGTATTTGCAGTAGAGTTTTCCAGTGTACTTTCACTTAAACGAGCAAAGGCTTTATCCCCCAATAATGCTAAGCAATTCTGCTTGATCATCAAGAAATTCCAAAACTCAGGATCAAAAAAMAGACCTTTTTTTAAAATTGGAAGCAATTCAAAACGTACACGGTTTTGAACAGAACTAGTGCACTCATTGTATTCTTCATCTGCACATTTATACAAATGTTCAACAGTGTAGTATGATTCCAGGGTGCGCTCAAGAAAAAAGATTGAAAGTGCACAAATTCTGAGGATCTCCAAGTCATTTGGCAAAAAATGAGCTATCGCTTTATATATGAGACTTTTCATGTTGGGATCTTCACGGAGGTCCAGTTGTAGGGCACATCCACATATCTCAACACATATCTGAAGACCATCTTCACCAACCTGCAGAAAGGAAATTACAGTACATAGTATTGTATAATGTTATTTTCCTTATGGGCTTGCAGAAGTCTAAAGCTTGAAAGTATTTTCCTTATGGGCTTGCAGAAGTCTAAAGCTTGAAAGTCGAATAATAAAAAAAAAGATCAGACCCAGGGAAAAAAAATAACTAGTATAAACAGAGCTCAAAATGTCAACATTCCATGTATCTATATTCATCTACTTGCAAAATACTTGGAAGTTCAGGAAACTTCCTGCTAGTTACAGAAAAATTGTCAAAAGTAAACCCTGTCTAAAAGCATGTATATTTTAAAATAATGCTAAACAAGACCATAAAATACAGATAAGGAAATGCCCACAAATAACATTTGGTTTGCACTGAAGGCTTTGCAGCTACTGTCAACAAAACTAGATATTTTTGCCACGTGCAGCTCTGTAGTTAGAGACAATTAATTATTTGGGGATACCTTAGTGCTTATAAAACAAAACAGCAGCTAATATTATCTGATCCAGCACTATCTTCTGTCTGCATCCTGATTAACTACGCTGTTTCACTATAATTGGACAGTTAATCCAAATTTTGTCCCTGTTCTATCTCATTTAACTTGCATTGCAGAAAAATACAAGCTATAAATAGTACCCTCAATTTTCAGTGATGACCACTAAGGAAAACATAACAACCCACAGCCAAGCACTCCGATTCCTGACTTCTCAGCACTGAGTTTCTCCTTCTGATGAGCGGAATTTCCTTTCTACACTTTCGGTTGGGGGCTCAACCATGAAACTTACAATTGGGAGGAATGGTCACACTGCCCAATGTATCACTGGTTCAAGTAAAAAGAACCACAGCAAAGTTTAGGAATGATTAATACCAACTTATATTCCAATATGCGTTAACAAATATATATATACACAACGTCATATTTAGTGGGCTATTAAAAACATTATCATTCAGATACAAATAAAAGCTAAACTTTTCTAAGACTAATACATCAGGTTATTCAAGTCACCAGAAGTATTTTAGAATACATACTGAAATTAAAGTCTTGAATAACAGCAAATCAATGCATTTACTTATAATTGTACAGTAGCACCTTTGATAAAACAAATTTATGGATTTGTGTAGAAGTCAGTACACTCCTTATATTTAGGGCATAGAATATGAAGGAGCTCCGTTCAGTCAGGTTAATGATGAAAAGCAACATTTGCCTTGAAACAATCAGCACACCTGTGTGTGAAGAATTGCACATTACACTAATTTTTTGCACTGTTTTGTATAGGGTTATAACATGTTAAGCATGAAATATACTATACTTCCCTGAAGCAAAATTGTGTCTTCTATTTTAGTTCAACTCTTGCTTCCTTTATGTTATCTCAGAATATATTGGAATTGGTCAAAGTTCAGAATTTAACAAGGGAGAAAGGCAGATGCAATGGCATTACACAAGTCCTATTTCCTTAAGAAACCAGGCTAAAAACAGCAGGTATCTTTCACATTTACTTCAAACACTTATTACCAATTTCCCCATTTATTTATACAGGATGACATACTCAAACTTACTGCAACAGATAGAAAGAAAAACTTATGCACAACAGAACAAGGACTGTCATAACATCGAAGCTCATTCTGGAACTTGACAAAATTTCAACTTCTGTGTCCTTCCCTGCCCCCTCTTCACTTTCCACAAAAATGGCAACTATACAATATAACCATTACTTCTCTTCAGTTTTACTAGTAATAAAAAGAAGAGGGGGGAAAAAGAAAAACCCAAACTTACTTCATCCTTAATGACTTTCATGAAAGGGAAAATTACTCTGACATTTGTAGCAATTCTTAAAAGCTGGTAGCATTGGTCAACAAATACTTGTTTTGATGGGTTAGATTTAAGCTGCAATTTACTCCAAATGAAGATCAGGTCCCTATAAGTGCAGAACAAAATATTTTGATTAGGTTGAGTTTTAAAGAACTCTATTGCTAAGCAAGATGCATTCTTACAAACAATTATTTGCATTTCTGTAACTAAGATCTTATTTTTGATATGTGATTAATACCAGTCTAATTAACACCACAACTGTACACAATGTGCACAATGGAAAATGTAACATAAGCATTCAGGGTATCTTCTATCACTGAGCCAATTAAATATGCAACTGAATATTAATGGATTTAGTTTAGTATCAGAGAATGGCATAACAAAAGCAAATGCTACAGCATCTAGCCCTTAACATCATGTGCAATAAATGGCAGACTGAAGAAGCAAGCACTGTGTGYACTCCAAATGTATTTTGGGATTAAACTACTTTCAGTGCCATGAGGAGGAAAAGAATTCTCTGAATGTGGAAAACCAGAGCATAGTAGAAAATTAGTCTCTGATACATTCTATTGATAGGAAATATTGATGTTTTCCAGTTATACACATTACAACACAATTGTCTTTTTTGACTGCTGATATCATTGAGCTTTCTAGTCCCAGCAATTGTATGAAAGTATTAGCCCCTGCTGCTAAATACTCATATATCTCTACGATCAAATAACATTTCTGAGTGATACAAGGAAGCATAAGAGAAGAATGGATTGCTAGCCTCCTGCAGAGGAGCACCTTGCGCACAAGTAATGCATTTAGTTTATAAAATATAGCTGATAGAAGTCTACAGCCTGTAAAAAAGTTCTATGCTCTTTAATTCAGAGATTCTGCAAGGTAACTGGACCTTTATTTAATTAAAACAATGTCAAGATTTGCCACCACATCAAAGATTTTACTCAGAAGTAGATATGGTCAGGACCAGGCTGAAATCCCACCACAACAATACAATGCAAGCAGGGGCCCACTCAGACTTTCATCTTCTGAAAGAACACACTTTTTCTTCCATCAGTCTCCTCCCTCAGAAAACCCAAACCCAGTTACTGAAAAAATATTTGGCTGACCTTCCAAAATCTCTAGTCTGTGCCAGGTACAAATCAGGCAAACCTTTTGTGACTAAGCTTGTCTAGTCATGYCAATGTCTGCATGAAGAGAAATGACAGAACTGACTGTGTCACAACACCAACTTCACTTCTAAATTTAGGACAGCTCAATAATTCCACATAACTCTAAGTGCTAATTGGGCCACATATGAGATCTTGATTGTTTTCTTTTATTCAGAACCCAAGAAAACTGAAGTCAGGAGAAGCCTCAAGCTTACATGGGGCAGACAGTTAAGAAGGGAAGCGCTACAAGCCACTCTACACATAGCAGATTAGTCCTAAAGGTTTTCTACTTTCACCAGGTTGGAAAACTAAATGTTTGAAGGCTCTTTGCAAACTTCATGTGGAAGTTTGAAACTAACCAGTGTCTCCATGCACCCATTCATTTAAACCATTCATAAAAATCCAATACAATTTTCAGCCTAAAGTATGAAAGAAAGAACATTTTTGCTAAGGATGCTGTTAAATAATACAGCTATTTGAACTCACTGCATGCTGCCGTTGAACAGAATAGTAGATACTGCTCTTTCTTTTATTCTGCTTTGTCTCATACTATTTCAGAGCAAGCTGTTTCAATGCTAACCCCAGAGGAAACTCAAATTATTTTCCTGTTGGATTAGCAGCTCAGTGGCTTACCATGGGTTCAGACAAGTGCAAAGGCTGGCACAAGAAAAGAGCAGAAAAGAGAATGGGGAAAACTGAAAGCAGAAGGAACAGCTCCATGGGTGAAGAGAAAGCCATTAAATCACTTTAACCACTATCTGACTAGACCCTGAAGTGAAATGTTTTAGTCTTATTCCTCCATGTAGCCACTGAGGCTCCTCCTTCTCAGGAAGATTTCTGACTGATAATCATTAAGGGTTAAAGCATTTTCAAAGAACTGATTAGATCCCACTTTAATCATTTACATGCTTCAGATACCAACTTTAATTACCATTGAAGTCACCTGCATTTGGGACATTTGTGTGTCACTCACCACAAGACAGATAATATTTGAGATGATATAGCCAGGGGTAGCTTTCTAATTGCTAGCATAGTATGATATAGAAGTGTACTGCTCCGTGACGTTTACTCAACTTCTTGAATAGAATAACTTAGTTTGTACTCAGCCCTGTGCTTAACTATTATTGACAGGTCGAGGGCAATTTATATTGGTATGCTAAGATCAGAGAATTGGGTACCTCTTCATCACAGGCAACCACATAGTCCAGCCTGTTAACTGCCCTTCCCTCTCCCCAAAATTGCCACAACATTGTGTGCCTCCATCAGCAAACTATGAAGATAGCTTAGTCTGTCCTACCTTACCCTAGATCTAAAATTTTTGCTATTATTGAAAAGGAAAAGCCTGTCTTTCCTTAAATATAGATAGCACACTACCAAAATGCACATGCTGAATAATTATCCAAATCAATAACACTACCTAAAAAACAAAGACTGATCAAATTTGTGGGAAAAAAAGTTCTTGATTTATTGACATAAGAACTACCTGAAAACAGCTAAAACTGCATTTAAAGGCTGCCTGGCACAGAAGGCAAGCCATTCTGCTAAGCCTGTTCCATAAAAATTCTTGTCTTTCTGAAGAGAGTTGACTGACACAGGAAAGTCATTAATCACATCATTATGGACTGATCTCCTATCAATACCTGTTACACATATTATTTATATAYGCACAGTATTTCTAGCAAGACTAAACACAGCTTTTTTGTGATGCAGGCGTAAGGGGGCTTCACTTCAGAAAAACAATGATAATTTGGATCATCTGAATCTAGGATTTATTCCTCACACCAATGAAAAGAGCTTTGGAACAGAGCTGCTCAAAGTCCATCCTTCACTGAGATAACATGAGAAGTAATGGTTTCAGTTCAAAGAACTACTTAATATAGGCTGCTTCACATGAAGAGATAACAACTATCTACTGTTTGCAGCTTCCTAATCTGTTATCTTTGCTGGTAGATTTTGACTTAGCAAGTCTCTGCTAGGTCTGCAAGATCCTCAGTCCTCAACAAGGCTACATGACTTTTGCTGTGCATAGCACTGAAGAAAAAACAAAACAAAACAAAACAAAACCACTTCTCTGGGGAAAAAGTCAAAATTTGTGCTAATTAAACCTGACTCCAAATTCTTCCAAAACTTGAATGCTGTTACAGTCATTCCTTTTTGCTTCATAAGATTTGTCCTGATTTGCTTTATCTTAAGCATTATGCAGATTTCTCCTCTTGCTGCATATGTAATTGTGACTGCTAAGCATCTGCAAAGAATCAAGCAATGATTCTAGCTGCACAGACATAACTGCTCTAAATTCTTTAAAAGATCCTCAAGTTTTATATTCTGAACAGAAATTAAATATTAAAAGATAAAAATGCTTCCATGATGAACAGATAACTAACAGTGCAATAGGCATGTCTGGAATTTCATTGTTGACATCCATTTTGCCAGAATATTAGGACAGACATCTTGTTTTTAATAACAGTTTTTTACATTGGATAACACAGAACTTAACGTTATCAACTGGATAACAGCAAGATTAACATGCATGTTATTACTGCAGAAGGTATAAAAAGCAAGCTTTACCTCTAATATTTAAAATGCACTTCTTAAAAGACTGAGACCCTGAAGCAGAAAGAGCTATCCATATAACTGATTTTTGTGGGCTACATCTGGAAATTTCTTGCTAGATAAGAATTCAAGTGATACAGCATTTGGGCAGGAATCAGCAGAGCTGCATTCCAGTCTGAAGTTGGTCCCTGGGCCTCAGACAAGCCATGTACCTTCTAATGTTGAGCTTCTTCACCTGTATTATGGGCACAGTCATGCCCACCTTTTTCTGGGCAGACTATGGATGAAAAATGCTACAGAATAACTAGGTATTGCCAATACTCTGTATTATAAGTTTATTTCATAATCAGATTTCCAATGGTTTTCATTCAACAAAATCAGTTACTCATCTAATAGCTAAGACAATTTTATTAGAGGAAACAAAACATTGTGTCCAACCTTCATTACTTCCTCTTAAAAAAAGTGAGAGAAGACATCTTACTTTTTGATTCCCTGAAACTGGGGAACAGGGAAATGCTTTCTAGATTCCAAACTGAAGTTAGTTTTAGAACTAAGCAGGTCAATAATTTCATCTCAAATAATTGAAAAAAATTCAAAGCTTTGCTGACTGAGCCTTTTTGCCTCAACTACATAATTAGACCACTTAAGCATACTTTATCAAGGCAGGTATACATTACTTTACGTACAAAAGTTATATCAACAGAAGGATTACCTTCCTTAGACATCTTTCAGAAGTCAGAATGAAGCTTGTTCTGACAACTCGCTTTAGAAAATATGTATTAAAACCATAAAAATGTCCAACTATCTGTTTGACTGTGTGTACAAAGACAGTCTCATTTAAATCTTTTCTAGAGAGATACCATTTACCTTGTGGCTCTGTTTATGAAGTAATAATTCACATAATTCATAGCATATATTCAAAAGCATAAATTCTCTTTCTAGATACATTTCTAACATGAAACAGTTTGGTTATTATGAGTACAGCCATCTAGCTGCACAGCAAAATATCTGCAGTGCCAAAGAGTCTACAGGCAGCTTATTGTTACACTTTGCTAATAATAATTACCATATTTATAGGCATTCACAGCCTAAAGAATCTAAAGGCTCACCCTTCTGTTACTTTGAAACAGTTAAGTGTCGAAACAGTTAATRAGCACTATGTAGGCTGCCACTGTACAGGATTGTGTAAAAGGTAACAGGCATAACAGATGTATTAGGAACATTTAAATGTCATGTTAGAATGTTTTTATCTGGTATTTTAAAGTTCAGCTACATCTCAAAGTTAAGATTACTTTCTTTTTTGGCAATAAGCACTTATTATCTGCTAAACTGCTTCACCAGAAAAAAAGTATTTACCATATACAATACATGTCCCCATTTTGGAGCTGTGGGACTAGGAACGATTCACATAGTTGTAAGGCTAAGGTAGTCTTCCCTTCTTTTTCAGTGTTGCAGATGATCTCAATTCCACTCTTGCAATCAGTCCTCAACAAGTGCTATACAATTAAAATAAAATCAACTTAGATAAATTTGCTAACATGAAATAAAAAAACCTATCAGACATTGCTATATTAAAGAAGCCACTGAAAACTTTAAAAATTGCTAGTAACAGGACTTTCTTTGGCACAACTTTTGTGTAGGTTTGTAAATAGATACTTTGGACAGATGAAGAGCTCTTCAGTATTTCTTAGACTAATGACAATCAGCATAATTGTCTGAGAAATTAAACACTAAGCATACACAAAAACCTTTTTTGTACAAAGGTAGCCTGTTCTTAAAACAAGGTTAAGAAAAGCACTGTTTTGCAGTAAGTGCTATCAATGATAAAAGTATGACCACATTTAGCTATAGGGTGCCATTTTACATACTGG
Organism: Apteryx rowi; assembly: GCF_003343035.1. Taxonomy (NCBI): domain Eukaryota; kingdom Metazoa; phylum Chordata; class Aves; order Apterygiformes; family Apterygidae; genus Apteryx; species Apteryx rowi. The sequence goes on from NW_020447708.1 coordinate 134,735, forward strand.
GGCAACATTAAAGAATCTTTGTTTAAGGCTAACAAGACTAAATAGTGTACAAAACACTAGACTGACATCAAGTATGTTTAAGTGCTTTTGCTAGCCCCATTGTAAAATAATAGTCATTACACTGAAGTTAGAAAGTATCAGTGACTTAAGTTACTTAGGGAATATACTCATAGGCAAACTTGACCAAAAAAATTGCATTTAGGTCAACAAGATTTGTACTTACTTACATTTATCTTTCCAAAGCTTAAGTGAGCACTGAGTTAAGCAATACCAGTCTAGTTGCCTGATTTTACGACATTTGGTGCTACAAAAATAGAGTTCCATATGCTCCTCTTGACAATTTGTATACAGTAAGTATAATGTATCACTTCATTAAAAAAAAAATGTATACTGACAAACAATACCTCCTGGAATAGCTGATCTTCTAATGGTGACATATAAAGACAGGTGAAAAGAGCTTGATGGAAATACAGATCTTTACTGATATCTGGATGATTTATGCAAGATTTGATAAGAGCCATTGCCTCAGGGATGCGTTCACAGGCAATAAGGTATCTGGCACGTAGTTCAAAGAACAGTGGATTTTCAGAGCTTAAATATTTGTTAACTGTACAGAAAAGAAAGATTTAAAGGCAATTAGAATATGAAGTCCAAGCAACAAATATACTTAAATTTAATGTTGTTTTTATAGTGTAATGTCAACAAATAATATATAAAACAAAAGTCTCTGCCAAAGAAGCTATCAAATATTTAAATAAATACCATCATCAAGAATCTGTCTTTCTGCTTGGAAACAGAAATTGTTATTTTTCTTACACCAGTCATCTAACTAATTCAGTATTTTGTTTCTAACCGATCAACAAAAGATGCTGCAAAAGATTAGTAAAATAAATACTATTTAGAAGCAGATATGAACAATCTTCAGAAAGAAAGTCCAGTCCTTTCTCAGCACTGGAGTCTGGCTGATTGTCTGAAGTATAGGATCTACATCGCTTCCAACACTATAGACACAGATGTTCAAAACAGCTCAGGATACTCCTTACCCATTAGAATGGAAGAACTCAGAGTGGGAAAAGTTATCTACAATTCACATGCTGTTGTTTTAAGTAGCATTGAACACCTTGATTTTGCTTGAATAAGAGGAAAGTGTCTCCCCTGCCCCCCCCAAATCCTGCTGGATACACTTCTAAATCTTAAATACCTAAATATCTTTAAATTCTAGCCCCTGGTTTTGGAAATCTGCTTTTCAGATCTACAAATTCTAATCTTAAACTTAGAGCTAGAATTTTAATGAAACTGTTGCAACTGAAAGATAGATGCTCATAAAATACTTAGCAATATTTATGTAATTGGGAAGTAATGGACTATGTAGATGATGATATGCTTTAGATCTCTAGTTGAAAAGAAATGATACAGATTCTAGTATCTCTAAGGATTAACAGCTAAAATATAACTCAAGGCTATTAAATTTCAGGATGATGCTTATATTTTGAGAATCATTTGCATCCTGTCAAGTAAACGCACACTCTAAGGTATTAATAATGTGTTAATATTTATGTAATGCATTGGACAATATGGCCTGATCTTCYGCTTATATTCTCAATAGCTACCTCAAGACAGAAATAGTCAAAAAAGACAATTTTTAGTGTATACACTGAAACATTGTGTAAGTGTTCCATATGCAAAAAAGGAGAGATTTCGATTTAAAGTCAATGAAGGCTAGGAGCAAGAATGTGAAGTTTATATGTTAAAAAGAACCTGTATAAAAAAAGTTCCAAGCAACTGAAAGCGACAATTAAAAGAATTCAAATAAAATAAATGAAAGGGGTTATTGAAAACCATAATTTGAACAGCCAAGAGTAAAATTTCCTCTGAAATAAAGAGATTACTTGTGTAACAAGCTTTTGATTAAAAATGTATATCTATTTTCAGAGGAACCATGGCTTGAAAGACATTCCCTATACTCAAACAGGATTTGTCTCTGTGCTGTCTGTATTTTTATGATGGCTAACAATATGATGTGCAAGTGAGAACAGGGAATATTATTCAAGGTGATACAAGATTTTAGATTTCTTAATGGATGTACCACAGACTCCACCGTAAGAGAAGATCTTATTTCCCACTATCCACCAGCACTTCTGAGTACAAACACAGCAAAGAGTAAGACTAAAAGAAAAGCTAGCATTTAACAGCCCCTCCTTTTTTGAATTAATATACTTAGAATCATAAACCCAATCATCAGTTTCATAAGAAAACTCTATCCAACAGTTTATAGGATATTCATATCATTAAATTAGGCCAAGAATATTTATCTCTTGTATCTGTTAAGGTTTAAAAAGCAGTACATATAACAGTTGACTGTAACATCCTTTTCCCTTAAACGAAGAGGGGAAAGACTGCAATTCACAATACTGCTTGACTTGTTAACTTATTTCCATTTTCTGGGTTATAAACTCTTAGGACAATATGCCCCTTCACTCCTTAAATGAGAATTCCACTTCTGACAGCATGAATTTCCAGTGAATGGGTCTCCTCTACACTCCAAAACTGTTTTTAAACAGACCTTGAGTTTCAACTAAACAGCTCGCAGGATTCTGCTCCCTCTATAGCGCAATGCTTTCTTTTTCCAAAGAGACTTTTACAGCTCTTCTAACCCTGCAAAGCAGAAGACAACTTCCAACTGTAGTAGCACTTAGACAAATCTGCTGTACGTTAAAAACATCTTGGGGAAAACAACATCTATTCTTGTCCTGGTAGAGTGTGCAGTGCTTTGCTTTAAGGTAATAGATATCAACCATCAACTCGGAAACTAATTAACTGCTTACATCTGAATTTTTCCTCAGTTTACTATATTTGCTTCCTGAAGTTCACAGTAGGCTCTCGCATGATGTATTCCCCCTAATCTGTTAGAAGTTTATTGTTTCTATGTTTCAAGAAAATTAAGGGGCACATCAAACCCCGATATTTTCCTTTAAAACCAGACTGCCTTCCTTTCCAGCCTTCTCAAAATATGCTGCAATTCATGTAAGGACAAGCTTTGTCTTGGCCTAGCCTTCTCTGTGTAACTAATGAATCTAAGATAGGATAATGTAGTTCATACGGTACATATCATCAATCTGACTTTCACAGGTAATGGTTGGTGATTCAGCAATAAGTTTTCCTCATTTAAAATAGCATCCCTGAGAGAACAATATGGCCAAGTTTTAAAATATACACCAAATACTGTCAGCTGATAAAGCAGCACAGAATATTTTCTCTGAGTCCAATTTCACAAGAATCACATTTTAGAGGAAGAGACAAAAACAAAGCTTCCAAAAGATATCATCTATAATAAAATGTTTGTCATCACAGGTGAGATATGACAAAGGTGCGTGTGTGCGGAAATCTGAAGATAAAAGGAGGAAGAATACCTCAGCAGAGGGGAAGGAGATGTAGCCTGCAACAAAAGGAAACAGAACGATCATCTAATGATTACAGGTAGTCTCATTCTTACTCTGCCAGGTTAAAACTAGGTAAAGATCCTCAAACTGTTACTCCCTGTATAGAGGCCCCATGCTGATCAAGACAGTCAACAGTCACAAGGAAAAGGACTAAATTACTCCTTGCTGGAGACATGGAGACTGAACAGAACAGTTCTGTTTACTACCGAGTCATAAGTACTTTCTTTCTTTCCTGGGACATCCTCTCATTAGTCTTTTTGGATTACAACTCAATCTTCCATTTGAGACCCAGCTTTAGAACATAACCACCAAAACTTCTAGAGTTAATAGTGTGACATAGAGCAAGACAAGGATGATCTTTGTTTTCATTGTGATTCTATACGTATTTGACTCAAGTTTATAACATCTACACAAAAATACACAGGCAAACTGTGTCGCTTGGGTGATTACTCCACAAGAGACACAAAACAGCTATCAAGGATTTCCCACTTAATCATGTTAATTTGTTATTAAACCACATTCTGTAGTTAAGGAGGTGCCTCATTAAGCTTTTCTGACTTYATAGGCCTCTTCCTCCCACTGTAGCATGAACACGTTGTCATAAACGCACAGTAATGAATTTGAATCATGCATTATACAATGCTAACTAGAGGAGAATAGTTCAAAAAAAGTATTTTCTGTCACTATCGAGTGGAGACAAATTTAAAGAGGTCCTCTGTTAACATTACTAACCTCTCATAATATAAATCACTAGCAAAGACTTATTTACTATAGTTTGGTTATACACCATTTTACTCCTAGAAACTTCCATGAACAATCAGGCTAGCTTTATTTTAGTGCACTGTTAAAAATACTGTTTTACGCTGAAGCCCTAACAGAAAATTAAGAGAGCTCCTTCTCATAGTCCCAAATGTAGGAATTACACATACTATAGTAATAACAATAATAAAAAACATGCCAGATGCAGTCACAGGCCTCATCCTAAATAGACCAGGAAAATAAAAGCCCCGAACGCAAGTATTTACAATTTAAAAACAAGAAATAAATGAGTCAGAGTACCATGAGACAAACTTAAACATCAGGACCTTCACTCACCACAATACTTCAGCAGCCTAACCACAGTCAAGTCTTTCTGTGTACTCTTTCAGGGGGTAAATACCTTGATCTGGTAATTCATTTTATAAGTGACAGCTCAATAGTCTCTTGTATCGTAGTAATCTTATTGCTATTCTATAAAAGTAAATTTAAACTACTGGCAAAAAAAATTTAGTTTCTTTTTAATAAAAAAGGGACTGGTAGCTACTACGGGAGGAAAAAAAAAGTTAATGTGCAATGCCATATGACAACACCTGAACCCAATATGAATAATGCATAATGTAATCACATTTTTCAGAACTCTAAAAAATTACTGTGGTAAATGAAGTACCTAATTCCTGTGATACAGGCTTTGCTTTAAGAATTGCTTGTAATACTGGATCCTCCCATGGTCCACCATCTCGGATAATTCGAGTCACTAGTTCCAGGTTCATATTTCTGTATTTATTTAGAAGATTCTGACATTCCTATGAGTGAAAAGAAAAGTATGAAGTTAGAAAAGAAAGATGCCTAACAATAAAGTTAGCCCACACAAAAGACTTTAAACAAGAAAACCCACATATGTTTACATATTTCTCAGTCAACAATTCAACATTTGAAGTCTTAAATTGATTAGGTCTATAAAAAGTCCTAAAGCAACAACTCACATTCTCTAAAAACAGTAAAATGCAAACTCCTCTCCTTGAATTTGGAGGTATTATTGGCATACTCTGTAGGAGAAATCTTTACCTGATGCTAGTCTGCACTGATTTACGCATATTGACATTGGGAATTGGGATCTGGTTACTGAGCCCAAATTCTACCAGGTTTTAAGGGGAAAATTTGAATTAATCCATGTGAGTCACCAGGCCTCAGGCAATCTTTTATCCAAAGCTCTACATAACATAAACCACATATGCCTTCCAGCGCTTGCTTAAAATAATCTGGAAGCAGTTCTATATATATATATATATATATATATATATGTACACACACACACACACATATATATATATAGTGTGTGTGTGTGTGTGTGTGTGTAGATATATATATAGTGTGTGTAGATATATAGTGTGCGTGTACACACAGTGCGTGTATATACATAAACAGTGCGTGTATATATACAGTGTGTGCATGTATATAAATAGTGTGTGTATATAGTGTGTGCGAAATAGTGTGCGTGTTCGAAATACAGTGCATATATATATATATATATATATATATATATGTACACACACACACACACACATATATATAGTGTGTGTGTGTGTGTGTGTGTAGATATATATATAGCGTGTGTAGATATATAGTGTGCGTGTACACACAGTGCGTGTATATACATAAACAGTGCGTGTATATATACAGTGTGTGCATGTATATAAATAGTGTGTGTATATAGTGTGTGCGAAATAGTGTGCGTGTTCGAAATACAGTGCATATATAGAGTGTGTGTAGTGCGCGTGTAGTGCGTGTGCATGCATATATTTGTGCATATATATAGATATAGTGTGCATGCGTATACATAGCGTGCGTATGTATACAGTGTGCGTATGTGTGTGTATAGTGTGTGTTTGTGTATGTGTGTGTATAGTGTGTGTTTGTGTGTGTATAGTGTGTGAGATATATATAGTGTGTGTGTGTGAGACTGTGGGGGGTGATATATAGCGTGTGCATGAGAGATATACAGCATGAGCGCGTGAGATACACACAGCATGAGATACACACAGCATGAGAGATATATAGCGTGTGCACGCGTGAGAGATATATAGCGTGTGCGAGATATAGCGTGTGCACGAGATAGTGTGCGAGAGATATATAGCGTGTGTGCGCGAGATATACAGTGCGAGATATACATAGTGTGTGAGAGATATATACCGCGCGCACGAGAGAGACATAGTGTGTGTGGGAGAGATACATATAGCGTGCGATAAATAGCATGTGCACGAGATAGTGTGTGAGAGATATATAGCGTGTGTGCGTGAGATATACAGTGCAAGATAATACATAGTGTGAGAGATATATATAGCATGTGTGCGAGAGACAGCGTGCGCGTGAGATATATAGACAGCGCGCGTGAGAGAGACAGTGTGTGTGGGAGAGATACATATAGTGTGCAAGATATAGCGTGTGCACRAGATAGTGTGTGAGAGATATATAGCGTGTGTGCGCGAGATATACAGTGCGAGATATACATAGTGTGTGAGATATATAGACAGCGCGTGAGAGAGACACATATAGCGTGCGCGGGAGAGACGCATAGCGCATGTGTGCGAAAGTGTGTGTGAGAGTGTGTGTGCGCGAGAGATACAGAGCGTGTGCGCGAGAGATCTATAATGTGAGAGAGCGAGCGCGTGTGTGAGAGAGATCTATATAGAGTGCGTGTGTGAGAGAGATCTATATAGAGTGCGTGTGTGAGAGAGATCTATATAGAGTGCGTGTGTGAGAGAGATCTATATAGAGTGCGTGATACACACACACACACACAAAGATTTCTTCTGTTGTTATTTGCTGGTGAACGTGTCAACATTAATGCTAATCAACAGCAGAATTGTAATCAGCACAACCTAAGTTTCAAAGGGAAATAAAATAGCGTTTTAATTTTGTTTTAATTGTTTCTTTTCGGTTATTTTAATCTGTTCTTTCCAAAAGGGCTAAAATGACTGCTTCTATTCACACACAGCTTCAGATACCCTTTTTTGCTGTAAATTTTTACCTTTGATTTCTTCTCAATTTCTTCTATTATGTTCAGATGAGTACAATTGATAATAAAGGCTGGTTAAGTAACTGAAACAATGCTTTTCACTACCATTTTGGTTATAAAACAGATTCAGAAATTCCTTATTAAGAAAATCTTGTAAAGACATATTTTAACATATTCATTGTTTAAAAGGCAAGGCAGTTGAGTTATACCACAAAAGCAGAGAAGCAAGTACTATACATCTCATTTTTTCTTAGTTCTCTGTCTGGTTCATACACTGTCTTTGAAAAGCACTTGAGACTGCCAAGAGGGCCCGTAACACTTGTACAAGATACCATACCTACTCCTAGGGCTTGCTAAAGCCACTCCTTGACCCCATTCTTCAACTAATTCTAATCAAGCATATAACTGCTGCTGTTTTGATAATTAACATCAGTAGTGCTGACATATTAATTTGAAGCAGCAATAGCAAACAGGTATCAACATAAAACAGCAAAGGGATAGCTGTTTTTCAAACTGCAGTTTTATTATCAGCATTAATAGAAGAAGCACCCTACTTTTCACCCTTTCTTTCCAAACCACAAAGCTTCATTTCTCATGCTGGCACAAGCATTTGTCTTTCCATGCAATGAACTCAATTCCACATTGAAAAGCTTATCTGGCAAAAAAAAGGTTAAGTTTCTAAAGCCAGGATCAGTACTCTGATGCAGTTGTACCTAGCCACACAAAAACTTGCCCCAGTCCAGGCAAGAAGTCTTAAACAATGCTAGCTTATGCTGATCTGAAGAGTTCATTGAAGCTTAGCTTTAACTTCAAGGTTACAGTTTAAAACAGCAGAGGGAAACTTCAGGTTTCATGCTGTGAACTGGTACAAGGCACTGGATGACACTAATCTCCAATTAGATAAAAACCAACGGAAAGCTTCCCATTTCTGTATGGGAAATGCATAAAATATGTCTTTAATAGAAAGGCTGGTACCACAAAGAAAGTGAATTGCATTTTACTTAGTCCAGACAGATTCAAATATAAATAATGACAATGAATACAAGAACAAATGGCTTCAAATACCCTATGTACTTTTGTATGCAAGTAAAGCAACTATCTTCTTTCACTATAATGGCTTCTTTCATCCAGGTTATATACTTTAATATTCACAAAAAATGTTTATGTGCTAAAATAATATTACCAAAGATTTATATGAAAGTAGGCAACACTACCTGGATAGAACCTAAAATATCTTTCAAAGGATCTTCATAGAACTCATCCTTTCCAAAGAACAGCAGCAATTCAAAAAAACTCCTAAAAAACAGAAGTAGCAACAAGTCAACCAAGCTAAAAAAAAAAGTTAATTCAAAAAGAAAACAATCACAATTCTATTGTTTTTCACAGCACTAAGAATAAAATAGAACTTTTATAAGCTCTAGACCCTTGCCCATCCCAACACAAGTCACTGAAACGTTTGGCTAATGCCCAGGCTCTCTGAAATGCTACTCATTTCATAAGCTTTAGGTTGGTCTCTTGAGCTGGATTTTGGCAGCGACTTTTTTCCCCTCGAGCAAACTTTTCATCAAGCATGAAATCATAAGTAGAATACATTCACAGCTATAGATAAGCTACCCAAAAAGTCCAAATCAACAATAAAATATATAATACTTAAGCATAAGTTTAACCCAGCCACACCTTTTTCATAACCTCAGGACATCTAGACTCACAGTACCTGCCTGCTTTCCTCCCCCAACAACCACAACATCCTCCACACTGTTGTTCTCCATTCTCTGTTCCAAAAAGGAACCTTCCTCAAAAAGCTAAAGAATTTGTCGGATAGGCAGTAATTTTACAGAAGAAAGAGGACAGCTGTAAAACTACTAGAGGGTGCACCATATATAAGGAATAACATTCAAAGAACAGTAACTTTACTTAAGTGCAAATTCCCAACAATTCATGTTTTCAAGTATGATAAGCAACTTTTACTGACACATTTTATTCCATTTCAATCTGTCCTGATGTAATGCCCACTGAAGTCTCTCTAGGAAGAAGGGAGAAGAAGTTTAAAGGTGCTACTAATTTCATATATCTCAACAAAAGCCTTTGAAGATTATTTGCAAAAAGACAGATTTGGTGGAAATATGCAAGTGAACTATGTTCACCTTCTGCATGGCACTCAAATGAATTGGCAAAACTTCAACTTCACCACAGACAGTTTTTAGGCAAATCAGCTTCATGCTGCAGCAGCATGAACTTGCATGTGTCACTTCAAAAGAGGCAGAAGATAAGGGAGCAGACAGGATTTAACTGTTCAACATCAGACTAGACTCAAGCTGACTGAAGCATCAATCTAACTATGGCTTCCACGTTTTCCACCATCTTAAAATAATTGTGTGCCCCCCCCCTTTTTTTTTAATTTTAAATTAATATGATGACAATGACAAACAATCCTGATTGTGAAATCAGACTGGTAAAAATTAGCTTTCCAGAGCTGAGGTCAATTTTAGGTCTTCACTTTTAGAAGTATGTTTCCAGACATTACTGCAAGTCAGTGAATTCTATCAAAATCAAGGTAGTTGCATCTTACACATCTGCAGACATCTCCAGTGCACCTGCCACTGCTCTTGCCTTCAGCTTGAAAAGTTTTATTGCTTTTTGGAAAAGAGGTAACTACCAAGCATTCCACTAACACAACCTGCAATTGCTGACTGGGACAGTTATGAGCAGCAGGCAAAAAACAAGCGAATGTGAGGGGGAAGTGATGATAATTCAGAGTTGAAGGAAAACACAGTACTGAAAACACAACTGCTTACATTGAGGGTGTTTCTGAAACACGACTGAACAGCAAAGGCTTTCCACCTCATAACAGAAGAAAACATGAATTTTCTTCTTAACAGTATTCTAGACATTTTACAAAATGAACAAGGAGAATAAGGAGGCAGAGAGGAAAGGAGAAGTCCTGAAGAAGTTTCAGCACTCTTCCACTTATAGCTTTTGACCCAAAATCCTACTGATGGCAATTTCTTTCCTGACTAGAGCATTTAGCCTTTTGTTGCAACATCTGTTGAAGTATAAAAGGCAGATTTTCAAATAGCTGGACTAGGGATTAGAAGTTTTGCATAATAATTAAATTCACTGTGCAATTACCTCTCAATTTAAAGTCAATCTTATACCCTCAGTATATCTAAGTAACACCCAAAGCACTCTTACAAAGCAGAACACCTTGTTTTTAAACACAGCAAATCCAAAAACGTTTAAGAGCAGATTAAATTCAGGTTTTCTCTCAAGAGCATTTTCAGAAGTACTGTGGATTAAAAGATCTTAATATTTATRTAAATAAAAGGAAGGTTTCTATGGGAAATAATTATGAAAATAGTGGAAAATATAAATGAAATTATGCTTCCTTTAAATTATACTCCATTAAGTTCTTTCTTAGCCAGTAGTAAATTATATTGAAAACAAACCTAGTAAATTTAAGATACGCATTAACTTTTGTAGTCTTATGTTCAATGACAAGATTTTTCTCCACATGAGGTCCTTGAATCTCAACTCAAATAGAGAATTAAAAAAATCAGTTCCCAAATAAATACTTTGTTCTGAAAACACATTATCTCATTTCATGTTGATAAACAGAATTATGCAGCATATTTGACTCTCAGTAAAGGTCAGGCTTGAGTCATGTCATGATTTGGAAAGCTGCCAAACTGGAACTTAAATAATAATCAGTTAAGATGAAACTAGTTCTAGCAAATGATGCATGCATTGTTTTGTGTTTTGACTGATTTAAAGAGGATAAGATTTTGACAAAAATCTGCAGTGAACTACAAGTGTAAACTATTTTTTTTCCAGTAAATTCAGTAATTTTTTTTTTCCAGTATCAGTGCACCTGCTTCACACTGTTATCAAACTAATAAAGGAAGCTATCAAAATATTGAAGTTTCCTAGTCACCAGTTTCCATTCAGTCAGAATTACTGTAGCCAATTCCAGCATAGCTCTTTTGCCTTAAAACAGTCTGCAGCACTACACACCCCCATTTACATCTACCTGCTTATAGCGACAGTGCTTCAATTTGYCACATCGTCTCTACAGACATTATAGGCGCAGAAGATTGCCCACGAACACTAGTATACTGGCATCATTATTAAAAAACACTGAGGTTAATGCAAGTACAGATGCTGCTTCATTTGTGATGAACAGCATGGCTAACAAGTATAGAGAATGCAATAGTGCCTGCTGTTAATAGTTTACTGTCTGGTTACCAAGGAAACCTTACTTGACTATGACAATATGGGGTCAGGCAGATTCTTGTTCTCTAAGAACTAGGACTTAATAAACACCAAATTTTCAAAGGCCAGATCTGAGTAAGGTTTCCCAGGTAACTGCTAAGTCCCAGGATCACTTTATGATAACACATGCAAAACTAAGCCAAGCAAGCAGATTCAGAAGGAAAAATAAGCTTGCTACTCCTTAATACTAGGATGGAAGGAAACTTTCAGTAAATAAACCCAGTTCCAAAACGCAGGTACACAAACTGAAGACAAAAGGAGACAGAGCTCAGTGATCACAGAATCACAGAATCGCTGAGGTTGGAAGGGACCTCTGGAGATCATCTAGTCCAACCCCCCTGCTCAAGCAGGGTCACCTAGAGAACATTGCACAGGATTGCATCCAGGCGCGTTTTGAATATCTCCAGAGAAGGAGACTCCACAACCTCTCTGGGCAACCTGTTCCAGTGCTCTGTCACCCTCACAGTGAAAAAGTTTTTCCTCATGTTCAGATGGAAGTGTCTGTGTTTCAGTTTGTGACCGTTGCCTCGCGTCCTGTCTCTGGGCACCACTGAAAAGAGTCTGGTCCCATCCTCTTGACACCCTCCCTTCAGATACTTGTACACATTGATAAGATCTCCTCTCAGCCTTCTCTTCTCCAGGCTAAACAGGCCCAGCTCTCTCAGCCTTTCCTCATAAGAGAGATGCTCCAGTCCCCTAATCATCTTTGTAGCCCTTCACTGGACTTGCTCCAGTAGTGCCACATCCCTCTTGTRCTGGGGAGCCCAGAACTGGACACRCTACTCCAGATGTGGCCTCACCAGGGCTGAGTAGAGGGGGAGAATCACCTCCCTCSACCTGCTGGCAACACTCTTCCTGATGCASCCCAGGATACCAYTGGCCTTCTTGGCCACAAGGGCACATTGCTGCCTCATGCTTAWCTTGGTGTCCACCAGCACTCCCAGGTCCTTCTCGGCAGAGCTGCTTTCCAGCAGGTCAACCCCCAACCTGTACTGGTGCAGGGGGTTATTCTTCCCCAGGTGCAGGACCCTGCACTTGCCTTTGTTGAACTTCAGGAGGTTCCTCTCTGCCCACCTCTCCAGCCTGTCCAAGTCTCTCTGAATGGCAGCACAGCCCTCTGGCGTATCAGCCACTCCTCCCAGTTTTGTATCGTCAGCAAACTTGCTGAGGGTGCACTCTGTCCCTTCATCCAGGTCACTGATGAAGAAGTTGAACAAGACTGGAACCAGGACTGACCCCTGGGGGACACCGCTAGCTACAGGCCTCCAACTAGACTCTGTGCCACTGATCACAACTCTCTGAGCTCTGCCATTCAGCCAGTTCTCAATCCACCTCACTGTCCACTCATCTAGCCCACACTTCCTGAGCTTCCCTATGAGGATGCTATGGGAGACAGTGTCAAAAGCCTTGCTGAAGTCTAGGTAGACAACGTTCACTGCTCTCCCCTCATCTACCCAGCCAGTCATTCCATCATAGAAGGCTATCAGATTGGTTAGGCATGATTTCCCCTTGGTGAAGCCATGCTGACTACTCCTGATCACCTTCTTTTCCTCCACATGCTTGGAAATGGCCTCCAGGATGAGCTGCTCCATCACCTTTCCAGGGATGGAGGTGAGGCTGACTGGCCTGTAGTTCCCTGGGTCCTCCTTCTTGCCCTTTTTGAAGACTGGGGTGACATTGGCTTTCTTCCAGTCCTCGGGCACCTCTCCTGTTCTCCATGACCTTTCAAAGATGATGGAGAGTGGCTTAGCAATGACACGCGCCAGCTCCCTCAGCACTCGTGGGTGCATCCCATCAGGGCCCATGGATTTGTGGGTGTCAAGTTTGCTTAAATGATCTCTGACCCACTCCTCCTCAACCAAGGGAAAGTCTTCCTTCCTCCAGACTTTCTCTCTTGCCTCCAGGATCTGGGGTTCACCTCCAGACTCTCAGGAACTGGATCCACCCTAAATATAATGTAAATATCTGAATTTCTACTTTTGTACATGTTCTGACATTTAAAAGTGTGATTAAAGTGTGATTTGATCTTCATAAAATTGTATTTTTTTTGCTAAAAACTAGTGAATAAAGAGATCATCTGATGTAACTGCTAGTCATTCCCTGATATTTGACCATTCCAGTAAAAAAAAAAAAAAAAAAAAAAAAAAAAAAAAAAAGGAGAGAGAGAGAGAGAGAGAGAGAGAGAGAGAGAGAGAGATATCTGATTCCGTAACTATTCTCATGTTTATGAATTCTTTCCCCATCACGGAAGAGTAAATCTCTTTGGTGAAATTTCACCAACCATATTAGATATACTGACAAAGGTAAAGCCTGGAGTTCTATGTAATTAGCACCAATAGCTCAAGGCCAGTAAAAAGAATAAGCAATCCAGTCCTCTGACCAAATAACCAAGAGAGAAAGGTTAGGAAGCATTCATCTCTGATGACTAGATGACTGAGAGTAAGTCACAAGATTCTGAATTGAGATACCAAACTATATTCAAAAGCAATGCTCAACAAGAAAGCTGTTTAACCTGCTGGACAAATAAATCCAATTTCCTCAGACAGAACAAGCAATAAAACTAGCTTTCAGTTTTTTGTCTCCATCTGCTGATGAGAAGATAAAACACGTTCTATCTGGGCTAAGGTTCTATAACTCACCAAAAGATTTATTTTTAGATTTTTATTTCAGATTTTTATAATAAGTAAAAAAAAAAAAAAAAGGAATTTTAGTTAACTAGTGATCATCACTCAGACACTTTTATCCCTCACGTGGGAAAGGGACAACTGCCATTGCATCAAGAAAAATCAAGATGCATGATCTAGCACTCTACAGTTCTTTGTCATATTGAACATGATTTTCAGTCAATTAATTGTATAACAAGTCAGTTTCATAAGCATATTAAGGATTCAACCATAAAAACCCATTTTTAAATTGATTAATTTCTTCAATACTACAGTAATCTTATGTTATTACAGCTTATTACATCATTAGAGGTGGAACAGCAAAAACATTAGATAACTTTACTTRTAATTATGTGTCAAAGGTTGGTCTGCAAATACTCCAAAATGAGATTTTTCCAATGAAAAGTCTGTAAGGGGATGACTTGACATAATACTTTAGATACTTCATTTTGCCAAAAAACCTTCGTGACACAGTCTTATGATACTCAACCTGAATATTTAGCACGGACATAAGACAACTAAACTTACAGTTTATGTATCCTCATTCAGGAATTTTTACCAAGTGTAAGTTGGTTCCTCATAGTTGAGTAACCTGGTAAAACCACTCTTGTAAGTTCTCTTCTGAGATCCTATTGCCATTGTAGAAATACAACATTGACAGTCTACATTGAAAATGAAATAGAAAAAATAGATATACTTACAAAGCTAAGCTACTCAAAACATATTGTACGTGCTCACATTCAGCTGGGAATGATACACAGGCAGACGTAAAACAGCAGAGAGCTGTCTGAAGCACCTGAAGCTGAGGCAAAGGAACCTGACATCTTCCAGCATAGTCTTCAACAACCTAATGACAAAAAAATTATTACAATATTACAGTATTACAATAGAAAACAAATCTCTTTAGTCAAAGATAATGCATAGTTAATATGGTACCTGCTTTGTCTCCCCTCCTTCTCCCTCGAAAATAGGGTTTGTACAGAGTTGCCAAAAAGTCCCATTCCACAAAAACAATCTTGACTAATTTCTTTTTCACCAAACCAAAAAAATACATAGGAAGAATTTCTTTATGTCCTACAGTATAAAAAAAATATATACACCAAAAAGGACCTTCAGCTGATTCTTTTCATAGGCTAAGGTCAGGAAATAGTTTCTTCTGGTATAGTATCACAGTAGTTATTACAATCTGGATTTAAACACAAGTTATTTTGCAACAGGATACAAATTAGAAAGTCTACAACGAAATGCAGACATTCCATTCTCAAACTTTCAAAGAGGAAAAGGACTAGCTTGTACTCTTCTCACCTTTGTATCAGCAAAGAAAGACACAAACATACAGTCACTGTTTGTTACCTGATCAAATAAGTAAGTTCTAAGGCTAATCACATCCTGATCCACAGTTAAAAATGGTGATGCCATTCCATAAAGGAATACAAAGGTGAAATATATGTATTTGAACAGAGAAATCTATTAAATCCTTGCCTGGTCACCTAGTCAATCTTGTTCTCATTAATAATTGCATGAATACCTACATTTCTGGTACTGCCTAGGCCCACACTGGGAGATGTTCAAGGACCAGGCACTATCTGATATTCTTAAACAGGTGTTCCCATACTTAAGTCCTCTGAAAGGCCCCCTCCAGAGGGCTTCACATTAACACCACCCCCCCCCAAACACACACAGCACTGAGTTCAGGACGAAGCACAGCTGCCACAGCTATGAAACAGGTGTTGGTAGAGGCACCCACTAGTTCAGTAAGTTGTTATACTGCACTCCTCCAGCAAGGGGGAGGGAAGGGCTTTGGGTCCGCTCTCCCGTTTTAATCAACAGCTGAGATGTGACTCACAGGCAGCACTCTGAGCAGACACGGAAAAGCATGTTTCTTCCACTTTCCGGCACATACCTCATCTCACTGCACTGTAGTCAGGCTCCTTTTGCTCACTTACTGTTCTCGTATTTTTTCAGCACAATGGCACAGCATCAACAGAAGCAGAAGAGAGCAGCCTAGCTGTCCCCTAGTGCTTTGGGCACTCTTTCAGCAGACGAAACCTAACTAATCCTGAGAAAGTGAGAACCAGGCAGGCAGTGAAACATCATGCCATCAGCCATGTTTCAAAGAAAACACTGAAGCACTCCATAGCATACAGAAAGAACAGATAACTGATGCTAAGAAAGCTAAAAATTGCAAAACCTAGTTACACTTGGGCATCTATCTCGAGAACCAGGCTGACTAACAAAGCATAGATTAAACAAAAAAACACAAACAAACAAAAACCCCACAGCTATATTCCTCTCCAGGATTTCTTTTCAACTTCTTTAAGTTCTGTGAATCCCTCTTAGATTTGTCTAATTCCCCATCAGCTAAATGCAGGATTTAAAACCCAGGTTAAGGGGCCTACACTGTTAGTTCCAAAGCTTGGTGCCCAGCTTTAAGGCTCATTGCAACATGCAATAACACAACACTGTCCCATTTCTAAAAGAGATTGGTAATAAGCTACTTCAAAGTAAAACAGTTATGGATAATGGGACCAGTAAGTTTTTCCTCCTTACTATCAACAGTTGAGACTGATTTATATTTGGAAATCATATTTTGCYTTTTTACCAAATTTTCTTTAATAATTGCTGTTTGAAAATCTATTAGTTTTAATACAGCAAATACCTAATGCCACTGAGAACAGAATTAGAAGCCTTGTAGATAAACTCTCTTCCACTTACAGGGAAGAGGAAACACTGCCTCACACATCTACTGCAATTTCTCTACAATACTTTTAACAAAGTCCCTTTGGCAGGAAATCAAAAACACCTTAAGAGAAACTAAGCAGACTGAGAGAAGGTCCTTTTTGGTTTTAGCCCCTAATAGGCTAAAAATGAAGGTAGCAACAAACCATCAGTTCCCACCATGGCATTCTACAACACTTTGGGCCAAGAGTCACAGTATAGGTATGTTTATAAATGAGAACAACGAGGTAACATTCTGTGGTGATACTAATACTTTTCTTGGTAGCATAAAGCGCTAACTGTAAAGAACTGTAGAAAGGGTTTACAACAGTGAGCRATGAAGTTCACTGCAGATAAACGTACAGTGATACTTGGAAAAAACAATCAAAACATATTTAATATGATGGCCTTCAAACTGGCAATTACCACCTAATAGCAAGACTGYGTGGTTATGGTAGATGTTTTCATGAGTCAATCATGCGGTGCTTACCAGCAGTGGTCAAGTAAGCAAGTCAAATGTTAGGAGAGGTTAGCACACCCCTCTGTCTTTAAAACTGCATGCTGTTCTGTTGCCTACCGATTCCTGTATTAAAAGGGGATACAGAAAGACTGGAAAAGCTTTAAAGGCAGCAAATGCTAAGTAATGGAACAGACTTTGCATAAAGATCAATGAAGCAAACAAGGTCACTTCAGCTTATAAAGTAGTGACAAGTTTGGGGGGCGGGGGCATCAAGGCATGTGGCAAGCAGGATCAAAATAAATTACAGGAGGTGGTTCTTCACACAATGCGAGATTAAGCTGTGGAGCTCCCTACTACAGGGAGTTTGCAGATGTTGAAAGTTTACATGAGTTGAAGGAGAGACTGTGTGAGTTTAAAAACACATCCATGGAAATTAACTACAATATATTAGCTGAAYTGAAATTGCCCAGGGAGGAGAAAGTTACTGTATTTGCTCACCTCATTCTTTTGTCGGCATTTATGACCTTTTGATAAGATTCTGATCCCAATGTCTGTGTATTGCTCCTGCAACTAATGAGTCCTTGAAAGCAATATAATGAAAGGAATATTCATACTAAGGATCAAGTTAGACATAGTCTCTAAAGGGTGGAGGCCTACTGCTCATATCTTAGCAAAAGATGCACAGTCCTGCTGTTTGTTCTTGCTGCACCAACAGCACTCATCTGAACCCAAGGTAAGCTAATTCAGGAACTACCTGGCAGAGGACAGCCTCCTCTCCCAAAAATCTATCAGTCACTGTCTGCATTAGCTCCCTGAACTGGCCTCACCACCCTTTCAGAGAAGTACCAAAGGCAGCACATGAAGGAAGACATCACAACACCAGCACTCAGATAGTTTGCAACTCAAATGTATCTGCTAACTGCCTAAGATTCAYGGCAAACTCCTCCCACCCCTCACCCCCCACACACATACTTGAAGCTAGTCAAGACGAATACCAGTGCCTTACTTCTAAGTTTCAATATCTGAAACCATACATTCATCAGGCTCCAAAATTTACCTGAAATGAGTCAATTCTCACCAGACTTAAAACAGTTGTCAATAAAACACAGTGAAAAAGCTATGCTAAACTAAGTATGAGATAAATTCCAAACCACATGGCGCACACATTCTCTTTGGAAGGAAAAAAAAAAGTTTGTTTTACAATTATATGTATACTTCAATGTGTGCTTTTAAACACTCTCACTCAGTAGCTATTTCTATATTGCAAGCACCATTTTTTATTCAAAATACTCAATGTGCCATGCTTTGAATATTTATCAGCTGTCAAGGTAGTATGCAATATTACAAAACAGAGAATGGTAACTCAGTATAGAGTCAAGGTTTATAATAAAAAAGAAAAACAAAAAAGAGAAAAAATCAAATTAATTTTTCTTAAGTATTTTTTAAAGGAAAATAAAGACGACTAAGGGGCATACATATGCTCACCTTCATGGGTAATGTTGCCCCACCAGAGCATTCCAGAAAATCAAGTAGATTACTCCGAGTCCTAAATGCTTTTTTTTGTTGCTGTTAAGTGTAAAGCGTATGTGTATCAGCACATTTTTAACAAGCACAATAACTTCAAAATGATGAAGTTAAACATACAACTGAAGAAGCACGAAACATTGTCAAAACAAAGCAGCATGCTTCTTGCCAGATATACAGTGCAGAAAGCCAGGGAACATTTCAGAACAGTGCAGAAAGGAGGGAAAATTTTCACAGATTTTCTTCTGCAACAACTCCCTTCAAGAATTCAGCTGGGCATGCAGTTTGTCATATTCTTATAAGCTCTTCACGCTTTGTTCCCCATTTCCACCATTTTTTCATTACCTAGTTTTTACCTTTTAAGTACCATCATTCATGCACAGACTGTGTCTTTTGTCATCTCTTTCTCATTCAGTGCAGATACAGATTACTGAAAGGGAGACTGAAGCATCTTTCTTTTTCCCTAAAACTATTTATTTCAACTCCACCATCTTCCTGTGTCACTACACTACTACCCCTTCTTTAATATGTTTGAATAACTCAGAGGAAAATGTATACATGATTCAAATAYATCCCATTGAGGGCAAAATGTGACCAGCCTCCTATTAAAAAAAAAAAAAAAAGTTTCCCAGAGTGTTTTTACAATGTTACATTAGAGCACACTCCTAAAGCAACTAAACCCCAAAACAACAAGGAAGTAATTAAAGACCTAAATCAATGCAAAAAAATCATTTTCCCTGCCTCCCAGGTATACCAAACACTTAAAACAAATTATACTGTTGCAAATAACTGTAGACTATTCTCAAATATGTAGGACACAAGAAACAAAGTGTTATGCAATGTTAGGCCTGAGGTTGCTACAACTTTTTACAAAACACACACACACACACACACACACACACAAAAAACCCAAACCCACACAACACCCAGTTTTAAAGTTTTGTCATGACTAGGACTTAAATGAAGCTGCTCCCATAACTTTTGTAAGATTTAGCTGTAAAGAAAGTCACCATACGATAAAAACCACAACCCTTCTGTGAATGCTGCTGCTTATATAGTTATCAAAAAAGCACACAGAGTAAAGAAGTATCATGGTAGGCAGAATAGAACCAATTGAAAATATGTTTTAAAATGTCAAGTAAAAAAAAGAGGGGGTGGGACCTAAAAAATGAGTTGCCTGAAAATTAAAAATCATCATAATTAAAAGCTACACTTAACATGGTTGTCCGTCCAGCAGAAGTACCAAAGCAGCTTGGATATTCAGTTCTAGAACTTTAGTTCTAGAAGAGTACGAGTAGAGCATGAGAAATGTTAAATTCACTCTATCGGAAACTTCTGAAAAAATAATCAAACCTTTTTACTGTCTTTTTACCCTACTTTGCATAGGAGCAGCACTTTGTTCTGTTTCCACGTACAATCAAGTTAATTGCTTCTTTATAAAAAAAAGATTTAATTATCCAAATAAAGGGCAGAAAAGATCCTAAGGCAACACAAATCACTATTTAATAGATACATCATCTAAAACCATTTTAAATTAATAACTAAAAAACAGTTGTAGGCAATAGCTTCCCTATTTTTACAGTTCACATGCAAATATTACATAAGGAGTAATCAAACATCATCACACTTCTGGCAAAAGAAAAAACATCACCCAGCAACAGTATGACACATCCTATAAGACAAGTTTCTGCCAAAGCTCTACCCTTAAAGCTAAATGCTTCCCCCCAGTCTGCAGTCACTGAAATCTGACTTATTTCCTCTGCTAACTTGAAGTATGAACAATACTTAAGATAGTGTTTGATATATGTATTCCATTTAGCTACCCAAAGAGTCCATTTCCATACATATTTAYATTTTATGGATGAGACAGTTGACTGTCCTGTAATTTGACACATGAATACACATGCCCAGATCACAAGTGATATCAGTAAAACAAAATTTGAGTTTCAAGTAAACAAACTATAAGTTATTTCCCTCACCTGAATAACTGCTAAYGAAAAGGTCTTTAATAATTTGATCTTTTGTTATCTAACAAGTATCTGTTCATCCTGAACTATACAGCTTACTTCAGCAAGTCTGCCTTTTCTAACTTGAAAGAGTCTGAGTAACAAGCAGCTCTTATATGCTGTCAAATATAGACAATGATACAGAGGCATCATTCAACAGAGATCCCACTTTTTAGGTGCAAAAAACCTGTAACATTTAAAAGTTAGAGGAATCTTGGCACATTTTTTCCATGCAAAACTCAAAATGCTTCTTTTTATACAAAAGTTAAATGATAAGAAAAGGCACTAAAAACTGCTGAAGTAGCAATACAAACAAGAAGTTTGAGAGTATACTCACAGAAAAGTTCCAAAGAAGTGGAAGAAAAATAACACTACAAAGATCCTGAAAAGTATATAAATACGAAGTGGAAGACATCTTATAGCCTAGGAGGAAGGGAATATAGAATGAAGCTGGGTAACAAAATAAATAAATAAATAAATAAAAAATAAAAAAAAAACAGCCTAGAAGTATTCAGCTGTATTCCTTTGACTAACTACTTCAAGCTGAATAATCAGTATTAGCACATACAATATTTCTTACCCCACGTAACAGGGCTAGCATAGAAGAGCAGACAAAACAAGCAAGGTGGCTACTCTGCAGTAACATCAATAAAGATGTGTGCGAATGGAGTAGTTTGCTGTATCTGAAGCTGAGCTACCATCTGAAAGACAGTAACTGTTTAGGTAATCTCTGTAACTTTCTGTATCAAATGCTACTAAGTAAATAGTACAATTGGAACTCTCCTCCAAGCTTTGCAAATACACAGTAATGGCTTTGGTTGAAAGGCATGGCACACTAATCTCTTCAAAGAAACTTTTGCTACAAAAGGATTTCCTTTCTTAATGGAAAGAAACAAGCTCTGGGCATCATTCTCTTCTCTGCTACCACCATTATTCCCATCTCTGATTTGTGGAAGGCTAATCCATCTGCTGTACCAACAGACAGAGCTCCTTCTTGCTCACTAGCACCAGCATTACTTTTCTGACCTGAAAAAGCATGCTTAACAGCATCCCACAAAACTTTATGGTGGAAAACAGCAAGTCCCCTAAGGGTATCTAAGAGAGTGAGAGGAAGAGGGAAGGGAGGGAGGAATGAAGAGGCATATGATTAAAATCCCCCAAATCTCTCTTTTTTCCAAAAGTGGAAGGAAGAAACTTAGTATTTACGGCAGGCAGATAATTTCTCTGAATAAAGCTAAAAGGACAACAGGCACAAAAGTTAAGGAGAACAGACATACATGGATTGAGTACATGAATAAGAACACAGACTTTATAATGTTAATGGAAAAAACAGAGCACTGATTCCTTCAGTCTACTAGTCTGCAGATAAAGAGCTTGTTAATCAACTGCTACTATTGTGAATTCTCCCCAAAAAACAGACTGAAAATAGACAAGTATGCTACATACATATACCATAAGCTAGTTTTGCATTATAGTGGCTTAGAAAGTTTCCCATCAAGTGGGAAATGAAAGAGTTCCACCACCTAAGCCATTACACTGTTCTTTGCAGACATATAATCGTTAACAGAACTGAATGCATAAATTTGGCACTAAGCTTAGGAGTAAACAAGATTTGGTGCCTACCACTAGTAATTCATAGGATCTTTTTCAAAATATGGTTCAGAAGCACTTTAATCTCAAGCAGCACAGTACTAAATCCAAGAGAAAGTGCCAGCTGACAGTAAATTGAATAAGCCCCTTTTCACCACCCAAGCAGAGAAAGACTCAGTAAATATGGAACATAATGAAAGGTTTATTTTTAAATTTAATCTGCTTCAAAGAGTTATGGTTTTCCTTGATTCACAGGTAAATTTAGTTACTACATCTTGCGATTTGCCCTTTAAAAGCTTTCACATAACTAGCAACATTAGACATTTTCAAAAACATAACTAAAAATGTCTGTCATGTAGGACAAATTGTGATCTCAATGGTGCTCTCAAAATCTGAGCCATTAATAAAAATGTATAAAGTATATTTATTCAAGCAGTTACACAAACACCCTAGAGCATCACAAACCATTGCAAGAGAAAACAGTTGGTTCAAAATTACAATTTATACCTTCCAAGAGAGAAATAAGCTTCAGGGGAATCTAAGAGATCACATTCTACTACTGGTACTCATGTGAGCAAGATTTCTGCAGCTAAACTTCAAAAGGATGCATGGAGATCAAACACAGGTCTCACAACAGTGCAGTAGTAAAATACAAGTTTGGCATAACCTGAAGTTTTTTGTTTAAAAAAAAAATACAAGCAACTAAAGTAACTATGACTTGAAGAGCAGGGTGAGAATCAGAAGTAAGCATTTTCAAATTTAAGCACTTAAAGAGTGTGAAAAATTAATCCCAAGATTAGAAGAATAAACATCCAAAGATGCACATTTTTCCAACTTTGTCCTTACAAACTGAGGCAGATACCTAAGCAGCTATAGACAGACAACAGTCAAGCCGTACATGTGGATGGCTTTTTGTTTACTCCAATAAATCCAGAAAACACCACTTTCTCTAATGGGTTACTAAATTTAAATTCTTAGCTTTATAAGCCCAAGATTCTTTAAGCAGTCACTCAAGATATCACAAATTAGTTTGAGCAAATACAAAGTCAGATTTCACAGAGAGATCATATTGGCAAGGCTGTAAACTGATGCCACAGTAAGAGGAGATCAACTAGTGTTTAGCCCTCACAGTATTACTTTGCTACTTTAGATTGGAATCACCTTGTGTTTATTTCTGTCAGCACTGAACAACATAAAAATAACATCTAGTACAGTTATGCAGCCATGTGGCCAACTACAGAAATGCTCAGTGTAACTCTGATGTAAAGCTTTATATGAATTAACATCTTCAAAGCACCTCTTAACCTAGTCAATATCAAGCCTTATGAAGAATGCAAAGACACTTATCTTTTTAGCCAGTTACTATGCATAAGATAACATTAAATGCTATGAAAATATTACGAGTTTATGAGAAAAGATTCTGAAGAGAATACATCATTTTAAGCTGGTTGATAAAACTATACCCACTTCAAGTGCAGTGACTTAAGCTATATCCATTTCCAGCTCACTGTTAAGGTTTGTCTTCAAATTAAATAACTTTGGAAGTTCTTTCTTCTAATTTTAAAAGCACTCCCTCCACCCTTTTAGTAAAAAGCAAACATCTACACTGCTTCCTCTGGCCTCCATCATTTGTCTTTCACTCACACAGAACCTCCCAAGGGCTGTGGCCATCAAGGCAGGGGAGGGGTCCCTGAAAACAAACCTGGTGAAAGATTTCAAATTCTGCATGGAACACAACAAGTTAGCTCTTGTGAAGCTTTCCCAAATGCATAGTGTCTGCTAGCTACTACCTTTTAAATTTCTTTAAACCTACAAAACAGTCACAGACACATTCTTTTGCTTGCCAAAGCTGGGAACAGTTGACTTACTTTTCAAAGTATAAGTGGTTTCAATAAACATTTAACTCTACAAAAGGAAGGAATATCAAGTTGGCAATTCTAGAAAGCAACAGAAACGGCTGAAATGGTCACAATACCTTTTAAAAAAGTAATACTGTACTGCCAGTTAATGAGAGGCATAGACCAGACACTTGTTTTCTCATTTTCCAATTGCCTCGCTTCAATCCCACCCAAAGAAATCTTGATTTTGTTCTCCCCATATTATCAATTTCAAGTAACAGTCTAACAGAATGTTTTGTTCCACTTTGCCTTGGAAGATTCAGGTTGTAATGACACTGTATGACCATGCACATCTACAAAATAAAAAGAGATCTCAGAAAACAGATACAGTTTTAGACACTCGACACCATGTTTTAATCTTGTATCACTACATTGTGGTTACTCACATATTTAAGTTCAGCTGCAACACTGAAGGCCTCAGAATACTGAACCTGTCTGGTTACAGCTATGTTTTAACCTTTTAACGTATTTCAACAATGAAAGACATGTGCACACCAATGCTTCTCAAGGGCTATGACAGTGTCTTAGCTTTTAAGATCAGTCAAGAGGTCTTAGCTTCTATCTACAGTAAATGGCTCTACAGGCTTTGCACCTTGCTTCATTTTTGCTGCAGCTCTGAGAAATGTGGTTGTGCACACACTTCAGACAGTTGTGTAACTATAAGCAGTCTTAATACTTACTCTATTTAGCTGACATCAGGCTTCATCATTACCAATTAAAGGCAGATGCGTTAGAAGCTTGTTATTCTGAAAAACAGAAATGCTTCTTCCAGGTAGCTCAGCCTAATGGTATGATCTCTAAGCAACTACCTCTACAACTGCTGTTCAACTTTTGACAAGGAAACAGAAACATGAAAAGCAAAACCAGGACAGTTAGAAGTGCCAAATAACCATTAAGTCAAGCAAAATTGTTTTATCGGCATGGGGTGGAATGAGGTGGAGAGGCATAATCCGCACAACAGCCAAACACGACCTTCAGAAGATCTGGATAGAAAAGCACAAAACAAAGTGCTCTGGCAAAAACTAGAGCCAGAGTGAAAATTTCTACTGAAAACAAAAATGTATCTGAAAAACTCCAATCCTAATAAAGTGATACAGTATTTAAAAGAGAAAATTTGTTTCTTAAGAAGCGTTAAGGAGGTGACCTGAATTTTGTGTGTAAATTTATCATGCTACCTAAAGAAGAAATACAGATATGTTTCATCACTTTTACTGAATAGGCTGAGGGCCTGTCAACCCTCAGTGAGTAAGGATACATACCCCAATACAATTACACCACTACAAACCTGAGGGCAGATGTTCTCATGTGGAACATGCACAACTTCATTTGGTGTCAAATTTTAAAAGGTCACACAGCTACTGGCCTTTTATACCAGTATACTACACTGGTTAAGGTTTTGTAGTTATATAGTTAAACCATTAGAAGAATCCATTATTAAAAAAATATGCTTAAACAAAACATGGAAGACTATACTTTGAGTGAACACATGACTTTGGAACTGCTACTCACCAGGCCATATTTACATCTAAAAAAAAATCCCTGGGGACAAAGCATTAATATATTAATTCGCTTTCATCAGGATAATTTAAAACATGTATTGTTTAAAAGAGAAGAAACATATCTCCTTATATACTCAGAACATTAGCTGCCCATGTGGAGCATTTATAAACTAGAAGCAGAACAAAGTAGTGGAGAGGGCTTGGCAATCTTTCTTGACAAAAGAAACTGCAGGGGAAGCCAAGGTCAAATGATTTAGGTACTCTACCATTAATAGCTGTGATACAACTGTTTTACAGAAAAATTCCTTCTCTGGTCTTGTCATCTCTTATTCCACACCAATGCCTAGCTTTGTGTGGGAAGTGGGATCGGCATTAGTATATAAAGCTATCACCCTGCCTGCGCTTCCTCGTTAAGGCAGTGAACTCAGTACACAGTAAGTGCAGCTAGCAAAATATAAAACTCTCACTCTTCACATAAGCAAGCATATCTTTCCAAACTGTGAACTTCATAAAGCACACTTATGATTTCTTGTGATTATAGTTTATTTTGTACTAGCAAACACACTGACTTTGCTTTTTATTGGCTTCACAGGTTTTTTTTTAATCTATGTGCTAAGATTTCTGCTTATACAAATTGTTAATAAAACACAGAAGCAGCAACAAAACCAAAAAGCAGGCAGTGGACTTACTGAGCAGYATGCTACCTGCAATGATTTTCACCACCTATTGCAGTAAATATTTCAAAAAGATGTTTCGCTGAATTTTAAAAATAGATGAAAATGAATGAATATACAAACACTTTTATTTAAATGGAAGAAAACTAGTGTAGTGGCTAACTAGGCAGTCACGAAGTTAACGAAAAAAAGGAACTCCATACAAAAACAGCAAATAATACGGTTGATTTATACCTAGAATGACTAACGTTTAATCAACACCTGCCCGTGAAAGCGACTAGGAAAAGCAACCTGTTGTCGACCCTTAGTTTGGAGGGAGACTGTACGTGAAAAAGGTTACAAAGAGCACAAAAATTCGGGGCCCGCACGACGAGACGCTGCTTGTCCAAAACACCACCGTGGTCTCATTCAGTCACCGGCACGGGCACGACTTCCGCGGCCCTCCCCGCCGCCGCTGCCCGGTCCGGCCCGAGCGCAGTCACCCGGAATTGTTTTGCCCACAGCACCACGGCCGCCGAAGAGGCACGTGTCCCCGGCGCCGGGGCCGAGCGGCGGCAGCAAACCCCGCCGCGGCAGGACTCCCCCAGCCCC
>NW_020447708.1:163566-331985 GCF_003343035.1 Apteryx rowi
GAGGGGGGGAGGGGGCTGTGGCTTGAGGGTTGTGAAAGACAGACGGTGCCTGCAAAAACTTAGGCTGCACTGACAAGCCAGCTTAGGATTGGGCCCATTTATTAATAAATCTTTTTGTTAAGCAAACGGTGAAGTCGAGTCCGCTATCGATATGCTGTCCCAACGGGAACAGAGGCGGAGAAATCATGGAATTGAAACGAATCGACATCTTATGTATTTAGGCAGTAGTCAAATCATGTGGTCAATACAGTGATGAAACCCCGGGAAATAAATACACGTCTAGCTCTGCCTCCTGGTTACCTTGTCAGGGGAAGTAGCCTGTAATTAGCTAAACCTGTTTGACAGTAGAAAATACAAACTTGTTTTCCTGTTAACCTCAAATACTCTTTGGTCTTGCCTAAAGATCATGTGTACCTTTAATGGTTCTTTCTCCAGTGTCCCTTTTTAGCCCAGGCTTGCTTATTCATTTGTGCTGTCCAGAGCTCCTGCTGCTTTTGAAAACCTTAGCTCATTCAAAAGTGTAACAGAGGATAGGATGTCTCTCTTGGATGCCTTATCTGCATGCACCTGCTCTTTCCCTTGCACTTGGGAACCCAGTAGTAGTTCAGGCATTAATAGACATCAAAGAATCTATGTCAAACCTTAGGTCCTTTAAAAAAAACCCACCAGCATGAACAACAAAAAAACTGGATTTTGCAGTTCACAGAATTATTGCTTCAATTTTCGATATAGTATCAGTGCAAGCCCCTACTTTGCTAAGTGATTTCTTTTGCTATTTCAAAACTCCAAGCAACAAGTTCATGTTAGGGTAAGACTTGTTCAAAGCTTGATTTCAGGAAACAGTCACTTAGGAAACTCACATGCATAAATTGCATAAAGCAACAAAAAGGAGTGAAAAAAGTTCCACTCATACTGAAGAAGGATTATGTATTTTAGTCTATAGCGTTGGGCAGTGTCACTCAAGGCTGATATTTCTGGAAACTAGCACATAGTTCAAAATACTAACTGATTTTTGTCTCCTTTTTTTCAAAGGATTCTCAACTCTTAGTGTACCAAAAAAAATTTTTTTAAGGGGCCAATTTTAAAGACCGAATTCTCTATTCTTTTATTGTGTTGTGTCTCTGTGCGTCTTCAGAACAAGTAAAAGGTGTTTCAGACAGCAGAAATCCCATCTAGTCCTTTAAGTTGGAGAAGGTCAACTTATAGTTGAGTTAGTTTGGAAGTTCAGCTGATCTTTGAAAATGTTGGAACAGCAGATTGTGTGTGTGTATCAAAATTAACAGGGACAGAGAGTAATACATCTGGAGGTATTTACCTCTGTAGTTCAACCTTATAGTTGGAATGCATAGGTAACACTAAATTCTCCAAAATCATTCATATTCATAACTAAATGCCCAGGTAGCCTGTTATTTCAAATACATTCTTTTTAAGAAACATCTATTGTCTCTTTCTTGATGAGGAAGTGGAGTGGAAGTGGAGTGGGAACTTAATTTATCAGCTTGAATGGCCATTTTGCTCAAAAAACTTAGAGCTGAGCTGTCTCTTGACTTAAACTTTACTTTAAAAAGGACTTAAATTATCCTGGGTCAGATCTATACCAGCTACTCTATTTCTCAAAAGCAACAAAAAATAGGTCCCATTTGATTTTAATACACTTGACTAGATTATTGCTTTCTTTAGTAGCATAATGTAATTTAGAGTGATGTAAAAGGAGTCAAAAGCTTGTTCTTCTCTTATCAGTTACCTTCCTCAGAGAAGCTGTCTGCTTAGGTTCTTATTTTGAGCTGAAACACATGCAAGTTTCTGTTCACATTAGGCTGACTGTTTCACCAATCTCGTGTTGCAATGACAAAAGATTTTCTTTTGACTCTAGGTAAAGACTCAATCTAATAGTTGTGGTTTGAGCTGGGACAAAAGAAGGGGGTGTTCCCAAATGAGTGCTGACAAAGCTCAGGCTTTTGTATCAGTCTTTAGAAATGACAGTAATGGCCTTTGTGCCTGATATTTTGACAAATAAGTTTTTGCTAACATAAGTAATACAGATTTTCAGGAAATAAACAGAAAAATACCAGCTCAACRTAGCTAACCTAAACTGTCAAGCACATCTAAAATATTAAGAAGAAAACACTATTTACCATAACGAGTAAAGGATAAAAACTGTCTTCGGGAAAAACAAAAAGAACTTTCTATTTGACTTTCAGCGACTAACAGATTGAGTTTGAGGGTTCTGTTGAACTCTGCCATTGTAGAGACTAAGAACTATTTTACTCTGACACCTGTGAGGAATTTCTGACTCCAGAGTTATTTAGACTTCAAAATGCAGAACTTTTCAGTGATAGTTGCACATATTTATCTTCCATGTGATTGACTTTTAGGTGGTAACAAGCATGATGTTGGATACTGAATAGGTTGCATCCATGTCTACAAGTTGGAAACTTTAGCATACTTTAACAGCATTTTTTTTTCCTCAACCTTCAGGACAAGTTTATTGAAGGCAACAATGGAACGATTTGGAGTAAAGTCGGCCCCTTCACGTAACCGCTCGAAGACTGCTTTATATGTAACGCCTCAGGATCGTGTAACAGAGTTTGGCAGTGAACTGCATGAAGATGGAGGAAAACTGTTCTGTACTTCATGCAACGTGGTTCTGAATCATGTTCGCAAGTCTGCAATCAACGACCACCTCAAGTCTAAAACGCATACAAAGCGAAAGGCAGAGTTTGAAGAACAGAACGTCAGGAAGAAGCAAAGGACTCTGACTGCCTCCCTTCAGTGCAACAGCACTGCTCAGACAGAGAAAACCAGCGTCATCCAGGACTTTGTGAAAATGTGCCTGGAAGCAAATATTCCACTTGAGAAGGCTGATCATCCGTCAGTGCGAGCCTTCCTATCCCGCTACGTCAAGAATGGGAGTTCCATACCTAAGTCAGACCAGCTAAGGAAAGCATACCTGCCTGATGGGTATGACAATGAGAACCAACTCATCAATACCGAAGACCGTTGAGAAGAAAACTGTTTTCCATCATCGTTGTGAAGTTTTACATATTGATGGTGTCGTTTATTTTTATATTCATGCATATATACAGTGTTACATATTGGTTTTACAAGCTATTTTGTATTATTGTAGAAATGACAATCTGTTTGTGAACTTAGTGATATGCCACAGACTGTTGCTAACCCTGCTGCAGACTTCAGAGCTACATTGATGTAGAACTCTCAATGAAAGTAGGGAACGTGTCTGGCATACACCCTATCTATGTTCAGTCCAGCTGTAACTGACACTAAGAAAAAGGCACTTGAATGGAGGACCTCACTTGCCTAAACTGTGCATCTATATATACAAGGAAGATGGTGTGATAGGAATGGTTAATTGTATCAGTGGATGGCTTTGTCCAGTATCCTGTCCATGACTGACCAAGAAAAAGTACCGCACATTTGAAGTGCGAGAAGCTGTAGAATGGTTAGTTAAAATATAAGTGATATTTTGGGGGAGGATTATTGATAATTCCTGTTGAAGTTTGGTTTATATTCTAAAACAGAAAACATTTTTCTTCTAGAATACTCTTATCCTATCTGATGCAACTGTGGATGTATTCATTATCTAGCTTAACAGCCAGTCTCTTGTATGGAGCTCTGGACTTCACTACTCTCATAAAGCAAGGAGTTCTGCAGGTTCACCATGCACACTTTTTAAATCACCATTTCCTTTTCTCAGTTTAACTTGTTCCCTTCTGTTTCAGTGCCAATCTTGGAATATTAAATTGACGAACTAATAAGTGTGTGTGGTTTGCAATGCAGCTGCTAGCCAATGAAAATTGGACCAAGATCTTAGTAGAGAGGATTAATGCCTTTTTTTTTTTTTTCTTCTTCTTAGCAGGACAACGGATGCTGAATCTAAATTGGGGGTAGGGGAGGCACTAAGTAGTGGAGTTGAGCAGGCCTGTTACACTGCACAGAAAAGGGACTTCCCCATCTCTCCCTGAAGGTCCTTTACTTTTCTGAACTCATCCTCACCCTTTTAGTCAAAGGAGGTAAAGTGATTAAAATAGTTTTCAAAATAGTTACTGCAAAGGCTATTCAGTATCTGTAAGCATGACTAGGAAAGCGTATATACTTCAAAGCTACACTGGAAGTACAGACCTGGGCTATATTTCTTATTCTGTGCCAAGACCACATCTACTGTACGGGCAAAAAGTAGAATCATAAACTGGAGAATTTTAATAATGTTGCCCTCTCCCAATCTAGTAAACTACTATTAAACTATTCCAAGTTATTATGCCAAATAGTCCACTCAACTTCGTGGTCTGTAAAGTTTTTGAATGGAAGCAGGGAGCATTGTGCAAGGTGCTAGAACATGACCAACTTCTGCCTACCCTCTTCTTCTCTGGATTCCCCTTAGAAGCTCTAAATTCAAGGAGATGCCAAGCATCTCCTAGTAACAGAAATCCTCCACTCAGTGGACATAATGGTGTAAGCGTGCTTTAACTCCCTCAAGTGGAGCTGGTGGTTCTGTTCAGCTTCCTTTCCCCTCACAAAGTTTCACAGTATTTTACTCCTTTTATTCAGGATATTTACAGCAATATTAATTAATTGCTAAGAGACACAAAACCCATTTATTTTGTTTCTGTAGCTATTCCTAGAGCAGAGCCTCTCTTGCTGGATTAAAACAGACTTACATACTTAGTAATAACTGTTTTTTGTGCAGTTAGCTTCTAAAGAAATGCACTTGTTTTACAATATAACCATTTCTTGTAGCTGCCTGCTAGAAGAGATGTTTGTATAACTGAGAAAAAAAAAAAACAGAAGGCTGCCTATCCATGAATACCAGTACACAGGTACTCAGCACACTGCTGCACCTTTGATCCCTTTTGAAACCAGTGGGACTCCATGCAGTCAGCAATCCTGTCAATGATACTGGTTTCTGGTTTAGAACTTAGGCCAGAAATAACAGAAGCAATTTTTTTCCTCTAATCCTAGATATCAACATATGCCTTCCCAAATATCATATACTATTGCACAAACTTGGTTTTAACTTAAGATCATGAACTGCCTTGGGCTAGTACTGTTTCATAAATCCTCTTAAGCCAAGTGAAAGGTACACTGCCAATAGCCTTTTCTGTCCTAAGAATAATTGAAAGTCTTCTTTTTACAGTAGCTGTTTCAGTGCAGGGAAGCAACATCCTTGCTTAATTTTTTTTTAAGCTTATAAATGCTATCTTAGAATTGAAGCAAATAGAAAACAATGGAGTACTGAGAAAACAAGCTTCCATTAAAATGAAAGCATTTAGAGAAGAATGGTATGATGAAAAGGTATGAATCTGAGCTATTTAGATAAGTCCTTGCTAACTGGGAGCTTCACAGGCTGTATCACATAACCATTTATATAGAATTTAGAATGTAGTAAGTTTTCTGCTAGACTGGCAGACTGACAGACATTTTGAAAAGCTTAATGGTAACATTAAATATGCTCTTGCTCAACTGAGAAAGATCTGAAGTCATTTGCAAGGTTTTATTTGAAAGTAAAAGTTAGCAATATCAGCAGCTTTTGCTAAAAAAGAGAAATTCAGTTATTTTCGATAGGGCAAAACAACAAAGAACACTTAGTTTCTCAAAAGCTTGCTGTCTCCTTGTAAAGCAAAATCTGTATATAGAACCTCAATTTACAGAATTAATACCATTTATTTTTAATGCAGAGGATACCAGCCTCAAGATAAACCTTACTAGTGTAGCCATAGGCTACAAACTTTTATCAATTTGGAAATAAAAATTGAGCATCAAGATTTTGAATGGAACTGACTTAATCTGAACTTAACTCAGATACACAGCAGCTTGTAGGACAATGGTGGCTTAACAATAGGATGCTTCTGTTAGAAAAAAAAAAAACATTTCTGAAGGTTTATGAAAGTCAACATACTGAACCATTACAGCAAATACCCACAGTGGAATAAAACAATGAAAAATAAAGCACTTCTAGGTAATCTAGAAAGAACAATGAACAAGCAAGTTTATATTTACAGACATAACCCAAACCGTCAACAAGACGGTTACACTTATTTTCTTTTAAAGTAAAAGTGGTTCCACTCAGTCTTGGAATTGAATCCTGCAAATGGTCAGGTTCAGACCATTATTTTGCCATTGTAGCTGTAGATGGACAAAGCATAACCTTAGTTTAATTACTATTGATCTTAGAGAAGATTTACAACAGAAGTTACTTTCTGGTAGGTCAAAGCCTAAGTAATAACAATCCTAGAACAGAGGCTGTGGTTAAGTTGTTTAACAGTCTCTATGGGGTTTTCCTTTTTCTGCAAGAACACTGTGTTATTTTTCCATGTATTTCCTGTAAAGAGTATTCTCAAAAGTAAAGGGAGGATGGTAGGAACTTCTGCTTTTCATTTTACATACTTATGTAGGGCTGGCTATAAGGGATACTTTTCTCTCAGGTGGTTTTATTAATATATTTGAAGCTCGAAATGTAATTAAAAACATTTTTTTCTACTCTGACCATGTACTTATATTAGTTTAGCCAATGACAGCTAAAGTGACTTTGAAGTGCTTTTCTTAGAACAACACTTTCAAAGAGTAAAATACTAGAGTAAAATACTAGACAAAACCAACATTTTCTGTTTTGTGACTACTTACGTTACATGTATGCACCATGTTAGTTTCAGCTTGCATGTTCCTGGAAAACCGTAAGCAAGTTCTAATATTTTAAGCAGTTTAAAGCCTGTAATTTGGCTGGTCTTTAGAGGAGGTGAAACATTTGACGTAATGAAAGGGAAAGCTGTTTTTCAGTTGAGAGAGAAACTTGATTCTGCAAAGTATGGGATATTCTCATGATAGAAGGACTGTTTTTAGTCTGAGCCCCTTTTAACGATTCTGTTGAACTGAACGGTGAAATACTCCCTGCTAGGTTTTGTAGCATAATGAGCAGGTTTTCAGGAAAAAAGTGGAAGAGCTGGAAGTTTGGCAAGGATGATCTCTATTTATATTTACATATAACAAGAGGCAAAACTCACTGCTGTTGTGTTCCCATTGTACTCACTGCTAATTCTTTGTGTAATTTGAGTGCTTGTTGTCTTTGTACAATTTTAAGGTTGTGTCTAACTTTCAAAATAAATTTTTTTTAACGAAGCTTCTCATTGTAATAATGCTATTTGAGTTTAGTCTGTTTTGGATTAGTGAGCATGCTTTCCTTTATTTTTGTTTTGTAAATAAGGATGTTTTGCTAATAGTAAGTGGCACACAGGAGTGGTTTTATTGAAAGAAGTGATGAACTTATGATTAGATATTGGAGTGAAGCTGAAACTATCTGAGTTCAGTTTCCTGCAGTGCCACAGGACTTCCTGTTAAAACAGTAAGACCGGAATAAGTGATTTAAGTTTTTATATTAAAATATTATTGGAAGAGAAATGCTTTACTTTGTAAAGTTTTCATTTGGTAATGGAAAAAATAGTCCTTTTTTAAAATAAAGGAATACCTTTTTCATAGAATTTATGCATGATCTCTTATTTCACCAACAAGATGGACAGAGAAATTGTGGCAGTTCACATTTAAAGGTAATGCAATGTAGTGGAAATAGATGCTGACAAAAAGAAAAAAAATTGTCCATGCCATTTTTGATATAACTCTTATTTTGAAGAAGTTTGACTGTTGATGTATCAATACAATCACACTCAAATCTGTGTTTCAGGAATGATTATACAGACCCCCTGTTGCCAGTCAAGTATGTGACTTCCCTCTTCCTCATGACAGAGGTTCTCTGATCATGCCTTCTGTTACAAGTGACAGTTGAGTGAAATAATCAAGGTTAAGCATTTTGACATTGCAATAAATGATTTGTAGGTACAGGTTCTTTCATCTGCCTAATGCTGTAGAAACCCCTTCCTGAAACGGCCTGAAATGTAGAAGAGTCAGGTCTTTCCAAACTGTCTGCAAAAAAGGTCAGAGTTTGATCTGCATCTGCTTTATAGACTTACTTCATGGAAATTGAGCAAATACATCAGCCGATCAAATCAAGTGTAGGTTTGATATGCAAGACCCTTCTCCTGAATTGTCTGGCCTGACATCTCACTATGGATCAAGGATAAACAAACTCCTACAACCTCTTGATTCATGAATTTATCATTCATTTCTCATTCCCCTTCATTTTCAGGTGACAGCTCATTAAGATCAAGTTGCTTTTTGTTGCCCTTATACCAAATGGAAAAGCAGAAGAGAAAGATGTACCTTCTTATAAAGTTTTTTTTATGTTGGCAGCTCCCCTTTGAAACACGCTATTTATACTTGCAAAACTAATATATCGTTAAGGATTTGTGTGAAAGCTGTTGCAGAATCAGGTGAGGTGTGAAATTAAAGTCTACTAATTAGGCCATGCTAAACTCCTATGACAACATTTTATTTCTTAAGTGAATCATGTGATTTAGTCCATATCCAAGATGGAGTGAGCTGAAGTGTACAATAACTGCTTTTAGGCCATGCTTATCTTGATAATTAGGTTTGGCGTTTGTCATTTACATAGGCTGGGCAGGAGTGGAAGGATAGACAATCTGTGGAAGCTCTGCTTAAGTCAGGTAAGGAATTTTTCCTGTGCATCTCACCACTTCTCTCTGCAAGGTGTTTGGAATTTGTGGGTCTTCTGGTAGTAGAGGCCATTTCCTCTTTAGTATCCAGAAGCAGACAGTCCATCTCAGCTGAGAACACAAGATGCAGGCTCTGAGGTACAATATAGAGAACTACTGCTAACGTTGCTCATGGTTGGCTGAGGGTAGCCTCAAGACCAATTTGAAACGCTGTACACTAAGTATAAAAATAGAACAGTTTACATGATAAACAATTGTTGAATAGCTATTCCAGTCTGTACCCTACCTGGCTGAGCTTTTGAGTATCCTGATCCCATCCTCCCTTTAAGTTTCAGAAACCAGAAAAATTTGAAGATTTAGTCTTGCTAGAAGAGTGTAGCTTATAGCAATGGAGGGGAGGGAGGGCATCATTCAGCAGTTCAGTTCAAGGTTGAGTATGCACGCCCCATGCTCAATCTGCACTTAAGAAACTGATGTAAGGTGTTTGTGTGCTGATTCAACAGTAAAGCTTTGCTCATTCGTTAAACTGAATTTGCTCAGGGAAAGCAGGGAGATGCAGAGAAACTCAGAGTGTGAAAAAGGAAAGAATTTGCATAGAAATGAAGTAGCTGATCTCTCCACAAATGCTGAGGTACACTAATGAGGCATGAAGATGGGCCACGGGGACCACTCCACCGCCATGCAGGTGGTAGCACACACTACTGCAGCCTGTGCAATCAATAGTGAAAGGTAGGGAGCTGGATGGGAGAGCCTGTCTGCACAGACAGGCTCTAAATTATTGTTCTAATTCTTGAAGAGATTAAAGCTTCCTCATGCAGCGTTATGGAGGTAATTTTCAGCAGACTTACTGGAAAGTTGAGGAAGACCCTCAAACTTTTAAAAATGTAAATAGGACAAAACCAGATAAACTAATTAAAATAGAACTAGAATATCCCCCCCCTCAAAAAACAAAACAAAACAAAAAAAAAAACCACCCACCTTCCAAAAAGTTTAAAAAGATGAAAGAACCATTAGAAATGGTCAAGGCTTTTTAAACAAGATGAAAATTTTGACTTTTTTTTTAAGCTCCATCCAGGTGGATGCCAAAACGTAAGGAACAAACTTGAATCCTAAACATCTGTCCATTTTTGAATGATTGTTTAACTGATTGTTTTGCTCCCTAATTAAAATTTAAGTTTTCTAATAAGGAAACAAGAATCAACTGCCAATATTACATGCCTAGAATAAACTTTGGGTAACCCATTAACACAAACACACAAGCTACACTGCCAGGAAACACATCCCTTAATGACCAATTTTACTAAACTTGTTATGGATTCAGCCACTAGATGTCTTTGCTATACAGAAATGTGATCTAACCCAGTCTGCACTACTAGTTTACTATTCCCTTTTTTTTTTCTCCTCCCTCTTAAGTGGAAGCTTGCTGTGTGCATAATTACGCTCAAGAAGTTTTCTTTCATAAAGATTTTCCATTAAGGCTGCATTGTAATATTGTTTCTAAAGCCATTTCATAATTTCTCACAAACATCAATATACAATTCTGCTGCTCATCATGTACTGAGCTAGGCACTTGTAGCCATGAAATTTTGGCAAACCATACAATTATTTTCTCTAAAAGACTACTTTGAAAAAATCCTCATTAATTTAAATCTTTATTAAAGCATAATATATGTATATTTTAACATAGTATTTCATAACTGCATTATATTCTTCCCTGCTTTCTTTGTGATTGTTGTATTTGCATTATAAGAAGTGATAGTGGCTGTATACAAAGTTCCTGATCAGCCTTTGCTTGTTTCTAACTTTATGAAGGGCAGAATTTTTGGGAAGATTCAGCTAAATGGTTCTGATGTTTTAGAAGTATTTAGATGTTAGAGAAAGATTTAGACGAAAAAGCATCCTGGGCATGCTGAAGAAGAACCCGTAAAACCCAAACCCAAATTACTTAGCATCTCCAAAATATAAGGCCAAGACTTGGAAATAGGGGAAGCAATCACATCTCATACTCTAGATTATTGTAATCTAATGCAAATTAAAACCATTCAGACAGATGCATTTCTGACATTCCACAACTTTTGAATAGTTGATTCATTCAGCTTCAAGAATAGCTTCATAATTTTTTAATATTATTTGAAATTAAGGTTGAGTTAAAGTAAAGCAAAAGAAATGAAAAAATGTAAAATAGTATTGTGTAAAATACTCTGGTGTATTGCTGCCTGTAAACTGAAGTCTCAATTGTGGGAGTACCTTAAAAAAAAAAAAATCTGCAGCTGTGCTTGTTGCACTGTAAAGGGAGCCAGAGGGGGGTGCAAGAGATGTTTTGCCTTGAATTGCAAAGCAGTCTGAGATGCTGTGAAATGATTAAGTGGTTCACGTTTCAACCACACAAAAGACTACCGAGTAACCCATCAGATTTTTGCATACTATATTGCTTCCCCACCCCTTTCTCTGCCTTCTTGACTGAAGGAACTAGAGAAAGGAATCAGCTCAGACACGAACCATGGGTAAATCTAACAGGATGTAAGAGGCCATCTGAACTGCACTTTTTAAACCCACGAGAACCTCTCCCATCTCTACCATGCCCAGCAAATGAAGGGTCCTCCAGTCATGTTTCTAAAAAGGATTTTACTGCACATCCTTCTAGTAATGCTGGCTCAGAGCAACTATCAAGTTTACGGTAAGATGCGGTCTTTAGTTACTAAATATTGGGAGGAGGGGGAATAAAACACAAGCCAAAGCAATGCTTAATGTACTTTGGAGATAATCTATATCTTATTATCATATCAGAGACTCCTAATTTGATTAAAGATGATAATGACAATAATTGAGAAATATTAGGTTACTATCTAGACCAAAACTCTGGTACTTGGGGACCAAATACATCTTACTCTGTGGCCAAAGGCTCAGCCTTCAGGGGATTTCAATCAATTCTTCTAGCTCTGAATTGGATCCAGTTTACAATCAAAGTGTCCTTATCAGATCATTAAGTGTCCCTTCAATCATTTAGCTTAACACAGCCTAATTTTCATCCCACTTTCAACTCTGAATCTGCACAGTTTTTAAATAGAGAGGTTCTCCTAGCTCAGACTGATATGAGGGCTACACTGTGTCCAGTTCACTCCTGGTATTACTTTTACTATGGAGATTATTTTGATTCAAGTTCTTCCATGCTATTCTCATACACGAGTTGTAAATGTTAATTTTAAAAGGAAGGTGGTCATACAGAAAAGATGATAGCTACGGGGACGGATGTGCTTAGCTGCTGTTGTTTCATTTTAGGTACATCAACTGATAAATTATAAAAATAACATTTGTTATAAGATACCACTAAAGTTACACAAACAGTTGGAATGGGGAATATGAATCTTAGYTAAACATGCATGACTAACTAATAATATATAGTGCCTTGCATGCTCCTGGTTTTGATGAATAAAACGCCTTGCTAATACTATAGAAAAGGTTAAATGAACATTCAGAGCACCTACCCGTGAAGGGAAACCTAAACCTTTGGTTTAAAAGACATGAATTACCAGGGTCATTTAGATGCAACTCTCTTTTAATCAGGGTGTGATCTGAGCTCAGGCAAGCTACTGAATTGCTTCACATTTGAATTTCAGATGACTAAACTAACATCCTTCTCAAGGTGGTGTATCCAGAGCTGATACCGCCTTCATACCTTAGTGGAAGTCTATTCTCTTCTTGTAAGAAGTTAACTACTGTTCCTTTAACTTCATTATGTCTGACTGTATTATTAGTTCCTCCCTCATCACCTGTCTGCATTATCTAATACAATTCATTAACACATGAGTGAACCTTTCCATATTCGTCTACCAGGTTTCTAGACACTGCTCTTAAGACAGAAAAATCATTTCTACCACGATGCTTACAATATGTATCTTGTTTACAAAGAGATTAATCTATTTTATTCCTTGATCTACATCAAAATTACTTGAGGTTCTTTGAGAACAATTTCTTTCTATATTCATATAATACCGCAAATATCAGAATCATGTTTATAGGCATATTACAGAGCAAAAAACTTTGCAAGACAGTCTTTACAGAATCTTGATTTAAATATTTGTATTTTTAATGTATTTATATTTAGGCATAAATTTTCCAAACTTGTCTAGTTTTTGCTTTGGTTAGAAGTAAACTGAAAGTTGAAGCCAAGTTACTTCAGGTTTGCATGATGCCAATTTATACAAAGTTTCTCAAACTCCTACCAGAAGCTCAAGTTGACCACTCACAAATTTTGCACAAGGAGTTAATAATCAAATCTTTGCTAAATTAGGGAAGGAGAGGGAACACATTTAAGATATTACAAGCAGATGGACTCCCCCCCCCACTACCATGAATATAATTTCAGCCCAGTTAAACCCCATCTCCTTTATAACATGCAAACAGAGGTTGTTTCCACCTAGTCTGGCAAACAGTCGTTGTTGCTGTCTGGACAACATACATAAAGGAAACTGTTTTGTGTTGTGTTAACATTGATGAAAATAAAAAACAATGGACCTCACTCAAAGAAACCCCAGCCAATCACTGTAGATATGTGCATGCATGTACATTTATGGTGGACATAGTTCTAAGGTCAAATAACACCTTTGCTATCACACCTTGTTGTCGGATAGTCTGCAAATTCTAATATTCACATAAATAAAAGAAGTCAGGTTTCAGCCATCAAAACATAAAGGCATCTGTTTTCTGCACAATCACAGCTTTCATCATCAAGTAGTTGCAACAAATGATGCAACTATCAGCTACCTCAGCCAGCAAGCCAGCTTTACAACTGCTATCACTGCCAGAGGAAAAAAAAGCAAACCCTTCACTGTACAGAACTGAAAGCAAATATGTATGGTACATTGCTGCATCTTTAATAAAAGATGAGAAAAATTAAGTGACAAGGACCAAAGTTACAGTTCTATTAACAAAATGCAAAATGTCTTTCTTTGGAAAAAAATCAAGTTATGATGCGAGTATGTAAAATGACTAAGATAAAACTCAAAAAGGTTTCTCTGAGGCTGAAAAAAAGTCCAAAAAATGCCTATATCCAGGCAGCACTAGAATGATCTTCCGTAGTGCTTCTCTTTCTCAATACACCTCCCTAAATTCAAGGGGGAAGCATATTTTTCCATTAATTTCTCCCCCCTGCTTTTTTTTTCTCCTCTTTTTTTTTCCCCCCTCTCTTTCTCTCCTAAAATTAGCAGAGTCATGAAGATTTTAGGGTTAAACTTGAAACCCCAACAAATTAATGCACTTTCTGGTGTATTTTTTGTACTATAATCTGGTTAGAAACTTCCAGGAATTGCAGCTGAGTTAAAGCCATTGCTAGTGCTTCATTGTGTTCACAGACAGACTGAAAAGTAGGATTCAAAACTAACTGTAGTCATTTA
Source organism: Apteryx rowi (assembly GCF_003343035.1). Classification (NCBI taxonomy): domain Eukaryota; kingdom Metazoa; phylum Chordata; class Aves; order Apterygiformes; family Apterygidae; genus Apteryx; species Apteryx rowi. Next base: position 177,539 of record NW_020447708.1, read on the forward strand.
TTTTTTCATGACTAATCAACATTTTATACCTCAGCCATTATCTAGCTTAAGGAAATCATACTTATTACTTGTATTCTAACTCTTGTTCCCTTTTAGAAGAGAAAGGGAATAAAAAAAGTAAAGATAGATCCTTTAAAAAAAAAACAAAAAAACAAGCCTCTGAAGTTTCAATTAGCAAGGTTTTTTTTGAGTTCTTAGATGACCGGGTGTGAATGATACACCTCTTACAATTTAATCAGAAGGCTCAATTTTTAGCTATTATTTTTCTGCTAATGAGTTGAGATAGATGAATGTGAAGTCATCTGCATTAGCCTTGTTCCATTAAGGAATCATGTCATGAATATATTTTCTCCAGAGCATAAAACAATGAGATAAACTTTAAAAATTGTTTTTTAGTAATAAGAAAGTATTTCCCTATTGCCTAAGTTCTGGAATATGCGTTTTCATTTGAAATGTTATCCCAGCAGTGCACAGTACAGAAAATTCTCCCAACCTCTGGGAATCATGGGAATAGAGCATGGCAACTGCAGCCTATTCAGGAAGACGCCTGATATATTTAAAAGAAAACTTTCTTTTAGATAATCTGAATCTTACTGAGGACTGTAAATTTGAAGCCGATATATAAAACTTCCACTTTTTTATCCTCTTGAAAACTGCACAGAAATCCTGATCATGACCACCTGTATGTAATATATTGAAAACTTAAGTCTTGGTATATCATCCTGAGGCAAGCCTTACTTTCAGGCCTCAGTTTCCAAGAGTGTTATGGAAAGCATAATTAAATTCATCCCAGAATGTGCTTGCACACATAGAATATAGTTGGCAGACAATAATGCCCCTAACATTGGACTTCTTCTAAGCTACAGCAGGCAACAGACAGGAAAAATTAAAATATGTTGTCACAAGAAAAGTATACCAGACCATGTTCAAGCTCAGCTGACAGTGAAAGTTTGTGGTGCATGTCCATCTTTCTAACAACCACCAACAGCAGAACATAAAAGGTTATCTTTCATCATGCATGTTGAATTTTCTTGTTAAAAGAAGAGATTCCTCTCATTGTCTAAGGCATCATGATTTACACTAGTATTTAAACCCCAAATCTTCAGCTCTGACATCTATTACTGCTGAAGAGCCCTTATTTTAAAGATATTTTAAAAAGTTTCCCTTAAGTATTTGTATTCTTTATAAAGAGGGTTCCAAATCTTTTGTTTATAAATGATTTTTTTAGTGCTTTTTATCCACTTAAGGTTTTTTTGCCAATTTGGGTGTGATTTGGGAGAGAGGAAACGTCAATGAGAGATTCACAGCATATTCATTATGAACTCCAGCACTGAACTGATAGGGGAAAGAGGATGGATTATAGGAAAAGGCTTTCTCTATCCCAAGTTTTTAGTTATTGTACTTCAAAGTAATTCAAACTAAGAGTTTCCTAAAGCCTGAGAAAAGTGTTTTCTAACTCTTATTCACTTGTCTCTTCTGATAATATTATCCTACAGGGTCCCCAAATTTCATTACAAAGACTAATAAGTGGTAACCAAATGCTAGGTTTGTTTCTAGTAAGAATTAGAAAAACCACAATGAAGAAGTCATCCAGTCATCAGTCACTAAAACACAAAAGCTTACAAAAGCGACTGTGATTACTTTTTCCTGCTCTGATCATTATTTTGTAGCAAGTTATAAACAACAGAACAAACTAACATGGGCAACCTAAAGCACCACTGATTTAACTCTCTGCAAAGAAGGCCCCTTTTGGGGGTTCTGTAGATAGTCTATGACTTTTTCATACACGCTCAAAGATAATCAGTAGTTTCCATAGCTCCTGGTTAGCAAGTTAAAAAGATTACTCTATTTGACAGATAGAAAAAAATAAAATAACTGAATTTACCTAGCGTCCACAGACTGCTTCCAAGGGATATACAAATAATAACTAAGAAATTTAAGGCAATTTTCAGTGAGCTAAATATCAGGGGGAGTCCTGCAAAGTAGAAAGGGGAGACAGGAAGAAATGCTGAAATTCACTAACCCCAACCCTCTCAATTTAGAAGAAAAAAGCCACAGAGGATTTATATGCTAGGGCTAATTGACAGCAGGCTGCTAAACACTTTCACCTGTATCAGCAGCTGAAAATGAAGGCTAGAAGTCATCAGTGTATGGGTCAGTGCCAAACAGACTTTCATCTGAAAGAGTTTCTGAGGGTTAGTTGCATAGGAGGACTCTACTGCCCAGATGTCATGGGCAGGCAGTGATAACATTGGGCTAGGCAGCAAGTGCAGTGAAAGTATTCCCACGTGCAGGTCCCAAAACTCAGTGATACACACTGTAGGTAACCTTCTGGAGAAAGTGAGGGACATTGGACTCAGGTCCACTAGATGGCAGGGGATCAATTTTGCTTTGGTAACTTCTTGTCATTTTACCAAACCTGATTATATTGGAATTATCCTCGTAAGGTGAATAATTACCGAAGATGGAGGAGCGAAGCTGTGACACATATTGGCACAGGTACTTGAAAAAAGGGGGGGAAACATTATTTACACTCACCTGACTGAAAAACAAATTAGCATATTTTATTCCAACTCTCTTAAAAATATACTATATGATCAAAAATTCTATGAGCAATCTCAGCCCCGATGGATTTTTTTTTTTTTCCTAACTTCATTGGTAGTAGTGCAGGAAGTTTTAGGGAGGGAAATTTTTTGCTGTGGTATCAGTCTGAGTATATTACACTTGCTCTGTTTAGGTCTTTCATCTAAAGAACAAGGATTGCACAAAAACTACTCTAGAAGCATATCCAGACCTAAGGCAGGCTTCTGCTCCAGAAATGTCTATGTTGCCACTCAAGCTACGGATGGGGGACAATTCACACCATTTTGTACATCCACTGTTGCTCAGCTGCCTCACCCTGAGAGGCCACCGAACGTTAGTCTAAGGAAAAGATGATATCCCTGCACTGAAAAGCTTAAGACTGCAATGAAGTCTGCAGAGAGGCCCTTTGCACTGCTTGTGGAGTTCATTAGCAGAGTGTAGTACTAGTTTGTACTTCTTGGAGTTCATTAGCAGAACTAAGCTTTAAGTTAGAGAATGAAATATTAGTTTGCAAAAGATATGAATGAAAGAGGTACAACAATTTTGTTTTGTTGCCCTGAATAATAATGCGGAATGAAAGAGTGTCACTGAAACCTGTTTCAAAACTTGGAGAGAAACTAGGCTTTTTGGACTTCCAGAAAACTTTTTCTAAAGATAATTCTGAGAAAAATAAAGCTATGTGGTAAAGTACTTAGATAAAGGATGTCAAATGTTTCACAGTATCAAAAAAAGCTACTTCTGCAGAGACCTGCACATCCTTCTAGAAACACCTGTTACATAGCATTATACCTGAAAGAAGGCTGCAATTAAGGCAAAATCTGAGCATAACAGATATGTCCTGAAGATTTATCTTCCATAACAATCATTGCCTGCTTTCTAATTAGAGCTCTTCATTTCCATTTTCAGACTGTTGCTAGCCACATGCTGCTACTGCAGTATAACTTAAGTCACTATGATCTGCTTGCCTGAAACCAAATCACACTTTTTTTTCCCCATCAGAAATGGCAGGGTGTAAGTGACAGATAAGTGATCCTGCTTCACAACTAAAACATGCCTTTCAGAAACATCCTATTCAGGAGAGCACAGTTGAGATGAGGCTGGCAAAATGCTGCTGTTCAGCTTGCTCACCTCCTCTTGCAGGAGGCAGAACAGGTGACTGGGCAGGACATGCTGACCTAATGTTCTGGTGCCACCTGGTAAATGTGGCTGGGCTACAGGTGTGAGCTATTGCTACCGTGTCCAGATGGATGAGACCTGGGAGACTAACTCTTCCTGTGCACCGTGCATTTCTTTATAATCAGGAGCTCCTACTGTGGTGATGCACGTGAGCCTGGCCACTGTCCACGGTCCACTGCCACAGGTCTTCCTCCAGCAACAGAACTGTTGCATTAGGGACATGAGCCGGTGTATCTTTGCCAAGTCTTTTTTCATTTCCATTTTTTGTCCCAGTGTCCATGAATTTGACACATGGCTGCATGTGCTAACAGACTGGACTGTAAGGAGCGCCAAGGGATTAGTTGGTCCATCCCCTAGTCCCAAAGTAAATTGAGCTATATCATCCTGACAGTCTAGCTTAGCTCTTAGGACCACCAGTGATTCAAACTCAACAATCTTCCAAAGAAACCAGTTCCAGTATTTTACTGTTTTCATTATTAGGAAGCTTTTCATACTGTCATCAGTCTTTCTTACTTCACTTTCAGCCTGTTACTTCTTGTCCAAACCCATCACAAACATGAAAAACAGATTACTTAATTCCTCTTTAATGTCTTTACAGGTTATTATGTCCGTTCCTCTGATTGCTTTTCTTTAAGTTAAGCAACCCCAAGAATTTCAATCTGTCTTTTAGGGCTGTCTTATGTTCATGGTAACATCTGGCTTCTTTCCAATTCAGAGAGACTCCAGACATTGTCCCACATCTTTCTTGAAGAACAATGCCAAAAACTGGACAATACCAAAGTACACTTACCAGTCCTGAATAGAACACAAAGATTATTTCATGTGTCCTGTATGCTTTCCCTTTGGTCATACTTCCTCTGAAATGGTTATTTCATGACAGTATGACATTGTTGATTGACTTTCAGCTTGTAATCCACTCTAAGCCCCCAAACCTTTTGCGCACAAGCTGCCACTTAAATAGTTATTTCCACCCTATATTTGCACCATTAATTATTCCTATGAAGGTTTAGTATTTTGCACTTGTCTTCTTGAACTATATCTTGTCTATTTACAAGCCACTTCTCTAATTTATCAGGATTATACAGAAGTCTAAGCCTGTTCTTTAGTGTTTACACCCTGCCAGCTTCCTAACAGCTGCAAATTTAATAGATGTATTTTCTTGTTCTTCATCTAGGTCATTAATGAAAGCAATGATCAGAACTGGACTCAGAACCATTCAATATGTAACCTCATATAAACCTTGTTTATATTTCTGAGGCTTCCTTCTTGTCTCAGTGAAGAATTTGCTCATGATTCAGTCAAGCTGGTCTTTTACTACACTTCTGTAGCAGAGATAGTTAGTGCTTATACCCTTTTTATCCTTTACTGGATGAATCACCAGCTCTGTTTATCTCCTTTTCCTTGCATTTATATTTCATGAGTTAACTCCCAGTTCTCTAAACTTACTGAAGCTTTCCTTGCCAAGTCCAGTTATTTTTATTCTGCTGTTCTGCTTCTGCTCTGAAGGGTATTGAAAATATTAAGGTTTCTAGTTCTATTTTTTTTTTATTATCCACACTTCTTCCATCAGTAAAAAGACATTGTACCAAGAGCTATTATCATTCATCCTATTCATCTTCGGACCTCCATCAAAATATCTGAATTTTCTCCATTTCCCCCTCACCGAAGATCAATTTTAAAATCCTTGTCCAAGTGGCTTACCTCTGTACTTTTGCTACTCACCCCTCATTGATTGTCATTTAAAGCCACCCTGACTAAGAGAAAGCTGGTACACAAAGATGCTCTTTCCCTTTTTTCCCCCAAAGGAACAGATTTCACAGACCGTCCTCCTCTGTTTGAAGAAGCCAACAGCCTTCTAGAGCTACCATCCAGCTCAGATGATGGAAATTATAAACACCTGTCCCTAACTGGCCCTTGGTACATGTGAGCATGGGAGATATAATAAGAATGTCCTTGAGCTCCTGGTCCCAGCCCACCTGCTTCCAGAGCCCTGTCACTGTTTCCTAATTGCTCACCTTCATTCTTCGTAAGGAACTCACARGTCTGAGCAGAATGGACTGATGGTCAGAGAGGTAGGGGAATCTCACCAAACTATCATTTAAGATCTCAGATTTGGACCCCTAGAAGCAGACACTTCCCAGGATGCTAAGTCCTGTGAACAGATGAGTTTCTCTACTGCCCTTGGCAGAGAGGTATCAGAGACCACAGTTTCTTGCTTCTTCAGTGGCTTCAAATCTCAGCCTTACAATGAATAATCTCTTCCCTATTATCGAGTAAGTTCAGGCATATTTGATTTGGCAAGATTAGAACAATATTAAAGAATTATAGGTTTATAAGTAGACCAGTACCATCTAATTTATAAACACATGTTGCAGAAGTCACCTTAACAAAGTAAACAAAAAAAATCAACAGTAGCAAAGTCTGCTGTAATGAAGGCTATAAACACACAAAATTATTTATGGTGTGGAATAGTAGGAAATTTGCTGAGAAAAGGCTTGCAAATTAGAGGTTATCTGTATGGAAATTTATGATCTGGCCATCTCAAGTTCCTGAATATACTACCTGTATATTCACAAGAAATGCTATATCACATTCATAAGAAACCCTGGCTGACTCTGCAGTTGAGACAGTAGGTCTGAGACATTCAGTCTCACAACTTATGTGCACTGGCTACCCTGGAGCCCAGAGGCTTCTGACAGATAGACCCTTGCCCTCTCTGCACTGTTCTCTCCTCCCATACACATTTTTCCTACCTACAAAACTTTTCTTGAACAGATTTTACCAATTTTTTATACTCTCCTCCATCAGCCAGAAGATATAGATGTATCTAAGATCTTTTTCTTTAGACTTGGACAGTGTAGGGAAGTAGGGAGCACTTGAGGATCACATAGTTTTCATTACTTTTATGTAGCCATTTCATTAATTTTACGTAGTCAGAGAAATCAAGCACCACAAGACAAAAGAATCTTTAATAAAGATTGGGACATTCAATACCAAGACCCAGACTTAAGGTGGTATACAATACCTTACCAGAACACTGAGTTCAAGAAAACTTTAGAAAATCAAGAAATAAAGATAAGGTATATTGTCATGAAATATAATTCTCTTCATTATTCTAATTACAACAAATCTCTACCAAAGAGCAGTCTTTCCTTCTGTAAATTACCAAGAATTATGAAGAAAACAATGACCTGAAATAAATATAAAAATAAAAGAAAAAGTCTGTGAAAAGGATGACACAAGAAATCCTGGCATGTATATTTTACATATTTTTTCTCTAAACTATTCGATTCCAAACTGGCTAAGATACAGAAAAAAAGGAAAATTTCAAATCAGAGGGAGAAAGTGCCTTTTAACAATCCTCCTTAAAATGAAAAAAACAATAGTTAGCAGATRTTATCTGCTATCAGTGTCCCATATAGAGATAAGATCTCATGAAAGCAGACAAGGGAAGTCTCTGAGCAATGAGAGAGAAAAGAGACTGTGATTAGTGTCATGGGGAGTATATAACAGAAAAACAAAACCCTAAAATTTTTGTCACGTTTTTCTTCTGTTCTAGGATTTGATGCCACTGATTGTCCAGTTGAAATCCAAGTTAAAAGAAACTCCCGGTACAAAAGTTATCTTGGGAACTCTTTGATTATACACTGTCCAGTTCATTACTGCAAGGAGAGGCCAGTCATGAAGTGGTGCAAGATAGAAGGGAATGAATGTGTGCTGCTGAAAGAGAGCAAAGTAGAATGGAAGACCAATGAGAAGTTTATTCTGGAGTTTTTCTCAATTCATCATAATGATAGTGGAATTTATCGTTGTCGAGCAACAGCAGGCACCTTGTCCAGCGAGAGCCATGGAATAAGGGTTATTGTTGAAGGTGAGGCCCCTTTATTATGAAAGAGCCCTTTTAAACAAATGAATTCCATATACGGAAAAACTCATGCATACTAGAGGGTGGCTTCTCCAAACATGTTTTTCCGGTGGCAAGGGACTAGTCTACACCCAATTGTGCTGGTACCCACCACCTTCTTCATGCTTCCGTTCCTATCTTGCTTCCTTGGTACTGGGAAAAGGAAAGAACAAATTAAATAAATAAAAGGAGGATCTGGAACAGAAAAGGAAAGCCACCACTACTGAACAGGCATTAGTGGGCTTTCTGATAATAAAAAATATAAATTAGAACAAAGAAAGATTGTGGGAGGTCAGCCTGTTTATATGCTGCATGGACTAGACAAGACCCAAAGGGTCATGTATTAACAGCTGATGAGGCCACACAACAGCAAAGAGAACAAAGCAATTCAAGCCTCATGTTGAGAACGACCTCTCCTGCTACAAACAGAGACAAAGTATAATTTTGTACACCAACAGCAGGAAACCTTACAATAGTTTTAAATGACCTTAGGAGTTAAGGGTAAGTAAGGCCTTCGTATTAATTTAGGCAGTTGGGATGCCAAGTCTGGAGTATGGCAAGCCATGTCTGTCCTCCTCAGCATTGCTCTGCAACCAGGAAGTGATCTGAGCGGTCATACTGTCCTAGGGACCCTTGGTAGCGCAGTTATAAGGTTGTCCTGTTGCCAGTTCTTCCCCTGGTAAGCTGATGGGCTTAAAAACCCTGCTTGTTGTCACAGGAAATGTTGCAGCAGAGGGAGCAACATCAAAACATAAGGCTGTAACGTGCTAGCAGACATAGTACGTGCCCAACTCATATGATGCAAGTTTTTTTGACGTGAGAAGAACAGCATAGATCCCTGAGTAGCTACCAAATGGTATAATCACAAATACCATACCACAAATAAGTGGTGGAATGTGTCTCCATTTGCCAATTATGCGCTCTGCTGATCTGTTTATCTGAGTGCCAAAGAGGTCTCAAATATAGAATTACTCTGCTAGCAGTGGGAGAGCAACACTTCATTTCTACCGCCCCTCTCCCCAAAACTACCCTTTGCTTTTTTGCGTTTTGTTCCCTCCTCCATCCCCCAATCAAAGCAGAAACTTGTGAAGACTTCAGTGTGCAGTATGAAAAATACAGATGCAGTGCAGAATGTCAGGCTGCTGTTTCATTTCCCTGTCTTGTTTTTCCCTTTCAGAAGAGCCTGCAAACATTACAACAAGTTCATCAGAAAGTAAGTTGTGATTCTTATTTCCTCTTTAAGACAAGGGAACTAATGAGTATTGATATGAATTTCTGGTTAAATTGTTTTGTGCATTCAGGACAAATCTAAACTCATTGCTAAACTACTATTGCATATTTCCCACTTGAACAAAATACAGAGGTCAAAGTTTTCAAGCCTACAACTCCCCAGCATTCAGCATAAAAAGGACAAAGCCAATCAAACCACCTCCTGGCAGTATAAACTGCACTGCTGATTTTACATGCACACTTTTAATATCCCAGTGATACATATGGCTTATACTTACAAAGTGTTAGGAATCACACTATACCATCACTTTAACATATCTTGAAGTATGTTTTTTGCTCGCGATTGGTTATTGTTCACAATACAACTATTGTGAACAACTACTCAAGCCCATGTAGTGTTCATCTCCTGGGTCTATTCTCTGACATAGTGTCCATACTTTGTGCACCAGAAGACAGCAGTCCTCAAAAGTGTGCATCGAGAATTTATTCCTAAAAAACCTCAGTAACATAAATGAGGTTTATGACTGTCATTGCCTTTCTTCCCATCTCTCAGTCTGTCCTCCATTTTCATTCCCATGTGCAGGATACAAGGACAGTTCCTGCCTTCTAATGCACTTCCCTTAGCAGCCCTGTTCTCTTTTCTTCTTGACAAGCTTCAAATGTAATGCAAAACTAAGCTCAAGGTCCAACTCTTAAAAGGGTCTAACTTCAAAGGATCTTAAAGTTAGATCCTTAACATCATTTATCTGTCAAATGCTGCCATATGAATACCTCATAATAGCACCCATTTGTAGTCTCGGCCATTACGTTTTTTTCACAGTTGATACAAACCTGCCAGCAGGCTTCTTTGTTTGCAGTGCAAAGACTAGGGAAAAAGAAGAGGAAGAAAGATCATAATGGAAATATATGGCAGTTTGGAGCAGTGCTCTAATTCTGACCTTATTTGTTTCAGCTGGTCTTCTACCATGCATCATTCACCAGTTACATTTTTTCTATGCACTTTTCCTTCAGCATCTTAATACTTGGTAATCTACCCATGGAGATGGTAATCTCACAGCATGCTTATACTAAGTAAGAGAATGCTTTAATTACATTAAGAAGCAAGTTGCATCAGAAAGACCTAATGTTAAAATCATTCATTAAACATTACTCTGTGCTAATGCATGTTAATGCAATTTTAGATACCACTACTATCTCAGAAGATTCCCAGGAATCTGGAAATGACAAGATATTGCACATTATCTGTGCTGCATTATCCTTGCGTCTATGTTGTCCACTCATCTTCATATGCATGTTTTGGTGTCTAAGGTGGTACCATGGTAAGCAGTTTTATCATACAATCTCTTCCTACTGTGTGTTTGATTCCACTCCTATTCACAGCTTAAAGTCACTTAAAGCACTACGAAAATGCTCTAATTACCCCATCTGATTGCTGAGATGTTCTTATCAAGTGTGGCCATACTGAATCTTTAAGAATTTAATTTATCCCATGTACTTTTCCTTCCAGAGAGACAGGAATGGAAGTAAACTAAGAACAAATCAAAACTTCAGACTTTATAATAATTAGAAATTTTTGTCCTATCTTGCAAATAATCATGTTACAAACAAGTGGGAGTGTTAGCCATGTAAATGAAGTCAAACTCTATCTGGCTACATTTTGCATCCCTAATTTTCCCTCTAAACTATCAAGTAATTACAGTATTAATCTTTCCTGTTTTAGAGGAACTCTTATACTGCTGTCATCTTCTAAATCAAGAACGGAACTTAGAGTTCCCCATATCTTAATTTACATGAAGTGATTGCTCATTTGCCTATTACAATTCTATGAGTTTTCTATTTTAGGAAAATGAAATTATTTCATCTTCAAAAAAATATAACCTTTGCTAATGAGATGGCTTGATGGTTTTCCATGCCTTTTTTCCCCATCCAGCTCACTGAATATAGAGAAATCTGCTCTATTTTAGGAATAGGAAAAATTAAATAAGAATTTTTCTGCTTTTATTCAGAGGGGCTCTGAGGAACACAGAAACTCATTCTACAGATACATCTTTCTATGCTTTTTACCTTTTGTTASAATGGCTCTTCCCAAATCCAGACTGGGAATAGATTTCAATTCTTTGAGGTGCACTCAATGAGGCAAGGACTGCTTTAGTAATTAATACCCCCTCTGTGAATAGAAAGGCACCTTCTCAGTGCTGATTTATTGAAACATCCTTTTCTGTTTCTTTTTTCCCAGCAAAGCAAAAGAGAACTCCATTAACCCCACAGAGACAAAAGAGCCTGGTATGTTTAAACGCTGCCGTAATGCAAAACCTGATCATGTCCTGCATAACCGTGTACTGAGAACACATCTCTGTAGTATAAAACTTGGAATAGGACCAGAGACAAATGTAGTGACCTGCTTGGTGCCTGGACAGCAGGGCTTCCCTGCTGTGAGATATCATCATGGCTGAGCTATGGGAAGAAACTAAGGGCTTTAGCCACAAATGGTACTTTAGACACCTAAACTCCTATTGAAATGCATTAATTTGTAAGTGCCATTTCAATAAGAGTTTAGGCACCTAAAGTACCTCTGTGGATCTGATTCCAACTGAATGCATAAGACAGAAAATGCCCCACAGAATGAGGCAACTGATTGAAAAGAAAGGCTTTCATATGTAGCTGCTGTGAATTCATGCAGTTCTGGCAAGCATTTCCAGAGAAATTAAATAGGCAGAAGGCAGAACGCAAAAGATGCAGCAGGAGCTGATTGCTAATGGTCACGAGGGAAGCGTTGGGGGAACCACAGGGTGCCAAACAGACTGTAGAGCTCCCCAGGGGCAAGTCAGAGGAAAGAAAATTAAAAGCGGTAAATTTTCTGTGGCTAGAAAATGGATGTCAAAAGAGTATTCCCCTAGGGAGAGATGAATTTATAGAGGAATTTGAAGATTTTGGAGAAGGAGATTTATTTGAAGAATAGTAAGACAAAAAGGAGACGAAGCAAGAGATCAGGAAATGAAAGAAGAGGGACGATCAGGAAAAGGTAGTTTTGGGTTTGGAGATGAAAATAAGAAAGATCTAATAAGCTTGGAAGGAAAAGCCTGAATGAGTGGCATAAAAGAGCTCTTGCAAGATGATAAGCCAGTTTTGCCTTAAGTGAAATCGTGTGAGAAAGAAAAGACATGACTGAGTTTGGGAAAGGAAATGGAGAAAGGCCAGAGAGGCAAGAATGACTTCTAACTTTATTTTGAAGATCAATATAAACTCCAGGGAGTGGTTAATTCACCTGTGCTCAAAAGCATGCCTCTAATTATTGATGCAGTTTTAAAGGGAGAAAGCAATTCAAATTCTTACACATCTCTTCTTTAGCATGTGCACGAATAACACCCCTATGTGCCCAGAGCTATACTCTGTTCTGTTTTCTGCAGGTCAGAGGTCCAGCAGCTGTTCCATACCATGCTGCTGGGACAAATCAAGCTTCAGACGAAAGCACCTCACTTTACTACTGCTCCATGGTTAGCCTACGGCAGCTCTCCGACAGCAACACAATTTATGATAACGATGTCCCTCACTGGGATGCTCACAGGACAACATCTAATGCACCTCGTAACGATCCTGTTATCCCTTCCATCCCAGCTGCACTTGAAAGCCAAGATGTCCTCATTTATGCTGCACTAAATCACTCTGCTTCTGCAGAAAAATGCCAGAGAAGGGAGACAACGGTAGAAAATGAACTTTCTGAATATGCCTCCGTTAATGTAAAAAATAAACCTGGCTAGGACTTCTCCAGTCACCCACTTTGCATGCAGTCTCAGGTCTAGCTCCCCTCTAGGACATCGTTCCTTTTTCTCCCATTATTTCCTTGTTATCCTTCCTGTGTTCAGGATTCTGCTTCCAGTCTGACCTGAATTTGGCTGTGTTTTGAATACAGACAAAGGGGAGGAGAAGGGGAGGGTTCTGCCAGGATATAAACATGTAAAATGAACCCATGAGGAAGATGACACTGAGCCACATCACCTCCTCCTAAGTAAATGCTAAGAATGTTTGTTGGAGAATTTTTCTTTGAGGTTTCCTGAATTTTGCTAATGGAACCCTTCTAAAGATTGTTTTTCATTTCAGTTTACTCATCTCCTTGGGAGGTTCTTTAAATACCATGAATGTTTAATCCTATTACTAATCATAAGCATCTTTTGTTTGTTTGTTTGTTGCGGGGGAAGGAGGAGGAGAGAGTGATTTTCCTTTTACAAAAATTTCACACAAATAATGTGTGAGATAATATAGAAATATAGTGCTCTTATTTGCTATTGGTGTGATGATTGATTAGCTAAGTCACTGCATATTGCTTTTGTCTCTGATGAATGATGGAAATAACAAATGATGAGCAGTGACAGACCTCAGTCAAAATCAGAAATTTTTGTTCACAAGTGTGTGCATGTAACTGTGCCATCCTAAGTTTTCCTCCAAGTACTGGCACAAAAATGTGATTATGCTTCATGCTCGGGTTTGTGAGACAGAAGATAAAAAGGAGGCAAAAAACAAAGTGCCATTTGAAGTTTGAAAGAGCCCTCGCACTCTTCTTTTGCATCACGTATTCAGCTCCAGCTTGGATACCATGCATCTGCTCCTGCAAAATAATGGTCTTAAAAAAAAAAAAGTACTCTTAGCAATATTTGCACCAAGAGGTTAAGAGCAGCAACTAGAGTCTTTAATTTTGTTAAAAATTCAGACCACAGTTGAAAAGGAAGGATGTACTAGATCTGCTGTTGTCAGGTTGCACATATCGCACCGGATGATTTGTACTTAAGTTAATGGAAGAAAGTCAGGTTCCTTTGTGGTCATATTTTTTCTTAGTATTATTCCAGCTAACACCACAGCTGTTAAAAGATACATACTCACCCTGCTATTTTGATAACTCAGATGGTTTATTATTCTTATYGTACATTTGAGTTCTCCCCGTCTTTGACCTCAGTCACAGTATCTGTGGCAAAAAAATCCATGGTAATTGTTTCTGCACTAAGTTGTGAGTTCAGGCCATTGGTGGTTGATATGCTTTGGGTTTTTTTAGAAATATTTAAGTTATCAATCTATTAACTCACTGATAGTCTTTATTTTTTTAAAAAAAGTAGAAAATTATCTCCTAGAAAAATTTATTTGCTGTGTTTGTTTTAGTGGGCCAGGCCTTATATGGTTAGAGACTAGTTATTTTAGGTGAGAGACTCAGAGACTTTTGGATCAAGTTATGTATGATTAAGGGCCCAGAAGTAGAGTTTTAATTGCATTTATTGTGCAGCTGATAAAGGTAAAACTATTTTCAGTGACTAGAAATAGCTTTCAGAATAAGGACAGACTGTTTCTCTGAAACAGCTTCCACCTCAGTGGTGTTAAACTAAAAAACAAGGACAGCCATTTGATGAAGAGAGCCTAAATGTATTTGAACATAGGCCTTGCAGACAGAAGGGAAAGAATAAAAAAGCCTTCCTTCCAGAGAGCAAATATAGGCGAAAAAATACCATTCTTGAATATGCTTTGCAATAGTCTGCCCATGATATAATACATATCAGGAAGAGTCCGGGGTCCCTCAGAAAGGTAAGGAAAGGAGCTGGGGGCCTGTTTGAGTCCCCAGCCAACACCAAGGCACATCCATCCGAGCACGCGCTGCTTTCCCTTTGCTGCCTCTGCGAGCCGGAAGCATCAGCAGGTCCCTTCACAGCTGCCCCAGAACAAAGCGCTGGCACCCGAGACCTACTACCAGGCTGAACACACGTGTAACAAGTACTGCACCACCAAGAAATGCAACGGCTAGTAAAATCTTAATTTGGCTTGTCTGAGCGACTCTAATCTGAGTGAATTCCCCAAAGAGCCAAGTTTGATTTGGAAGGGGAGATTTTTGTAGATAAACAGGAAGCACCTCACCACCTCACCATCAAACGCGTTAGCGTAGGAAAGAAAAGCACAGGAGCCCACAGTAGGTTCTTTTTTTTTAAGCAAACAAATCAAAAGACTGCACCTTTTGAAGAAGGGAAACAGAAGGAGCTCACCGAAGCCATCTAACATTTAAGGCACACATAATCCGTTCAGATAAAGTACGGCGTCACTCAGTTTTCACTGTCTCTTGAAAAAAAACAAAAAAAGCTGCTATTCCCACCCATGTTGTAAAACTGGCCAGTGGACTGGGCGTTGTTGACTGTGTAATGTTTCAGTTAAGGAGTTACATATTCATCTCAGTCATCTACTGCATCTCGCAATACCGTAATGTGACATTTGAGATGGCACATCTAGCACCTCTTGTGTTAAGGCTCAGTGGACAGCCTGCAGATTTTACAGTGCAACAGCCTATTGAATGGGCAGGGCACCAGTAGGACCAGTGCAGTCTCATGATTTGTCCTGCGTACAGGCTCAGCATGTTACCGAAATGAGCAAGTACTAGGGTTAAAGCATCCTTTCATACCACACGATCACTATAGCTCATTAAAGTAGACAAATAGGCTTGGGATCCAGTCTGTGGGGAATGTACAGCACCTGTGCAGCCTTCCTAAGACACGGTCCCAGGGCTTCCTACCTATATTATATAATATTCTACTCTTGACTTTCTTTCGCTATTTTTGCAACAAATACACTGTACAGGTATAGTCACACGGGAAGCCAGAAGAACAAATACAAAGATGCGCTGCTCTCAGTTACACCCACAAACCCATGTGGAAAGAAAACAGTGAAGTCCGTGGAGCTGAAGGTCTGTCAAAGCCAGCAAAGCTTGCGACTGCTCTTCACTACAATCCCGTGACCTTTTCTTGCAAGGGCGGAACCCATAACTACACTGCCTGGCTGCTCTCTCCTGAGCAACCCACACATCATGTAAGCCTCTTACAAGCTTGTATGGAATGAGTGGGACCTTTGAACAGACAATAAAACACGCCAACCCTTCGAGTTTCACTTTCCCCAATTTTTCCCCCTAAAAAAATCTTACCTCCTTATAAGGAAATTAATTTGGTTTATTAATTTGCCAGCTCTTGGGTTCAAAGGTCTGACAGACAGGACTGCTCCTGGTGAATGATAAACTTTGCCACATTGCTAGATCAAGCAACAGCTTGCCAAGCCTTGCTTCTCCATCCACCTGTTTTGCAATACTTTCTCCCACATGTCCACCATATTCTGATCCCCATTTTGTATCATAAGGAGCATAGGCACCTACCGCTGTTAACTGCATTACCTGCACAGTTAAGGCAGCAGACCCAAGACAAGAAGCAAAAGGGGCAGCAGAGACAGTTGGAAACATAGGATGCCTCAGGACTCAGCAGCCAAGCCCCACACCCAACAGCCGGCTCCCGGCACCGCAGCCATTCCCTGTGCTGTTGGATAGGATCTTTCCGACTTCCAGGCGAGTGCTAATGTTCCCTGCGCCTCCCTATATTCCACATGTCCTAACTGGGGAGCAAAGTAAGCAAGCCCAGAGCTGAGCTCTGCAACCAGGTCACCCCACTGGACCAGGTGCACAGACAGGTTCAAGGAAGAGGCAAATATCCGTTTCTGTACCTGGCCTGTTCCCCATCCTGCTCCCCTCACCAGGTTCCTCATTCTGCAGTCTCCGCAGCTCGGTTTCCCTACCCCATTTAGTATCAACAAACACCAGCCCAGGGAAATGGTAACAAAAGACAGGAACCAACACACAGAAGGTGGCCAGGGACAAGACAGATGAGCAGATTTCGGAGGAAGACAGAGGGGAGGAGAGGGAGGTCCAAAGGGGTGCACAGAAAAGGGTCCTCAAGGAGGACCACAAGAATCTAGAGGACAGCAGAGTTGGCTGCAGAGCTTGCGGTGTAAGCGGCAGCTCACGTCCCTCAGGCCAGACAGGGACATGCAAGATGAAGTATTCTCTCATTTTTGTGGGAGTTTAACTGGCAACTACTATTTTCCAAGAAAAAAAACTACCTTAGGGGCACACTCATGTGCAATTTCTGTTTGCCTAATGAAAAGGAAAATGCCTAAGAACCGATTAATCCCACATTACTCTCCACGCAGGTCAGTGGTATATGTCATCCACGTGAATCAACTGCACTGATACCCTTCAGTTTCACACAGGTGACCTTACCAAGCCCTCTACTTTCCTAACTAACTACTGCATTTAAGTATCTAGCCTGAGTTCAAATCACAAATTGCTGTTCTCCTTTCTCCCTTTTCATGTGCACATACACTACTCTAGAAATTCATGGAGGAGATATTACTGCCACAGTTACTGTAATATAACTACAGAAACAGGAGTTAATCAATATTGGAAACAGAGATTGTTAACAGCCTAAGCACATGAAACAGAGGAGTTCATGTTTTAATGAACTTGTAGAGTTATACATGTCTCTTAGAACTTATTCAGGCTTTGTATTGAGAGGAGACATCCTTGATCAGCTGAAGTCTGGAGTAAAGAATGTGCTTGACATGACATGTAATCAGACTTAACTGAGAGCCTATCATGATCATTTTGAATCAGTTCAAGAATAATTCTTTGCTGCCTCAAGCAAGTGATGTGACAGCTAATTTTTTATCCAAGTGACATTATTCACAGGTAAACCCACAGGAACCCTCTTTTCAAATGAGATTTTCCTGATGAGATAACTAAGGCATATGCATTACTTTCTAGTTATGATACGGCTGCACGCAGCATTACTTTGACGCCACTTAAGACTAGTGCTGCGCTCTTTGCTGCAGCTTGGCCGCTGAGACGCAACCTTTCTTTGGACAGTGAATCACATGCTCAGGATCCACAGTGCAGCTTCGAAAAGGGGAAAAGGCATTTGGAGGCAAACATACTCAAAAAGCACATTACTGGTATATGTAAAGGAACTTTATGATATTGTGGTTAGAAACCACCAGTAACTAACAAACAAACTCTCCAGCCCATCCCAGCAAGAAGCTCTAGCTCAGTGGGCTGGGAGTCAGCACTTCCTAAAATCAAGCCACGTTGGCTAATAGGGACCTCTTTAACATTTTAATAACAGTCTATCTATTTCTCTCCATCTGAAATTGTGGCTAATAATATTTTCTGTGGACTACTTGTCCCTCAGTTGGGGTAGTATCTGTTAAAAGGCACTCCTATTGCATACACAGCATTTCTGTATGTAGGCAGATGCACTGACATGTGTCCATTGACCCAGACCTTGACTTCTGACCACATTTTACCAAGTTTCAGCACTGTTCACTTTCTGTTCACAAAGAGCCAGATTTTTATCTAATGCGAAGGGATTCAGCTTCATCAAAATCTATGGCACTATCTCATTTTTCACCAGTTGATAAGTAACTCTAGATGTTTATCTTTTACAGACAACTGTTCTTCAAACAGAGCTCAAGAGAGTCTGTAAAGTCACTATCCACAGGTTTCTGCTGCAGTTCAGAGACTTAACGGATTAAATTTCTGTTTTCTCATGTAGCCCTCAGCTTCTATTCTAAAACAATGTCTCTCTCTGTCTCAGTAAAAAAAGATGGGATTGTTGACTTCCAATATGCACTGAGAAACTTAGCTACTCTCTAGCATTTCCAGATTATGGGAAGGAAGGTCAAGCAGGGAAGGCTTTTGCTAACTAACTTACGTCTGTCCTTCCTTCCTTCCTTCCTTCCTTCCTTTTTTAAGATGTTAATATCCAGAAATCTAATACCTAAACTTCATATTATGGATTTAACCTCATTTTTGTTCATTTTCAGAAATTCTGCAGAGAGGCCCAGAGCCTTTGTGAAATGCACTTCAATTACATTTAATAAAAATGAATTAAACGACTTGTAGCTACCTTTGTTCCTGCCTTAGTCATTGCTACAAGAAGTGGTAGCTTCAGTAGACCCTCCGTTTTCTCAAGAAAGTCACATTTAAAACTACGGTGGTGCATCTTAACTACAGTGGCAGCCTCTGTCATGGCAGAAAAGTAAGGTGCAAAAATTACCTTATGTAATTTGTGGTTATAGTGTCACTATCAGCTCCCCAGTTTGGGACCTCACAGATGCAGACAGAGGTCAGTTATCTTGCTCAGAGGCTGAAAAACCTGTGACCTATGAGCTTCCTCTTCTCTGTAGTCCAGGGACAGGCTTTACTAAAACAGTGGTCTCACATCATAAGCAAGTGAGGGAAGTGATAACCATGCTTTGGTTTTAGACACCTACTTTTCATGAGGAAACACAGGTTGAGCAGAAACAGTTTTCAGTGCCCACGCAAGGCGTTCATCTTCCAGTGTGGTTTCTCTTCTTTCCTCGGGGAGCTTTAGAGCTCTACGCTTGTGAGAGAAAAAGCAAAAGATGAACCAGAAACAAGTCAGAAGTGCTAAAGTAGTCCGGCTGACCTCGAATTATGGGAGAGGGTGCAAGGAAGCACACTCAAAATGGAAGTGGGCAGAACGAGAGCAAGCAGCTCTCCCCTGGGACCTGGGGATCCTCGCATTTCTTCCCAGCAGCCCTCTGGTGATGCAGCCCTTGCCAAAGCGCTGATTGCCACTGAGACGTGACAGCTGAAAAATGCACAGAGAGAGACTTCAACTGTGTGGCAGGTGGGGGCGGAAGGCTTCATTTTCTCCTCATCTGAAGAGTTTTGCAGCATCTGTCTTGTGACAAGAGGATAGCTGGTATCAGAATTAGCAGTGCACCATCTTTCAAGAGCACAGAAGGCTCGGGGAACTTTTTTCCCTAGTAAAAAAGAGAAGAAATGTAAGTCATCCCTGAAGTAGCCTTTGTAACACATTTCTCGGCATGTTTTGCAAAAACGCACCTGTTTCATAATATGGGAAATGTGAATGGGTATATTAATGGCTTAGAAGTCAGACAACTTCTGGCTGTTGGTTGTAATAATGAAATGGGACTGCCCTCTTGAAAGCCGTATGTACACATATTTGACTCTAAGGCTAAATACCACACATCTGCTCTTGATAAAGTCACCTTAGGCTACGCTTAGGACTGCAGAGGATTTCTCTTGGAGGAGACTTCTGGCCAACCCCCGGTTCGGCCTGCACTTTAACTAGGGTCAACTTTGAAGGTACCTTAGGTTGCTCAGGGCCTGATGCTTTTCCACGCTCCACCTTTTCCACCTGTAACGTGAATGGAATGACACTACTTTTGCAGAGTGCAAGGCAAGAGAAAGAAGGCTAGGAGGGACAACATGACCCAAGACAGGGTCACAATACTGAAGCCACCTGCAACAGGCCTTTTCCTAATTTGTTTTTAAAGCTTTTAGTGATGGAGAATCCTCAGTCAGTCACGGTCTTCTATTCTGGCATCTTATTAACCGTTACTAATAGAGGCTTTTCCTCATGTTCAGCCTGAACACTCCTCCACAAACTTAAAAGCCATCACTTCCTATTCTATTTCAAAGCGACAGGAGAACATTTACTCCTATCCTCTCTACAGGTTTGCATTTGCATATTTGAAGACATAACATTTCACGCTAGACTAAGTTATCTCAATTCTTTCATCTCTTCCGCAGACCCATCGGCAGTCCATTGCTGCTCTCCTCACTGCTCTCTCAAACTGGCTCACATCTTTCTTCAAGCACAATGCCTGAAAAAGTGAACTTACTACTTCATATATCTCTACTGAAATCCTTATTTCCCTGAATCAGCAAACACAAAAATTTGCTCTACAAGAGGAAAAAAAAAAAAAAGAGTAGTGCTCTGTGCTAGATGAGAGGTTGTAAATTCATAGACCTGGAAATAGCATTCTTGCTCCAGAAAGCAGACACATGCTACACAGTGAGCTTTCACCATAGCATTACAGTATCAATGTTAGGGTGATAATATCAAGAGAGGCATGTATTGTGAAAACACTTTATACAGCCATGGTGGCCTTCGCCCTGGCCCAGGTCCAGGCCCCCATTTTGGCCCAGCCCGAGGCCATCAGTCCCTGCCCCTCAATGCCACAGCCATGCTGGCTCCAGCCCCACCACAGCCCTGCCCCCGCCCAGCCATGAGCCCCCCCGACCTCCACCCCACTCCCGACGTGTGGGCACCCCCTGGCACTGGCCTCTAGCCACAGGCATGGGAAATCACCTGCCAGTCCGTACCACTGCTGTTAGCACACACAGATTTTTCTAGAGGGGAAAGATATAAATAAAGAAAGCAGAGTGATCTCCTGTTTTTACATTACTTCATTACCGCCAAGGATAAGGTGGAAAGTACCAGACTTCTAAAACACGTAAAATCTTGTAAAGTGAAAGTCTTTCATTTTCTACATACGTGGAAATTTTGGACAAATGTCTCAAAGCACTCTACTTCCTTGGGAAGCATTTTTACAGTGTGGTGACAAAACCCCTGATAATCAGAAATCGAATACAAAACCAATACACTGCAGACTGAATCTTCATTATGAGTATTAAGTGTCTAGCAAGCATGCAGGGACATTAACCTGTGTCCCTGAACACAGATCAAAGAAGTCCTTCCAGAAAAAAGGGAATACACCTGAAATCTATCCAACACATCACAGGTGCACACAGAGAATAAGTCTGTTAGTTTCAGCAACTGAGAAAATAAGAGTGACTGCATTTTAAACCCACCCACCCACCTGCATTTGCAAATCACATTTCTGGTTGCAATAAATAGAACAGTGTCTGAGTACACCACCATAATGCAACAGTTATTCCAAAACAGTTAAGCTAAAGGCTTACAGAAAGAATGGGTGCTACTGAGGGATGACAAGTCAGGTGTCAAGGAGGGCTATAGGGGGTTTGTCTACACTAGGAAACTTATTCCAGTGTTTACCAGTGTTTTACCTGTTAGTTTGGCAGCGGCTGGCAGCAATGCTGGAAGCACATTTGTGGTCAGGCTGACGTCAGGCTGTTCAGGTCTGGAAGATGCTGCTCCTCCCAGACCAGTAATACAAAATACCTGAAAACTGTAGCAGGTTGCTAACTTCCTCCACTTCAGTGCTGGCAAAACCCCAGCTTAGTTATTTAGCAACTGCAGATAAAACTTCAAAGCCCTTTCCAAGCCAGAACGAACCAGCAAACGCTCTGCTGTTTGGTGGCACGCCGAAAAGGAGAAACCAGAAAGGAAAGCCGTGAGCACCTGCCAGGACAGAGGAATGCTACGGTCCCTCGGGTCAGAAAGAGCAGAATATTTCTGCTGCCCTGCGAGCTGCTTTCCCCCAGACACGCAGCATCCTGCCCAGCTTCAGGGTATTTCTGGTAAAGCCGACGTGCTGTAATTTGTGCGGCGAGTGGCAGGGCTGAAGCCTACCGTGTCGCTGGCCACTAGATGGCAGGGAAAGGCAGGGCTGAGCGCTGCCTGGGCTTCCTCCGCGAGCAGCACCCTGGCAAGTCCCACGCCAGTTTCCTCTTTTTCTGTTTTAGTTTTTCTTTTTTTTTCTTTTTTTTCCTGGTGATATTTTAGGGGTTCTTCGGCTTGCTCTCCTGTTCGCACGGTGCTGAAACAGGACACACCACTTCTTTTGAAATGCCGCTCAACTGTGGCCCAGTGGCCACCCACGAGCAGCTCTGGCTCCTTTCAGGGAAGGCAGGTGCTTTTCTGCAGTTCTTTGGAAGATGGGATGACGTGCCACCAGCCAAGAGTGCATTTCATTGATTAAGAACAAAACACAGTCCATTTTCCTTGAATTATATCCTCAGCTGCTCATATATCCTTAGCTGCTCACCCTTTGCTCCTTCTTGTGATGGGGTAGGTGTCCAGGAAGAAAATCCCAAGCAACTGTTGAAATTTCAGGGCTAAACTGATGGAGTACTATTTTTATTGGAAATTTTGGCCCGGGAGGAGTTTCATTTGCTTAACCAGAGAACACCAAGCACAGTGAGTGGTGATGAGTCCTTTTTATCACATTTATTCAGTTTCAAGTCTTTTCTCTGATCCTATGCTTTTTAATTAATCTGGTGCCAGTGGAAGGCCTTGTCATCCAAAAAGTTGTAGTCCAAACAGAAACAGAGCAAGATTCTTCTTAAAAACATTACTACCCTCTTATGTCTTTCTTGACCCAGAGGAATCCCCTAAAAGGATGGAAGTTGCCTCTGTCCCATCCCTGTGCTGAGTCCTGGCAAGGAGCTGATCGTGTTTCATTTAAGTGACTCCAGTTGCCACAGGCCCTGGCCCCCCAGCCAACAGGCTGCCTCATGTGCTCGCTGCCACTTGGCTGTCCCAAAATGATTGGTAAAATAGTTACCTTCCAGTTTATTTTCTTAAAAGAGTATATTTTGGGAATGCAGACTACAGTCCTGTAGAGGGCATTCTCTGCTCTCATCTAGCTTCGTTCCTGACAAATGAAATATCTTAAAACACAGTGCTAGTCTTTCCTCAGAGTTTCTTCCTCTTAAAAAAAAAAAGTAACTAAACAAAACAAAGTAAAACCTTATCTATTACACAGGATACAATCAGGCGTCCCAAAACCAGACCTTGTGATCTTCCCGTCGCACCCAGGCTCTGGTGTGGGATCCACCCCACCTGTTGCAGACATGCGAAGTGGAACGTTGCATCTGAGCCAGCTGTTGCAAGGATCCCTTTAGAGTGATGGAAGAAAAATGAATTATATCTCACAATTTGTCCACCTTATTGTCAAGTGGGTATCAGATGACACGCACCATAAAAAAGGGTGGTTCACTCCTTGGTTATGAAGAAAGCTTCGCTTGTAGGCATTGCATGAAACCCATCCACAGAGCAAGGATCCAGTAACTTTGCTATGAACTTCACCAAGGAAAATTCCAATTCCTTTAGTCTGCCATGGCATATCCATTCGCCATTGTCTTCAAGCCTCCTTTCCAACACTAGTAATGTACTTACACCTAGATAAATCAAGGCACATCTATGAATGATATCTACTCACCTGATCTGCACACTGGGTCCAAGTTTGATCCACTGAGCCTAGATCTGGGACAGAAGATCTTTAATCCACGTGAATTCATGGACATCATGTTGCAAGTACAACAACGGATAATCACTAAGCAGGAAGCAAAGTAACTGTCTCAGCCTTCTGGACAGAAAGGAGTGAAAGAAACTGCACCGTGGAGTCCTTCCTAGGAGTTCAGTGACAGCAGCAAGCATGACACAGGACACAAGGAAGATGCTGGTGCACCTCTACCTAATGCAGAAGAACCGAGCTGGCATTTCCCCCCTAACATGAAGGTGGCAGCGGAGGGAAGTCTAAGATTTGTATGGGTAAAATACTTCAATCCAGTACTTAGACTTCAGTTTCTCTGATCCCTGTAGCATCTGAAGTGGGATTACAAAGTTTTGGGCAAACATGGAAAAGTAGGATGGGTTTGACATGATGGTTTTCATATCAGATAAAGCAAGTACAGAAGTTAGTGGCAGAGGGAGACTGAATCCCAGCTTTGTCTTCTGTTGCACAAAAAGACAGTTTGGTTACAGGTTGTCCCTGTTATGTTCTGGGCTAAACACTTTTGGAGAAGGACTCTAGGTAGGAGAACCAGAAGAAATAAAACTAATAATAAAAGAAAAAGTATTTTTATAGTTTTGAGTTTGTCTGAACACCTAGCATGCCAGAGTAGCTGGAGCGAGTGGCAGCAAACATCCCACATAAGCTGTTTCAACTGCAGTTAACATCTTTCCATCATGAAAAAGGATAATGCTTTTATAATATGTGGGAGAGGGGGGATTAAATTCCTTGGCCTGATTTGCAGCTACAGCAGCCCTATTAAAAATCACTGAAAGATGCATGTTAGAAACACTCATTAAGCATCAGTGTAGAGAGTACAGTAAAACCAAGGGATAAATTCTAAACTACTACTACTCCCCTACTCCCTTAGCCAAAGACAGAGCTATTGGAGGAAATGTCAGAGAGTGATAGCCACACACTCAGGACAGTCATTTAGCATAACCCCTCCTTTACAAATTACAGAAATGGAGGCAAAAGAAAAGGAAAAGACATTTCTTGAATTCCCTCAAGCTGACCAGTGCAAGCACAGAAACAAGAAGCTGAGCCTTTGGTCTTGGGGTCAGCTCCTGGGGTCAGCAGCAGTGCTGGAGAGGACTGTGATTTGAAGATTTCCTCCCTGCAATTTACTGTTCTGATCCTTGTAAAATGCCTTACCCAATGGACTGTCCCAGCAAGGCACACAAAGTACAGCCTTCCAAATCCAGAAAATACAGTTATTGCATTTAACTATCACTTAACTCTGAAGAACAGAAAAATAAACATGCCCTATGACAGGCCCTTGGAGAACTGTAATTTGCCCAAATATCGGGGGAGAAAGACTATTAATTCAAGTCTCAAAGATTTAACAAGATCTAAAGTTAATCTCTCTAAGCATTCTCATGGTTGTTTCTTTTTTTTCCCCCTCCATAAATAAATATCCCTTTGCTAGTTACTATTTTTTCCAGATTACAGGCTGTATTATCAGCATAGCTAGCCTTGATTAATAGTTGTATAGGATTATGGGATTATATCATCCTTTTTTTTTTTTTTCCTCTTCCTTTCTTTGTTTTTATATTCTGAGGTGCTGGACATATTCTTTAATATGTTACCTGAATGCAGATAGACTTGGTTTAAAGATTGCATGTTATCACAAACAGTGTTTTGAGAAAGCCCCTGTTTTTGAAGTAGATGACAGAATGCAAATTCCTACTGGTATTCTTACTACTGCATCAACACCACTATGATAGTAACACTTGTATTATAGGGACTATTTGATGTCTTAGAGCAAACTGCACATACTGAGAGGATATTGTGAATGTTACCTAGCTTTCTTTCCCACAAAGCTTCAGTTATTAGTGAGGGTAAATGAGATGTCTGCATCCCTGGAGAAAAATGACTGGAGCCAGTCAGAAGACTTCATCTAGAGATGAGTTCTGCAATCAGCCAAGCTAAATATACTAGTCCCACATCTACACATGCAAATATGGGCTCCACTAGCTGAGGCCTACTGCCTGTCAGAAAGCGAAAGAAGCAGCATTTTGTGTAGCTGCCTTGCAGTCAAGCTGTCCCTCTGCGACTAATGACAGGTAAAGGGGCAGGAAGACTCAAGACCTCTCATGAGATTATCATCTGAGGCAGCACACAGCCCTGATGCAAGTTTTGGATTCTGGGCCACAAAACCTACAGAAACAACCCAAGTTGCATGGTATAGACTGGGCAGAGTGTCAGAGCAGAGCATGTCGGTCACAGGAGCACCATGCCCTCCAGCAGGGCTTCCAAAAAAAGCAGATCTGAATTAGGCAGTTTGGATCTTCCTTCTGTAAATGGTGACTCCTCTGTGGCCCTCTCCAGAGAGGAAAGATTAGGATAGGAAGGAATAAACATCATTAGTTTCTTCTGAGATTGTCCAGAAGTTGTAAAGGTTTTTGCAATAATGAGCAGGCACAACACAGCCTTTCAGGTGCCAGACAGAGGTTTTAACTTATGTCCTTTCCACAAGATATTTTTCTCCACCCACCTCACCTCTGTTTTCTCTGAATTTACTGCAAACACATTTTTGTTCCCAACAGGAAGGCTATATGTGTATCTGATGAAGGACTGTATTCAGCGTGTGACACACACAAAGCAATACTCTATAATTTTCACAGACATGTGGGACCTGTGTCGCCTCCGTGTCATTGCTTCACTGCTTCTAAACCATAGGCTCGGTCTTTGTGAACAGCCCCAGACAGCAGCCGGGGGCGTGGGAAGAGGCGACTGGCCCTGTCCCTGGTGCAGGAACATTCCCGAGTGGCACCAACAGGGCCAGAGCTGACAGTCTAATTAAGAGACAATTTGATTTATGATCAAATTTTAAAAATGCTTTCTTTGCACTATTGAAACAGCTCGTCTTTTACTGGCCGTTTTGCACGTGTGGCCCTGCGTGCTGCTGTGATGGGCTGGGGTGCCTCTCCCCCAACGCAGCCTGGCTGCGGGGGCTGGGGAGAGTGTGGCCGAGCCGGCGCTCCCTGGGAGGGCACCTGGCTGCCGAGGGGCCACAGCCAGGGCATGCACCCTGCCTTGCACCTGGCATTAAATACTTGGGTGTGGTTGGACAAACAGTGTGCCAACCTGAGTCCAACCACCCTGGGAATTAAAAAATAATTTTAAAAAAGGTTTGAAAAATTGCCAGGAAAGTATCAGTTACATGAAAATTGCATTTTTGTCTAAAAAAGCATGAGAGGCATTTGGCAGCTCTGTCCAGAAAATTCTGCACTCTCAAATACCAGAGAAGGGGGCATATTTACAGTGATGCTCAGGTCAGTGCTAGGTATCTATAACATTTAATGCACTGGTCGTAAACAACGCCTTGATTTTTTTTCCACAGAAAAGTTTTCCAGAGCCTATCTCGTTATAAGTTCTCCTAAGAAGTTGACTGAAATGCTCAGAAAAGAATGTTTTCTGGTGAAAATTTTCCATTTGTCAGATAGATTGTTTTTATGACTAATGACATATAAAAACAGAGCATTTCTGGAAGATTGTAACATTTCATTTTGATGCTATCTGAATAGATGTTACATTATTTCATTTGAAAACCCTATTTTAATTTATGTGCGGCATCAGATGCTATTTTAGAAGTGATAGTCTTAGTTAAGAAACAAAGGAGAACTTGAGAGAAAGGATAGAGGAAACAGGGCTGTGTCTGGTGGACAGGAAATCTGATTTCTGCTTTTTCTGTTTGCATCATGGCAAAACCAAAGTTTTACTCCATGATAGCTCACACTTCTTAAAGAAAGAGAAGACAAAGGTAGGAAGCCCTTTCAGTCCTGACTGCACATCACTTATTTCCCGAGCCCTGACTCTGTCTGCCTGGGGCATGCTGTGATGGGCTCTGCACACCCCTGCTGTCTCCCTCCCTCAGAGACAGGAGGAGGAGGAGGAGGAGGAGGAGGATCACATGACAGGAAGATTCACACCGTTGAAGCGCTCAGATAGAGCAGCGAAGAGAGCACAAGCTTTGTGAAAATCACTGAAAACCACATATTGAACAACCAAAATTTATGAACACTGCCTACTCTAATCACTGAATGAGGGGGAGTCCCAGTGGCAAAAATGCAGGTTGAGACTATGTGCATGTATACACCCAGCAATGCCAAATTAAGGTCACGTATGTAAGCTTTTACTTCTGTCATTTCCTAACTAACTCCCTAGTCACATAATGATAAAACGCCATTTTTCCTATTATTCATCCTGTTATCTGGGTGACCAACATCTTTTAGGATCTCCCTTCCGCTCCTTCCAAAAGCAGATGGTGCTGTCTCCAGTGATGCCTCATCCTCTTCTTCATTTGATGCAATTATCTTCAAATATTTAACTCTCATGAGGAGTTCACACACCCTTTTCCTGAGCATTACCTACTGTTGATTTATCAATGTGATCCTTGTTGCCCGTTCCTGTTAGTCTCTCCAATAAAGTAACCCAAATCATTGTTAATCTATTTAGGACAAACCCTGTCTTTATAGGACAAACATCGCCTTTAAAGTTGCCCTGAACGAACTACTTCAGGCCAGGACTTTGAGGGCAGTGGGCTCTCCCTTTGGTTCCCCAAACTGTATTTTGAGCCTCACTGTGTATTTTGTGGTGCCACCAGATAAATTCTGGTCTGTGCATGTCCAGGAACTTAAATAAGCAACAGCCAAATGTAAAGGCAGTTCTTTACTATTTAGCACCCAGGTCTGGACATTTTGAGCATGGCTTTCAGAAAGTCCAAGGGGGTCATACAAGTTACAGAACTTGAGTCCTTTAAGGTTTATCTGAACATCATATGATAGATATTTTAATACCCTAAATGTCTCAAATGAAGATATTTCTAGCTAACAGGCAAGAAAATCCTCCTCCTTGGTATTTGAGTTAAAGCAAGAACCAAGGAATAGGTCTTTCTTGCTTGCACCTTCACATTTAAGCACAGAAAGATCTTTTGTTCCAACAGTGTAGGCACACACACATTTTTTCCCACAATTTTCAGTCTAGATTCTTAAAGATTTCCACACTGCCTGCCAAAAGATTGTATAACCTCTTTAACAGTTTTATGCTGTTTGGGATCTGTAGTTGAAGTGGGTGTTTGAAGTTAGATTCATTTTAAGCAGAAGTCAAGATTGCATAATGAATCTCATAAGTTAAAACAAGTTATCTTTCCTTGCATTTTTTCCTTGATGCATTGGATCAATTTGCCCAACTTTCATTTTCATCAATATGACAATAATACAGTAAACAAACAATGCAAATACTTGTGCATAAGTATCAAATGGAAAGGAAACAGAATCAGAAATTGTCACAACCTAGTTGAGCTTCATGGTATGTTTGAAATTCAGCCTCTAGACGGAAGACCTTCTACCTTCTACTGTGTTTGCTGCAAGCAGATCCAGGTTGTGTATTATTTATTTGCTTTGACAGATTACCTGTTTAAGACAGATCTCCAGTAGGTTCCAGCAGGGATTTTAGCTTAGAGTGAAAGATTTCTAGAATTATTTTATCTTGGGCAAATCTATGAATATAATCTCATACGATCAGTCTGGTRCCTTTGAAACTTGTCTAAAACATAGTGCACATCTATTCAGCAATACTATACCAATTAATGCCTGCCAACTGTCTTTGTATGAGCTGAACAATAGACACAAGTAACACAAGATAATGAAATGGAATATATGCAGCTGTTTTGCATGCTAGCGATGAATAAATTTACTTCACATAGTAAAAGACAACCTAATAAAAATTTACTCCTGCCCACAAAATTAAAAAACCCAGAAACCTCATAGAAAAAAAAAGTAGTTTGATGCCCTGCAACCACAAGCTCTACACAAAATGAATTTTTAAGAAGGCTAGAGAATGAATCCTAAGACGTTAATTGACACTATGTGTACTGTACATGCTTCCAAACCTGCAGGAGCTATGGTTGACTCCACTGCTCAGCTTACGGGATAAGGCAGCATGTTTCAACAAGAGAAGAAACAGCCTCTGAGAAAAAGGTTGCCTTTCTCTATGCCATGGTTGATTGGAAAGACTCTGCAACAAATCTGCAGTTAACGGAAGAATTCAGGCAATCTCTTGCTAGCCTGCTGCAGGTCAAAAATACTGGGATTTACATGGTCAGTGGCAGATCTCTCTCTCCAATCAATATTCTGCTTTACTAGCTCTCAGGCAGAGAGGGTACGAGGTGCTCCAAACATGGGCCAATCCCCCAGTCTACTGATCGCTGTTCCCTGGGAAACTGAATGGTGGTAACTGTCCAGCTATGCAGAAAAGAAATAAATTTACATTTTGTCTAAATAAATATTTGATGACAATGCACAGACAGTAATAGTAAAACAGCTACAAGTTTCAGAGACATAGGTACCTCCTTGTAGTTTTGACAAATTTGGCAAAACCCTGGGAATCATGGACCTGCCTTCTCCCTGAGGTCTACTTAAATGCCAGATCTCTCTGGGGTTTCTCGTAATCCATCAACTTTTGACGTTCTTTCCTGGAATATCAACTCGATAATACCAGCCTGATATTTATGGAGGCTGTCATTTTTACTGAGGGAGAAGAACGTTGCTGCCCTGAATATGAATGCTGACCTTCTTCAGGAACATGGCTGTGGAATCACTTCCTGGACAGAGTAAAGAAAATATTTTGGTGACTAGGAGCACAAAACCTAAGGACTGACATTATCATCAGCTATTGCAAAATAAGTACCTTCTATGGGCTGGCAGAGCAGGATTCAAACTTCACAATGTGACCTTGAATAAGATGATAAAAACGTTTCATATAAATGTATAAAACATTCCATATTCTTATATTGGCATATAAAGGAGAACAGTGTGCTTAACTCAAGGCTAGCTTTCATCAAAAACACAGCAGGACAGTGCCACTGAAGTGAATGACCCTTTAGCTTTGGTTGGCAGCTGAGGGTTGCCATGATATATTCACAATACATGTATTCCTAACCCTTGCTTTTTCATCTTTCTCCCTCTTTGTGGGCACTAACGACATGCTGGCAAGTTTGCTCTTCAAAATACTTCCCAAAAGTTTAAAAATCCCTCAGTCTGCCTCGGTGCAGGAGCTACATATGAGGATAGGGAAGGGGACAATGCTCATCAGATTTATAACCACAGTAAAGAGGGTTTTGTCTTTGTCTTTTAATATATAGACACTGTTTAGAGGCCTCCCAGAGTCCCAGGGAGTATATTGATCACATAAGTTACAGGCTAAACACTGCACCACTGCTAATCAAGGACTTCAACATAGCTGCACTTAAATAATCAAAAGAAGAACACACTACTATACTAGATCTCTGAAAATATTTCCTATTTTTTTCTTAAAATTAATTGTTTTTCTAGGTTCCCAGAATGAACCTCAGTGAATTTTGGCACAAAACTCTTCCTTCTTATCTTGACAGCCTTTGAATTGCTGTCTGTTAAAAAAAGAAAACTTCTAAACACATTCATATCAGCAAAACACATGCTGGAAAAAATAACACGGAAAGTTTCAGCTTATCATATTAATTAGTGCTTCTCAGATCTGAAAGTGGAATACTTTAAGATATTGGTAGTGGAAAGAATAAGAGGTGCCATGTTTTTCTCTTTGCTGGAGAATGAGTCACTCAGATAAAACTTGCCTGTGAAACATCAGGATGTACTCTACRCAGAAGTTTCCTTTATGATTACCTTTTAATTGTGTTTACAGTAACTGATTCTGGAAAAATGGGACTCTCTCAGCCTTTTGGGTCTCTTTTCATTGAAAAAGTATTTTTTGATTCACTTTATAGAAATCCTTATCTAAAGGATGAGCTGATGACTTAAGTTAACGCAATGGATGACACCTGTGTGCTGGAGTAACCATACCTCACAGCACGTTTGTCCATTGCTGAAAACGGATGGCACAAGGCCTGCCTTTACTCCTTGTTTCTAGACCTCTCTTCACCTCAGAGTAAACCTTTCCATTCACAGTTGTGGCTAGATGGAGGCTAGATCTATAGGCATCCTGCAGTACTGCCAAAATACATGCAGGCAACTGGGAGCCAAAATGTGCTGTTGTTTCCACTGCACTATATATAACCTTTGGGCATGGCAGGATACAAAGGCGATGGCAAGCAAAGAGCTAAAAGAGCAAACAAAATGTGAGATGGAAAAAAATAAGCATGTGGGCAGTGAGCAAAGTTGAGACACAAGAACAACAGAGATATAAGGTAGGCAGGGGGAGATGGATAAAAAGTGTGACACTGCCTGTGAAAATGTCCCACTGAGGTGACTGCACATGTTCCCATCCTACCTGCACCAACAGCTTCCTGTGGCTCCCCTTCCCCTCCTAATCATTTTCTGTGAGCTAAAACTCACAGCTGTGCGTTTTTTTCCTCCGTGGCAGTTTTCAGAAACATTCCCTGAACTCAAGCAGTGAAGGCCGCAAAATAAGAAAATAACTCAAAATAAAAAAATAACTCAGTGACCAACTGCCCATGTGCGCCACCTCTCATCCTCCCTTCTGCAGTGCCCTGCTTGTAGAAAAGAAGTGGTAGCCCACCACACTCCTTTAAAAAAACAAAGAATGGGAGTCAACCATTTATAAGCAGTTTTGCTACAATGGGAATAAAGCAGTCCAGCCCTCATCCTCCCCTTCCGAACTGGGTCATTATATCAACAGAATTGCTCACAGGGAGCAAGGCAAACTGTGGTTTTGGTGGGTCTCACCTCTTCCTGCACAACAGCTTGGGAAGGGAAAAAAAGACATGCTGTGAGGAAAGCAGTCTGAACTTTCTCAGGATATGGAGCTAAAAGGCTCAGGCTTGTTGGCAACCAGCTCTCTTGAGGTTATGGAGCAGAAAGAAAACATCCTCAAAATTAGATTCAGTGAGAGGTTTTAACTCCTACTCACATGGGACAAAACAATTCTTTTTTCAAGCTGGGGCAGAAAAGCATCATTCCTTGTACTGTTTTTTCTTTCTGCATTACACTGCTTCAATCATATAATAACAGAAATAACACAAGAAAGAGGAGCCAGATCTCCACATTAATACCCAAAGTTTTTTTCCAGCCTAAACCTAGCAGGTGTACACACCTGGGTCATTTCTTATCCGCCTTTCTTATTAGGAGACTGGCAGTACTTTCTGTATTGCACCTTCTACATTCAAATCCTTTCCTACCACAAGAATCAGTGTGCTGAGGATTTCCCTACTGGCGGTGAAGAAAGATGAAAAGTCTCTGATAAGCAGCAAAATCAGAGGTTTTCCTCCCGGAAGACAAGACCCCCTGGATGATCTGGACACACCATACCCCCTGTGCGGCACAGGAATAGTTGTGCTCCAGTAGCTGCTTCGCAGAGATCTTTTGAGATGGTCCCAGGCCCTGTAGATGTATCTTCCCCTGGGTCTAAATATTTCACTCTAGAGGAGAAGTGCAATTCCTGATACACCTTTGGGGTTTTTTTTTTTTTTTTTGGTTTTCTTTTTTTCAACTTTTCATGTGTCTTTAACAAGAGAGTGAATGGTTCAAGTTAGCATTTGGGAAGGAGGAGGAAAGTCCTCTTTTTCTTGGAAGCAATTACATCTACTCCAGAAAAAAAGGCTCCAGCCTGGAAGTAAGGAAGTAGGAAAAGAGTCCCAGCAAAGAGCCCAAAATCTGCAACCTCAGAAGAAGATGCTGAGGGGAGCAGAGAGCAGATGGGGAGCAGAAGGAAAAATTTCCATGTACTAGAGGGGATTGTGCAAGATTTGAAAGTACTCAGAAAACCACTGAGCTGGCTGAAATGAAACCTGGAAGCAAGGACCTGTCTACAAAAACATCATGACATGGGAGCAAGATGTGTATAGGCCCTTTATTTCTGTTCTGTCACTTCAGTTTTCTCTTTCCAAAAGGTGAAGAATTTTAGTTTGTATGGTACACAAACTTAGCTTTTTGAATTTAAAAGTCATTATGATTTTTGGTGGAAAAACACATCTAGGGAAAAAGCTACTCAGAACCAGCTCGAAGCTGGGGCCAACTCAGGATCATGTCACAGAAGTCAGCAGACTGCACTGAAAGTTAGGTAATAGTTGTATCTTCATATGTGTTAAAACAGAGGATAAAATGCTTAAGATCAGTATTCAGTTATTTAATAAATGTAAGATTACATGTGACCCTAGAAGGAACCTGGAGCAACCCAGAAGATTTTCTGCAAGAATGAAAACTAAACACCTGTATTTCCATGTACTTCTATTGGATTCTGTTATCTGGAACTAAAATCATCTCAGCAGAGCAATGGGAGAACAAAATTTCATGCTCTCTGTGACAGCCAGCTTTTTGAATGAGAAATCCATGTGTTTGTCACCAGCTCAGCCACTTCTATCAATTTCCCCAGAAGAGACTTGCTCACCCCCATCCCCCATTTTTTCAGTGAGCTAGAGATTTTACTTCTCAGACAGAGTCTTTGGGGAGAGTTGTTTTGGTCCTTTTCTTTTTCTTAGTGTAAACATCCACATTATTATTAGGAGTTCTCCCAGGTACAGGCGAGTTTATCCATGTCACACAATCTGAAGAAGACCTGTGACAGGTTTCTGCAAGTGTGGGCTCCCCAACAGCACCTGGAAGTGCAACTGGCTCCTGACTTGTGCCCCCCATGCTCACCATCAGCAAAACCCTCCCAGCACACATGGGAGCAGTCCCACGGGCTCCTACTCGGCTCGTCACAAAGTCAAAGTCTCTCCAGACTCGGGAGAACCAGGAAGCAAAGGAAGAAAAAAGACCACAGAAAAGCCTAACCCCAGACTTGGAACTGTCACCAGCTATTCACAAGCCAGTGGCCAGACCCGATATACACAGCAGTTTGCTTTTAAATCAGCTTATCAGATGGCGCCCTAAGAAAGATTTTATCTCATAGCCTTGACTGTTTTCTGCTCAGCAAATTCTGTCCTTCTCAGGGAGCTGAGGACGTGGCACACGTCTCCTTTCCACGCTCGGCCTCTGTCCTTCTAAATTGCTTCTCCAGCCCTGATCCAGTTTGCAGAGATGATGAGAGGGAAGCAATCTGGCACACACAATTTCCCAACTTGTGCATCAGCCTCCATGGCTGTGCCATTCCACCCACAGGTCCCAAAACACGTTTTCTCTTCTTATAGCAATAGGATTAATCAGTGCCCAGGAAAGAGGTGTCAGCATGCTACTCAAGAAGACTCAAATAATGTAGTAGCTCTGAGTTTTGATCTGTCTTTTCCCTTGACCACCCAAAAGAAGCTTGGAGTCTTTTTCTTAATAGATAGTAGAGAAAAGGTACTCTTACTGAAGCTTTTAGTACTATAAATTCCCAAACCTCTGGGCTTACCAAACCTAACAGTGCTGCCTGATGACTCAATTTTTCAGTTTAGGTATTAGATAAAACAAAAGATGGCGTAAGTGTTGATTCTACTCAAAAAGAGATCTACATTTATCCTCCTCTTTTTTTGGGGGGGTGGGGAGGAAGGGCAGAGAGGTGGAGAATCAAATATTTGACCCAAGCAGAGACTGGAAATGCTGATACTATTCCTGTAATCACCTCTACTACTAGCTGTAGTTCCTCTTTTGTAGAGTAGTCCCATATCTACAGTATCCCATGTCATACAGGGCAGGTTCAAGCTCTTTCCTCTGTCTGAGGGGATTTGCTCCAAAACTATCAGTCTCTCAGCATCCTGACTGCAAGGACACAGTGTAAGGTGGAGGTTGTTCTCAGCTCTTCCTTTCAGATAATTACTTTCTGTATAAAGTAAGAGAAACTGAGGTAACTCCATTTCCAAATAGTTACTGGTTTGGAAATGCCTCTGAGAAAGGAAATTCACAACAAATCCAACCCCTACCTAAGTCACAGCACAGCTTACTTGGGTTTGTTGCACGCCCTAATCATTGCTGTTTTTTAATTCTCTGCTGCAATTTCTTCCTTTCAGCCAGAGAAGCAAGTTAGAATCAGAAGATGTAGAACTGTACAGTGTTCAGGGTCATTTGCAAGATATCTATTCTATAACTTTTTCATAGTCATTTGTAAATGTAAAATAAAACATTACAGAACACTAACTTATAGACTTACTAAACCTCAAAACACTTCTCTCACAAAATATTTCTACCACTGAAGGTTTCCTTTCACCAACTCAGTGGGAAAGGCAAAAAAGCAGTTATTTATATTTTTCCTATATTTGGAAGCTAAACTTCTGGCAGTGAAGGTGGTGAAACACTATTTCCTTGTTGACTTAATATTATTTATACTGTGACAAGATTAATATAAATTCCTCATTTTTTAAATAAACACATTAATACACGCTACCTAAGTGTACGCCAGCAGACAAGAGCGACGAGCAAACACCACACAACATCT
This sequence comes from Apteryx rowi, assembly GCF_003343035.1. Classification (NCBI taxonomy): domain Eukaryota; kingdom Metazoa; phylum Chordata; class Aves; order Apterygiformes; family Apterygidae; genus Apteryx; species Apteryx rowi. The sequence goes on from NW_020447708.1 coordinate 213,576, forward strand.
GAAGTAGGAATGCCAGCGCTCTGGGACGCGGCTCTACCAAGAGCCCCACTTCTGTTGAGTGCCTGTTCACAGGCATGTCTGCTTTGAGAAACAATCCCGAGCTACATATTTTTTCAAAAAAGATATAAACACCTGCATATTCTAAATCAAACTTGAAACTCTCTCCCAGATGTTTCAACAGGAACGACTAACAAAAGCACACCAATACAATTGGGAATGTATATAAGTAATGACTGCATGAAAACTGTACCTGGCTAAATCCACTCTGTAGCGAATCCTGTACACCCAGCTATTGTTAAAGCAGCCGTTCTTTACTTTAGACAAGCAAATGAAGCAAGGGCATTAAATTAAATCTACTTTTACTACTCCAAGAGTGGTGTAAATCCACTGGGCAGAAGATTTATAGTTTGCATTGAGTGTTTTGTGACATAATTTGGATCAGGATAATAGCAAATAAATTCATGCCTTGTGTTTACCACTTTCCCTATCCCCTCAAATATTCAGACTTGCAAAATCACAAAAACCAGACCCGATGCCTGTGCAGTTTTTAGGAATATCTCCTTTCCTACATTAAAGTACTGATTCTTCAGTTAATATGAAAAAGATTGAGGAAGAGAGACTTCACAGCAGAAACCCTACTTTAAACACTGTGGGAAAATATCCCAAGGAGCACTTCTAATACCATAAACCAGAAATCCATGCTAATTACTGAAGTTAGCTGCTTGCACCATTTTAGGATCTCAGGTCTGATTGTCTGTGATGGTTCTGTCTTCTCTGGTTTTAAGAGAACAATTTTTCTAAATGCTAGGGTTCTCACATTTCTTTCTAGGGCTAGTTTTACCTCCAGATTCTTTACATGGAATAGATCAGCATACAAAGCTGTGCTGGGGGAGAGAGAGAAAATATCTGTTCTCATTAGCTGGTTCGTTAGCGGCTAATGAGTTCTCCAGCTGTAGCTCATTAGCACAGTTCCCATTCCTGGGGGAATAGAAGGATTCTTCCACAGATGGGAGGACTTTCTGCACAGTATTGCTCACATACCAAAAATAAAGGCATAACAAATGCTTTATATTGACTTTTAGGCATTGCATTTATCCCATAGCAGAGAGTTTTCTCTCTCCCAAGTCCAACCTCAACTTAAAGTTTCCTAGCCAAATTTGGTCTGCACAGCACTAAGAGAAATGTGTCTGAAGACTCAGACTGACCAGATCTCATGTGAACCACAACAGCTTAGACCAGTGAAAGTCTCCAAAAATAAACTCTCCACAGTCCCTATAAACACTTCATAGTAAACAACATTGGGAGATTGCTGCAAAAGGCTTAACCTCAGGTTTAAAACAAGGCCGTGGTGACTAACTCCCGCAGCCCAGCATGGTAGGTGCCTCCCAGGGCCTCACACCACCTTGGCCCATTCCGACACAGAGGGGCCAGACGCAGCTGAGACGGGGTCCCCCTCTGCACTGCTCACTCTTTATAGGTGCCCAATGAGATCTTACATGCATTCAATGAACTTGCATCATTTATCCTCCTGGACACTGAGGTTTTAGCCCTTCCAGCAAAAACACAATATTTGTGCAAAAGGATGCCTGCTGAGGAACACTTGCTGATTTCTCCCATGGCCAGCCTGCCTCCTCTCAAATATCACTGGTCTGCTGGCAGCTCAGCCAAAGTGCTGCTCCTCAGCGCCAGCAGAATGGGAATTTCTCTTTCCACTGAAGCATGTGGGAAAAGGATGGTTCATGGTTATTAGTGTAAGCTGCAATAAGGTTTAACCCTTCCAGTGCCTAAATACATTTAGAAGGTGGGATTCTCAGTTGCAAATTGGGAAGGGCTTCAAGGGGGTGGGAGTGATGAGGAAGGAAGAGAGGGGCAGAGAGGCGAGCTGCTCCCTACAGATGAACTCCAGTCAGCAGCACTCCTAGCCAGTCTATGATAACATGGCAACAAACTTCCTAAAAACGCTTACATTCAAATATCAACCTAGGATCCCAGTAAATACTATACAGTTCAGTGCAAAAATATCCCTGAATGATTTTTTTGAGATCTTACCATCAGTCCAGATCACACAGGACAAATGTACCTTCGTTTAGCTCTGAACTTCAATCCTGTTTTTCCATAGAGATGGGAAAACATTTCATATATCTCTTCTCACCTGTCCCTGTATGTAGAGAAAAATGTAATGGTTCAAGGAAGCTTTAGGAATGCTCTTTCAGTTCAAAGTCAAAGACTCTGAGATTCATGTACCCATAGTTTTTGGAGACCAAAGGGGATTTTTCTCTGTTAGCTGTGGAGTTAGGCTGGATTTATAAGGTATTGTTTACATAGAAAACTTTCAAAAAAAAAAGTTCCCTCAACACTCACTTCCTTTCTTTTAAAACTTGGTATGGGAGGAGTCATCTTTTTGCTGCCTTAGCTTCATGTTAAATTAAGCTTTCATCTGAATACAAAACAGGAATCATTTCACCTCCTACTAAGCCACAGCAAACTACTGCTACAGCCAAAAAGCAGTTGTTAAAGCACCACTGCAGGGCAAGACTGAGGAGAGCACTTGCCATCAATATGGAGCAAACACCAAGGGGAGGGCACAGTGCTTGCCCAGAGATGGCTGGCAGGGCACCTACAGCAGCCCTGTGCCACAGCACCGTGGTGCTGCCTGCCGCCCCAGCTGCTTAATATAAATCTAGCTTAGCACAAGTGCAGCAGTGGAGCATGCTTCCCTTTTCTCCATAATGAAACACAGGTCAGATTACTCAGTTGCACCTTCACTTTTTCCATATGTCTTGATGGGAGGACTGGTGTTGTGAGTGCCAGGCATTCCGGCTCTGCAGGGAGCTCCTGCTGCCAGCTGATGGGCAGGCAGCTGCTTCTGGTTTTCCCTGGTCTGTCTGCTGGTGTGTGGGTTATTCACCTCTCCTAGAAGAACTTGTTTGGGAACAAGGATGAGGATAAGGGTTACTTTTACCATGGGGCTACTGTGAATCAGGGAGAAGACAAAACCTTCACATGATGGAGCGACCACTGTGAATACTCTGGCATCAGAGAGGGAAAGGGACCAGCCAGATGGACAGAAAATAGCACTTTCTGGAAAAATTCTTAGCAAAGAACAAAAGAAAGACCTAGAAGTAAGAGGTATGCCCAGGACTGAGAGGAACAAAGGATCAGAGGACAGGGAAGGACACATATCAGAGAAAGGACATAAACAGGAAGAAAGGAGGTGAAATCAGAAACACTTTAAGGGTGGGTGATGTCAAATAAAAATCCACCGAACTCTCACAGTACGTTTTACTAACTGAAATACATTAAGCGCTTTCTTAATAGTTTCTTAATCTAGATGGATTGCATTAGGAAGAGCATTGCCAGCAGTTTGAGAGAGGTAATCCTCCCCCTCTACTCAGCCCTGGTGAGGCCACATCTGGAGTACTGTGTCCAGTTCTGAGCTCCACAATACAAGAGAGACATGGAGCTACTAGAGCAAATCCAGGGGAGGGCTACAAAGATGATGAAGAGACTGGAGCATCTCTCATATAAGGAAAGACTGAGAGAGCTGGGCCTGTTCAGCCTGGAGAAAAGATGACTTGGGGGGGGGGAATCTTACTAATGTGTATAAGTATCTGAAGGGAGGGTGCAAAGAGGATGGGGCCAGACTCTTTTCAGTGGTGCCCAGTAATACAACAGAAGGCAACAGGCACAAACTGAAACACAGGAAGTTCCATCTGAACATGAGGAAAAACTTCTTCACTGTGAGGGTGACAGAGCACTGGAACGGGTTGCCCAGAGAGGTTGTGGAGTCTCCTTCTCTGGAGATATTCAAAAGCCACCTGGACGTGATCCTGTGCAAGGTGCTCTGGGTGACCCTGCTTGAGCAGGGGGGCTGGACTAGATGATCTCTAGAGGTCCCTTGCAACCTCAACTGTTCTGCAATTCTGTAACACCACTGGCAGAAGAGCCAGCCTGTATGATACATGCTTCATCTAACAAGAAGTGACCTGATTAAACTCCATTTCAAATAAGCAGTGGGAAACCATCTCATTTCCTTCCTTTGCCAACTTCCTACAGAATCACAGAATCACAGAATCGCTGAGGTTGGAAGGGACCTCTGGAGATCATCTAGTCCAACCCCTCTGCTCAAGCAGGGTCACCTACAGCACATTGCACAGGATTGCATCCAGGTGGGTTTTAAATATCTCCAGAGAAGGAGACTCCACAACCTCTCTGGGCAACCTGGTCCAGTGCTCTGTCACCCTCACAGTGAAGAAGTTTTTCCTCATGTTCAGATGGAAGCGTCTGTGTTTCAGTTTGTGCCTGTCGTCTCATGTCCTGTCGCTTGGCACCACTGAAAAGAGTCTGGTCCCATCCTCTTGACACCCTCCCTTCAGATACTTGTACACATTGATAAGATCTCCTCTCAGCCTTCTTCAGGCTAAACAGGCCCAGCTCTCTCAGCCTTTCCTCATAAGAGAGATGCTCCAGTCCCCTAATCATCTTCGTAGCCCTATGCTGGACTCTCTCCAGTAGTGCCACATCCCTCTTGTACTGGGGAGCCCAGAACTGGGCCCAGCACTGCAGGTGTGGCCTCACCAGGGCTGAGTAGAGGGGGAGAATCACCTCCCTCCACCTGCTGGCAACACTCTTCCTGATGCACCCCAGGATACCACTGGCCTTCTTGGCCACAAGGGCACATTGCTGCCTCATGCTTAWCTTGGTGTCCACCAGCACTCCCAGGTCCTTCTCGGCAGAGCTGCTTTCCAGCAGGTCAACCCCCAACCTGTACTGGTGCAGGGGGTTATTCCTCCCCAGGTGCAGGACCCTGCACTTGCCTTTGTTGAACTTCAGGAGGTTCCTCTCCGCCCACCTCTCCAGCCTGTCCAGGTCTCTCTGAATGGCAGCACAGCCCTCTGGGGTATCGGCCACTCCTCCCAGTTTGGTATTGTCGGCAAACACTCAGCTACATTGTTTTCCAGAAGTAATTTACCAAACAGCAATTAGTAAGGAAATCCAACTCCTCGGTTTTCTTAAGGAAATGCAGATGAGCGATGCCAGGGCTGAAATCCTGCTCCACGTTGCCCCATTCTGCCCATCTTGGCGGTCGCCCATCTCTCTTGCTGGCAGGACATGTTGCAGGGCTCCCAATGAACCACAGTGCTGAGCGCCCATCATTTCCATTGTCTTCAAGCCATCCCTGAGTACTGCAGGACAAAAGGGTCCCAAGTCCACAGAAAAGATTTTGATTCTTTAGGTACAGGGAAGCTGCAAATTTTCTTCCGTACTTCAGCACAAGGACTACAGCAACTTGGGGGGCTCTCTGGAAAACTTGTAGCCCACATTGCAGTTTATGTTTTCCTACTAAGGTGGGGTAGATAGTCTTTCTGAGACCTTGCAAAGTCAGATTTCTTGAAGACAACACATCAAAGTTGCTGACTGCCAGAAGACATGCTAGCCACCTATGCCCTAGTGCTGGTGAGCTTTCCAGCATGCTGGAAAAACTTATAAAGTGAATTTCTTTTGGCTCACAAAATGATCAACACATCTTTAGGAGGCCGACCCTACAGAAACATAGCTGCAGAAGGCTGTAGAGGTTTACAGCTGGATGTCGTGAGATTAGGACCATGGAAATAGAAACTTCCTAATCAGAATGAAAAATGGCATGAAGTCCCTGAGAGGAGAGAGCATGTGATACCCATATGCAAAAAGTGAATATTGCTAAATACATGTGGCCTCAGAAATACACAGTTTGGGTTCTTTTAACTTAGAAGCTCTTTAAGCCCCTTTTGGGTGTTAAATACTGGTCATTGACACACAAGTTCTTGCCCAGTGCTGATTCTGTTGCTAGCTTCAACTCATCTTAAGAAAAAAAAAAAAAAAATGCAGGCAAATACCCTACATCCTCCTAGCTTCTAAAATTATTCTGCACTTCCTCCCCTGACAGCTTGTTGCATTGCAGAGTGAGAAGCACAACTGCCACCACACTCCAGTGGCGACAGCTGCTGCAGTGAGCAGGGAACCAGCTGGGCGCCAGGAGGCCAAGGAGCCAAGCGGGCAGGCACGTGAGGCAACAGACTGTCAAGAGGGCACCTGTAGACATCCAGAAAGTCTATATTTCAGCCTAGGAAAATGAAAATAGCTTGTGCAGAAGCAGAAGGAAGGTTTGTGGATCAGTGAAGAAGGAGGATAGGATACAAGAGGAAAAACCCCGGGGTGCATTTGTCCCTTTTTAGAGGCAGCTGGAGTGATGGAGCTGACTTCAATGTGGCAAAGCAATGCGAAAGTGGCTGAGGCAAGAAAGTCATCTTGGTTTGCTGTCACAAGTGATACTTTTTTGCAAACTCCTCCTTTCCCGCCCAATAACCCTAGACCTGCCTGCTGGGGTTTTGACGACCATCTCTTCCCGTCAGCACAGCCGTGCACAGAAACTGTTATCTCTAGCAGAGCCCTCACCTTCCTGCCCCACATGTCAGCCTAATTCCAGACTTAGAGTAACAGCAGCCTTGAGTCTGCCGGGAAGAAAAGCACACAAAGAGAGGACACAGCTGTGGGAACTAAACAATTTGCCGTCAATTGTTTCAGCAGAGAAGCCAACATCTTGACAGTCTCTGAGGAGCAGGCTGTCAGCCAAAAAGCAACTCCTTACACAGAGCCTCTGGGTCACCCTGCCAGCCCACAGTCCCCACGTTAGCTTTGTTTCTCCGTGCTCATTTTGCCCTGCTAAGACAAGGTCGAGTCCCCACCCAGGCCTTGCCATTTCAGTGCCGCCAGGCACCGCGTCCCTCCTGGCATGCTGGGCAAGGGAGGGGTCAACGGGACCTTCACTTCTGGCCAGCATCCAGCGGGACACTCCTCACAAACCATCAGCAGCAGGAGAATTTTTGTCTCCTCCAAAAACTTGTAAGTGGGAGCTTATGTCACAGTCTCAAATTCTCTGGAAATCACGGTCAATTCTACTTTACCTACCGGCAGAGCTCAGACAAGCAAGAAATTGCTGCCTTTCCCTAATACTGCAAAACATAGGACATAACCCTACCGCTCCAAGTCCTTTACACAGATGGGAGTGTTGCCATATCCTTTTAACCAGAAGCAAGTTCTCACCATCACATCTTTTAAGAAGGAAAGTATAGGCTGATGCCCTGACAAATAAGCAAAAAAATCACTGTGGTTTCACAGTTTGCCACAAAAGGTCATATGTCTTTAAGAATACAGCAGGCTGCTACTGCCTTTTCCAAGGGATTTAATCACACACACACAGCTCAAGCACGATGCTTCTCTCATCTTGGGTAAAAACAGGCTTGGGTTAACTCTATTCGATTTACAAAGGCCCACACGTGGTGTGGGTGCCACTTACAAGTGAAAGGAATCATACAGCCTTACTTTTAAAGTTGCTTTATTTGGCATCTTTTCAGCAAAGGCAAATACACAAGACAAGACAATCAATACATCAGTAGAACATGCAACTTTAAATAAGGAATAATTAAACAGCAAACACGAGACATGTCAGATTGCTAAAAATATATAAAATTGTAATTTGATAGACTGGTCATTTTCAAATCTGAAGTAAATTGCATCTGCTTTGGTCAAATATACTTTCTAAATTCATTCTAAAACTTACTTTGCTCAAAAAGCTTTTGAGGAAAAAAAAAAAAAAACTAAAAAACCCCAAACAAGCCAAAACAAAAAACCCTGGAGTCCCACTTTCTGTACAGAAAGGAATTTAAATCAAAACTATAAAAAAGCACAACTTGGAATGAAGGATTTTTGGTCCTCCAAACCAACTATTTTTAGCAGACAAAAAAAGGAACAGTGGTGTTTTGGCTTGATCAATTTTTTTAAATTTAAAAAATAAAATATATAAATATATCGCATAGCACCTGCAAAATAGCCAGGTTGCTGATACAATAGTAACAGTAAACATCACCCCTCTCATACCCTCAATAATACATGGGGACATACACACACACAATTTTTTGGTCAGACTCTAAAGAGCTGCCATTCTAGAAGAAAATATTCTGACTGTATGCTTTCTGAGCAAAAAAAATTAGCTCTGAAACAGTTAGTCATAAGTCTCCTATCTGCTAAATCTTCCCCATTGATGCTTAGACAGACATTATGTGTATTTGATTAATATATGACATAAAAAGCACTATCCAAAATGTTACATGCTTAATACAACAGAATATTACAGATACACAAAAAAAAGGGCTAATCAAATCCAACAGGCAAGAGGATATCAGTGGCCAACCCAATAGGATGACTAATATTAAGCTGGAACAGAAGATGGAGACACATCTTAGACATTAGGACTCATCAGTAGAAAAAAATTCCCAGAGGATTCCCCACCGTCCTCCCACCTGTCAGTAAAACAGGCCATGCAGTTGGTATGCCCAGAGGTAGGCTTGTTTTTAGCAACATCTACACTGGCAAATATGCATCGAGCCCTCACCAAGCCCCAGGAGGCGCAGGGCAAACAGAGGCTCTGACCTCTTGCAAATTAAGATGAGCCACAATGCAACGCCCAGGAGCCACCCGCTCTCCCCAGCAGTGTGGCGCGGCATAGCTGGTGGGACAGGCAGGACCGTCATGCCTGGAAAGGGTCAGGCCAGCAGGCACGTGCAGGCATTTAGGAGCAAACAGGAATAAAAAACAGAGAAGAGCTGGGAAACTCCCTGGGGCAGGAGCAGGGTTATGTCCCAGCTTGTAGCAGTAGCACAGGGCCTTTATCGGCTACCAAAAACATAGCACTTCAGCAAATTCAATCTCTGTCAGACTTCCCGTTGATATCATGAAGTTCACAGTAGTGACACACGATAGGTAGCTCTGGGTGCAGCATTTCACACAACAAAGTCAAAATAGGGAATAATTGCTTTTGACCAGCAGAGCAGTTTGTCTGCATTCAAAGGCAAATGACACGAAAGGATGGAGACTGGGGAGACCGCTCTGGACAGCACACACAACAACCACGGGAACTATGCAGAAACTTAGCCCCTGCATTTTGGCAGCTACGCAAGGAGCGGGCTAGGGTATTAACAGAAAAATAGAGAGAGAGAACCACTGTTAAAGAGAAAGGAAATGCAAGAAGGGGATGCCAGTACTTCCACGTCCACTGGGTTGTGCTTTCTGCTTCTCCTCACTTAAATATTTAAGAGCAGACAGGATTAGAAGAAAAGCCAAAAAAAAAAAATTTATTTAAAACACTTCTTCCCTAACTGTGGCTACTACTGCTTCTAATCTGTCACCTGCCTGGAGCACTACTGCTCTTTCCCAGGGCTGCTGGCAAATCTGGTGCCATCAGAGTCCTGTAGCAGCAGGTCCCTCTAGGGAGAGCTAAGCAACACAGCCTGCCACCCTGAAAAATGTCAGATCAGCTGGCTGGAAGAGCAGAGAAGCAGGTGACATGAAGAGGGTGTTGAACGCAGAGTTGCAGTGAGTGAAATTGCAGGTAGATGCTATAGAAAAAAAAAAAAAAAAACAAAAAAACGCCGTCTTTACTGTGAGAGCTATTAAGTGCTGGAAGGGCACCCCCAGAGAGCCTGAAGAGCCTCCAAACCTGGAGGTTTTCAAAATTCAACTGGAAGAAGGCAAATACGTTTTGCAGACTGGCAACACTAAAAATAGTCTGGCAGCGGAGGAGCTGACTAAATGTTCCCCCGGTCCTACTTTCTATGATTAAGTGTCTGGACCAGAAAACAAACATTGTGCTAATCTTTCAGCAATAAGCACAGCATCTAGATAGTGTAGTGCTCTGGTCCTGATGTAATTCCCTTTGATTGCTGTTACTCTCCAGCCATGCAAGTCACTGCTTTTAAGGCCGACTTCAGGCTGCTAGGCTGTAGTGATCTGGTAGATGAATGGGAATCCTCTAGAATCCTAGAAACCAAAGAAAAACAGGAAAAAAAGGATGAATCATGGTCATTGTGTTGCCTCCTCTGGTCTTGCTGAGCAGCACGGGTGCAGTGAGGGGCGATATGCCAAGGGGAAAGCAGGGAGGAACCACCACAAAACCACCCTTGGGGGAACAACCGTAGGACTTCCCTGCTACACATGGAGTCATTCATTCCCCTAAAACACCAAAAAACAGGCTTTGACCTGCGTTTCCCCCTTGCTTCTTCTGTTTGCTAGAGACGACACCTATCTGATTCTCCCCCGTTTCTCTTAAAGCAAGAGAAAGCCCTCTAGGAGTGTATTTCTGAGAAAGTCTGAAAACAACAGTTCTGAAAGTGTCATGCGCACGGTACTTTGAAATGGCATTTTCTCTTTGGTGACAAACCACCCAGCTAGGAAACATGCCATGCAACAGTGTTTGCTACTACTGGAGGGCAGGGCTTCGCTTTACAAACTATTGCACCTCAGGAGCAAGTTGGCAATCATACCCTTGGCCATAGTTGCCAAAAGATGTTACCGTCTGGTAACTTCACCTCTACCAATGCAGAGAGAAGTACATTGTCGAAAAAGGAATTAAAAAAAAAAAAGATAAAATTTTATATTATACAAAATACCAATTGAAACATAAATTCAAGTTTCTGATTGCAAGAGAAAAACCTACAGTTATTATGGTACAACTGTGAAAAAAAATTCCTTTTCTTCTCTTTTTTTTAAAAGGAAACTAACAAAAACATAAAAGCAGAAGACATAATTGCATTAGAAGGTTTAAATCAACGCTTCGTCCTTGGTGATCTAAAACACCAAGTTTGCAAAATCAGTTCCAGCTTAAAGTAGGCTATAAAAGGCAACTTTGTCAAATCCCCAAAGATTACCTTCCCAGCCCAGAATTACGCTGTAGCTTTATTTATAGTACCTAGAGACAATGGACTGAAGAGACGCAGTTAAAGAAAAGACTCCCAGCCTTTGCCTGGCCACATGTCTGGCTCTCTCCGGGGACGAGTGGTGGCTCGCTTTCACTTGCGCGGGCAGCCGGTTTTTTGGGGTTTCAGTTTCCATTGCTTTAAACCAGCTCTCCTCAGTAAATTGCAGGAGATACATGTACATCTAAACGAAGTTTGCACATCCTACCATGAAACTCACAGTGGAAAATTAAAACATCCATTTTAAAAGCCAATCCTGCTTTCAGAGGACTGGCAGGGCAGCAGGCAGGGCACGGCATGGCCAGCAGGCCCTTGCTGATCCCATCCAGCTGTGCTACCTACACAGCACAGGAATTTGCCTCCTGCTTCAAAAAGAGCATGGTTTGAGATTCATTCACTTGCATCCCCTGAAAATTTAATAAGGTACCTTGAAAGCAACCGGACAATTGCAACGGCCCTTTCTGACTGTACAAAATTGGCAGCTGAATACAAAGCCTCACTGCATATTTAAACAGCGGAGCAAAAATAAGAAGACATTTCCAAACAAAAGACACGGAGTAGAGCATGAAATTTTCAGGATTAATATTAATCTATCTGTGTATAAGAGGAATGACTTACTGAAAAAAGGAAATAAAACATTCACCCTTTCCTACAATTACAAAAAGAACAGGTAAAATTATTACATTGTTCTGTGTTTTCATTAAACAAAGACTACCAATTCCTCTTCAAATAATATTTCAGGCTTTGAAAAAAGTTGATCTGAAGACTAGATTATGTGAGTTTTGAAAAAATGATTAGGTACCTGATACTAAATAAAACAGTGTTTTAGCTATGGCAACCACACACTGCAGAATTCAGAACATGACACAGAGACTGGGAATATGCAAAAACCTAAATGGATTTATAAACCATGAAAAACAAACTGACTTTCCTGTTTTTGAAAATACACAAATAAGGATATTTGTTGAGTATACCAATAGCCTAATGTTCCAAAATTTAGTCCTGATGCTTGAGTCCTCTCCAGTCTATGACCCCTGAAAGGATCTTTTTTTCATAGGGCATTTAAAAAAAGGTCCTTCTTAGTTAACATGACTAAGAATTAGAGGAAGTCAGGGGTAGCAGGGGAAAATTCTACTAACATACAATATAACAGTATTCTTGAAAACATTACAGTGGAAAAAAGCTTTAACGTTTAATGTACTGAATTTATGTCCGGCCTACTGTTGACACTCATTTCAATGACAAGTAATTTATCCAAAAGGCACCCACATTAAGACAATGTAGTATCCTACTTAAAAAATGACAGCTAACAAATAAATCAGCAGAGACATGAAAGCAAAACTCCTGGCCTCCTTACACTTGGCCTAGAAGTATAACAGAGAGGTGCCTGTGCCCTTATCGAATAACACTGCATACTGCCAAAGTATTTTTTTCCTTTTCAAACAAATTCAGAATTGAGCACGTATGTAATTCTTACCAAGGAATTAAATGGGGAATAGAAACAACAAAACAACAGTTCATATATTATAGGAATGCTATTTTTTCTCCATTTCAGCTGCCAGCCATTTTCTGGCTGCACACAAAGCACTATTATTTAAATGAAAAGAAGAAAGAGGGCCTAGAAAATTATTTCATGGTGAAATCAGAGCACAGACATGATGCATGGGACAGACATTGTGCTAATCACACATAGCAAAAATCCCCCTTATTTGGGGGGGGGGGGGGGGGGGAAGAGGGACTTTGTTTCTAGTAATACCTGGTTAATCATCTCTCCCTTAGATAGGCAGGCCAAACTCTGGAAGGTTTCCTGCATCAGTACCTCCATCCCATCTGGGGCAGATGGGCTTTATTTCCTCCTCCCAGGCAAAAACGGCACTGCTGAGCACACTGTCCCCAAACACACAGGGCCACGTCCCTCCCAGGGCAGCGGAAAACCAAAAAGCTCCCCACACCCTCCCTGAAAAGCCTCCCTGCCCCGAGCAGGGCCACCCGCAGCGCTGGGGCTGTGACCCCAGCTGCCCACCTGGTCGGGACCGGGAGCCCCGGTGGCACCAATTAGCTGCTCGTTAACCAGCCCAGCTGGGAGCAGGGGGCACGTTTGCGTTTGCTGCTTTTTCTGCAGGTGAAGGCCGAAGGCCCTCGTGGAGGAATGGGAGCTGTCTGCAGCTGGTGTGCTCTTGCGCTGTGAAAGATCTGCGTCTGCGGGCAACCTGACATCAAAATTACTCCTCTGCTGAAAACTTTGCACAGCCTTTTCTTTTTAAAGTCTGTGTAGGGCTTTTTGGCTAGGTTGGTTGTTTCCTTTGGGTTTTTTCCCCTTTTTTTTTTTTTTTTTTGGTGGGATGGTAAGAAGGGGAAAGGAATGAGGCTGCTTGTTGTCAGCAAAACAACTTTCAGCATATTTTTGTTATTTCAAATCCTATTTCAAAACAGGACAAATATAACCTCCCACTCATGCTAAAGCCCCATTTGAGAGGAAACCACGGTGCTTCAAAAAGGGGACTGCCCAGCTGGGACAACCCTGCCCGAGCCCCGTTCCTCTGTGAGCAGAGAGCGTGTCATCCAGGCAGCTCACAAAAGGGAGTTTTGTACTGAGTTCATCACCTGTAAGGCTGATATGTGGCTGTCACTCTTGGCAAAAATAATCTTGAAAAGTCTCTTAACACTGCCTTGTGACTCTGCTCTTCATAACGATTAGGTCTCTTGCTATTAAGAAAAACAAGAGCTGCATGTCGAGGTAAATCCACTGAAGAAACAAGCAAAGTCATACAGATAAAATAAGAACTGAGATAATTTTTCATCCAAAGCTTATAAACAATCTTGTCTCAGCCTTCCCCAAACTGAATAAGCACTAGAGAATTGTGCTAAAATGCTCTTCCAGAAATAGCTCTCATCTGTAGTGTAAACAAAAACAAAGCAATGGAAAACTTGTGCAAGTGCTTGCTCTTGTAAGGCTTTCTGGACAACTGGAATCTGCCCTATTTTTCAAACCTTGCACATGGCAAAACATACAGAAGCCACCCAAGAAAGGTCAGCTGTTCTTATTTATGCACCCATGCTAAAAAAATCATATTGGCATACATATCCATTCGGAAATAAACCTTTCTCACAGACCACTACAAGCCTCTGGAAAACACACTGACCCTAAAGCTTTTTAACTGCCTGGGGTGAAATACAAGTTTCTTGCAGGCCTTGAAGAAACAGCTGATGCTGTGGAGAGTGTTCAGATTGAGATATGTGTGTAACAGAGGAGACACAGGAATTTATTTAGACTAACAGTCTCTAGGTCCAGATACCTGGCTTGTCAACCAGACTGCTTTACATTGGTGCGGCCTACAATTAAGCTTTATTAGTTGAACCACTTAGGAAAAGGTGTAACTTTTTACCAAAAAAGAGTAGCACTGAAAAACCCTCTGGCACAGAGGAAGTTACACCTGTGGACAGGTAATTGCTAGCAGCCTGCTCATCGCGCTTACTCAAGCAACAGGCACAGCTAGGTGTGCCTCTATACGTGGCAGGGAATGAAGATTCAAGCTTTTTGATGCTTTTGTGTCAGCTCTTGCCACAAAGATTGCTCAGTTTGTTTCCAAATAAATGGTGTTTTGCCAGCTTGACAGGCTTTGTGAAGATGCTTCACTCGAGATGGCTTTGGAGAAAAGCAAACTATGTGTATGCTCTGTCATCTGGGACCTAAGGCAAATGCCTGAGGCATGGGACAATGATTTTGAGCTCCAGCTCCTCATCTGATTCCCAAGTGTCTGTCATGGGGAGGGTGAAGCAACAACAGACAAAACAAACCAAAAAAACCCACCCTACTCTGAGCAGCAGAAGCAGTACAGCAGAAGCTGTGACAGAGAAGGGTCCCCAGACACTCAGATAAAAAGCCACCRTTTCAAGCTAAAAAAACAGGCATCCTGACAAAACTGGAAGGGCTTTGCTTTCAATCTAGTGCAGAATGAAAAGAAGCATTGAAATCCCAGAAAGCAACCTCAGAAAGTAATTGCCATCCCCCAGTCATTGCTGTTAGCTCTCTTTTGTGTTGTCTAAGACCTGTGTCCAGAAATATGTACACAGGYGCTGTTCCTCACTGCAACAGAATATATAAGGATACTGTAGAGTAAGCCCAGGAAAAGGCTTCCCACCAAATGTTATGCTCTTTCGGTTTACTCTGCTGTAAACAACGCTTTAAAGACCATAAGTTTCAATTTCAAAGATGATCAGGCGAAAACCAAATCACCACAAAATGAGACCTGGGTCTAATGTGCATTGTTTAGAGGCGAGACCAGGGTATTTCCTCGTTAAAATGTGCTAGCTCTAGAGTGGTAATACATTCTAAACACAGTGTTAAAAGTTACTGTAGCTCCACAGCTATCCTTGGCATACTAAGGATTTGCTGGGAAGGTTACAGTGGAATCATATGCAAGATGAAGAGTAACTTTTAGCAATGGATAAAAAAGAATAACCAGAAGATCAGATAGTGGCAGAGTAATCAAACTGCACCAGTGTTAGAGAGTTTTACAACAGGCTAACTAATGAGGCTTTCAGGAAAACAGATGTACATTAGGAAGATGGACTACACATGTTTAGCTATGTTGTCCACCTTATAAAGGAAGAGGACCAGCTGGTCAAGATTACTTTGGATAAAGTAATGTTGCCTTTATGCAAAAGGAATCTGAGTCAGTGCATGGCATTTTCAACAGTAAACACTGAAGAGCAACTGAAAAGATATAAAAAAAGACCGACACAAACTAGACTACATTAAAAAGACAGAGGCAAAAAGACTTCAAAGGCTCCTGTAGAGGCCACACCCTGGCATCACAGCTACTCAAAACCCACTATAAGTAGGAAGGAACACTGACAGATGAAGTCCCTAAAAATCTGCTTTTACCAATAAGCTCTAAAGCAACCAACTTGCATCCACTGCTAAACACTGCTTACCTGGCTTACCCTCTCTGCYCCAGTGAACACTTATTTATACAAATTTTTGACACTGCGACGCACCAGGACACACATGCGGCTGGGGAGCTGGATGCTCTCCAAGCAGCAGGGTGTGAGGGCCCATGTCCCTGCTGACCCGGGGTCCACTCTAACCTCTGAGTTATTAGGTAAGAAAGAAGGGGCACAGCCCTTTGAGTGTAAACACATCATGTTTTACTATTTCTTATGCCTTCCTTAGAAGTGTGCTCAAAGGATTTCTTTTCAAAAAGGAACATTTCACATGGAACAAAATGAAGCTTTTTGGTTTTGATTCTGGGAATAGAAAACCAAAATGCCCAAAATATTGGGTAATTTTCATCTTTCTTGGATCTAGGTTTGGCAACTGAAACCAAACGTGCACACTCACTTATTTCTAAGATTTGAGTGATCTTATCTGGCTGAACTGGCTCTTAGACCCTCCAAAGATCAGGCCAGGGGATCCAGCCCTATTAACCTGAAGTCTCTAACCAGCACCCAGACATTATCCCTACCCACACATCCCCTGGCATGCACCAGACTGCCAACCCAATGCCTGGACTTTATAAAGTGCTGTGACCTGTGTCCCAGCAGCCCATCCTCTCAGCCGTTTCTGGGAGCAGCAGTACATCATTTCTTAAAATCACAGCAAACGTGACCATCGCCCATTGCCAGCTACATTCTTCAAAGCGTAAACCTCCAGGCCCACCACAAGGACTTGAGAGACAATTTTGTAATAACATCTCTATCAACACCTCCTTACTTAACGGGTAGGAAAAGAGGGAACAGACTGTATGGAAAACAAATATCCTGAATGTGTTGCTCCTCACTTTAACTCAGCCCCCTCTCAAGAATTTTGAAGGGAATCCGTTTGTATTCATAGATGGTTTCTCTCACTTCAGCAGACTCTGGCTACATCTGTACTGCTGAAACCAAAGCCAAAGACTATTTTTGGCCCCGGAGCCAAGGAGGTCAGAATGATTTCGTTCCCACTGCTCAGCACTTGACCGTAGGTCTCTTCCGGTCCCCCATGGTAACCTTGTTTACCTAAGACTTATGTACGTTTTTGTGTGTGTGGGAAGGGTGTTCTGTTCAAAGTATCCAAAATAACGTTCAGGCTCTGTTGCTGTGCATCACAGTGGTGTCTTCGCAGCAAGAAACTGTCTTGCATGACATGGCACAAGGATGCATGAGACGGCTCCAGGGTCCAAAGCCTGCTAAGCAGTGGACAGTATAGGGTGAGGAAACCTGCTGTAAAGCTAACCACACTGCCCACTGGGAATGGTCCTGTTACCTGCCATTGCTGGAACCATGTGCATGCATTGCCTGGGGAACAGCTAATTACCAAGGGCCAAAATCATGCCAGCGGGTTAATTAACATCCTCGGCCTCATCTAAAGCTAAGCAGCCTGGTCTGGCCTAGCAGCACTTCAGAGTGTGACCTTGCTCCTGCTTTAGTCAGCAGTGCAGTCCCAGCATTCGAGCGTGGTGTTCCTCATCTGGCGCATGAGAAAATAGCTTCTCACCTGTGCAGGACCCTGCCTGCACTTTTTAGCTCTCTCTTTGCCTGGTCACTCCCTGATCCACTCCAGCAGGTGATCACAGACCTCTGCCAGGTCACCTCTCCCTCAAGATCTCTCCTTCACCATCTGCTTAGTACAAGTTGGTGTGTAAGGATACGTCTTTCTTACAAGCATCTGACCTGTTTTTTTTTTAGACAGGAAGCTTTTTATCTCTGTCTTTTAACTTCCGTGTTGGTCTGAAATTCCAAATGTTAAAAGTAGTTTGTTTTTAAGCAGTGATTTAAAGAACTGTACCATTTTTTTCCTCTTCTGAATTGCTTACAGGATTGATGCAAAGCTGCTCAATGCTTTTTACAATTAAAAAGTTTTATTTGGGTGCTAAAAAGCATTTGCTTCTCTTTTTTCTCAGTGAAGCATTTTGTACCTCTAGCAATGGCAGATCTATTAGATGACTCCCTCTTAACAGTAAATACTATGCGTCTAGGCTCACACAGTCTGACATTCCTGGAAATACCTCTTTACATGAAGTCACATTATCAGTATGAAACAGCTATCTAAACATTCAGGAGTTAATGTGTGCTGGCTTCAGAAACTACTTCTAAACACAGTAATAAAATTTAAAGCCAGACAAACCATTTTGATCTACTCATACAAGAGTGAGATTAACAAAGACTATCACATTTCTGTGATTTCTGAAGCTGAAGACTCTATCTATCTCCTCCACACATGGGCGGCTTCTTCAATGTCTTGCCTTTTTCACTCATTCCTACTTCTTACCTGGTTTCCCTTCTCTACTTTTTTCCCTTTCTACACAGTTCTTAGTAATTAAGACCAGATATCTGATTATTTATCAGGTTTATCAGGTCATCACACATACAAGGACAATTGCATTGACCTCAATTTCTCCTTAATTCAGCATTAGGAATTAGACTCATGCACCAAATTGGAAGCAACTCGGACTCAGTAACTTCTCCATCATATTATATGGTTTTGTCTTAAAACACTTAAGGGTGCCATGACCAGAAGAGACCCCTTCTCTCGAGGGCACATCACACTTCCTGCGCAGCTTCTTTCCAATGTACCAGTTCTCCTGCCAAAAACTCTCTGAGCAGACTTAGACTGAATAYGTTTGTGTCCCTCTGTGAAAGCAAAAATGTCTACTGAATTACTTACGTCTCCTAAGACTTCCACCTGAAAGCAAAATACAGGCAGTGTGTCTTGCTCTGCTTGTAACGTCCCCTCCTAATCTGCAGTCATGTATTGCCCCTTGGCAGTAGTAGTAGGAAAATAGCTCCTAAAATTACATGGTACTGAGGCAACCTCTAATAATTTTAGTCACATTATTATGAAGTTTCCTTGTCCAATACGATGGTGTCACAGCYCTTAATGATATCTCAGTGAAGTGTCATTTTTCTGTGGAGGTGACACCTTGCAAGACCTTTTGCTCTGTGCAAACTGTCGGTTTCCATGCAACAGATGACTCACCGCTTTGACCCCTCTTGCATATCCTCTTCCTCCACCACACTGCCATCACAATCAGAACAAAGACGACAAGTAAAATCCCCAAAGTAATCATCAGTCCAAGGAATGAGAATGACTCTTCTGTGAAGAACAAGAAACAAAGATGATTTATATAGGAAAAAAGAGCAAAAAGAGCCAAGAGAATGCCTGATTAATGGCAATGGTTCCTAATTGAGATTTTGTGAAAGTTATTACTAAGCTACATGAAAGCAGCAATTGCTCAAAAGAGAGAGTGTGTGTGTGTATCTTCAAAGCCAAACATACTTGCCTACTGCTTTCCAGAAAATGCGTTGTCAAAAAAAAATGTGCTCGAGTTCATCCACAACAAAGAAAACTGTCAGTTCTCATCCCTGATATGGCAGTTGGCACACATACATAAGCAGAATTTTTTTACAAGTCTTAACGCTTCCCGAAGGATTTCTTTGTTCCTCCAGAATCCAAGTTCTTGTTTGCAAAATAACAGATACTTCTTTTACTGTTAAACATTTCTATCACTGTTACAAAGACTAAATTAACTTTCAAAAAAGAAAGTACACCCATGGTTTTGATGCCTGCAAGTAGCTCTAACCAACACTCCAGTGCAAATGGTTCCCTCGGGTCAGGCATTAGCCACTTCATTTGACTGTCATTAATCAAAGTAATAATATGAAGGCTCAGTTCAAAGCTCACTGATGTTAAAACTTACTGAACTAAAATTTATTTGGATCAAGCTGAAACTATCATGTCCTTTAGCATAGCTAGGTTCAGCTTTTCATTTGAATTTCTCTTTCTCCGAAAGGCTAGACTGCTAAAACAATGGGCTCTTAACTGATTTTTCATTTTCCTAGCAATGAATAACAGCAATCTCAGTTTCCTGCTTTCAGATACACGTTTCCTTTTCAAACAAAACAAATCAAAACAAAAGAACACTGCATTTGAGATAAGATAAAAAGATTTATTATGATTTTTCAGCTAACATCACTGAGAATTCGTAACTAATTTGCTTTGAATTTTTTGATAGAAAATTTAAAAAGTCAGATTTTTTTTCTTTACTATTTCTCCTATAACAATCACTTTTCACTTAGCACTTATTAAGGGATTTAGTTCACAATCTCTAACTGCTTTTCCCATCTTCCTAATTTCCACAAAGCAGAAAAATGGTCTTAAGGCTCTGGACTTGGAGACATCTGAATTTTAAATCAGGTTATATCATAACATTCCTGAGTGAACTCAGGCTGCTACTTAAGCTCATAATGTTTCTCTTTCTTATCTGTAGAACTGGGCTAATATCGTTCCAGCAGAGTAGAATGTTGGAAGAAATAAATTGGCACTGCAAGGTGTTTAGATGCGACATTGATGTATTTAAGATTTTCTCATAAAACTAGTATAAGTATCTACAAATGATCACCTTCCTGTCTGCCCGAAAAGCTATTCTTCCCTTATGATCACTGCAATGTGCGCCTGTCTTAGCAAAAATGTCAGGGAAATTAAAACATGCTGCGCAGAAGGTTAACTGAATGAGGTATCAAAACATGTAATAAGTTTAACTGGGACATTTGATTAATTATCGTTCAAAGATAATCTGTTACTAATTTCCAGGCTTCCACTTTGGCAAACTTCCACCCACAGAGTTTTCACTTGATATAAATATTTTTCACTTGATATATGTCTTTGGACTGTCAAAGAAATGAGAAAGGCATATCTGAAAACTGAGTTTCAACTTGCTACAGAATGCGTGGTGCTTCTAAAATCCATAGTTCCCTAGTTTGGCTTTTTTCCTTTGTGGAAAACACCACAATATATTGCTGTCTCAAGGAGGAACGCAGAGTAGGGCTTACTTCCTTCTTACCTGGCACGCACACATCTCAATCCCTCTCTTTCACAGCAGATCCAAACATGCTAGTGCAAAAGACGGAGGCTAAGAGAATGCTAACAAGTAAGTTGTATCATTCACCCACCCTTTCTCATTTTCAAGGGCAATTCCATTTCTTCATTCTTGTTGCTTACTTTGCAGGTCAACTCTTGCTTCCTGAGGCTCCGCGTGTCATAGATCTCCACTTTACTGGTGATAGACACCATCCCATTGCTGTGCCTGACCTCCTCCTGTGTTGGAGTAGAATTGAACAAGCCGTTCCAGCTGATGGTAGGCTCTGGGAGGCCAACAGCATTACAGATGGCTGTCAAATGCCCTTCGGAAATGTTATAATAGACAGATGCATTGAGACCTTCCAAGACACAAACGAAACAATCCATTACCACAGAGAGCACCTGGTCAGAAGCAGTGATAGCAATTTAACCAGTGTCAACCTGAGCAGAGCTCACTGAATTCTCACACACGCCCGTAGTACATGAACACAAGAAAAGTACATTGGCCCAGATCCTCCCCACGACTCAGTGTTCCTCATCTAATACTGAAATGATATACTGAAAAAGTTTCATATAATCTGAAATCTCAGATTTTAAAATAATTTGTCAAGTAAAACCATTTTTTGGTCCATGCTGTTCTCCCGTTTGCTAATCCTCCATCAGTGATAGGGTTTGGCATGGCAGCTCACAGCACTGGAGTCGTACCTGGCACCCACAGAACACACAATGAACATGCTGGTCTGCACACGTTCCAGCTGCTCGGGGGCTGCACAAAGATCCCACTTTTAGCTACTTTTTAGTTAGTACTTGCAATATAATGAACAACGAAAGCTCAGGAGCCAAAACTGCAACGGGCTTGAATACAACCCTACAGAGTCCTGCTCACAGTAATAACGCCCTATTTCTATGCCACATCCCATGCAGCAAGCTCCTACCACTGGAGTTTCTGAGTCCACTGAAGGAAACGCTGTGGCTGAGAAAACATCTCGCTTTCCATTAGAGACATACTCCTCTAGAGAACCTCACCAAAGACACTCAGGCAGGTACGGCCCGAGAAGGAGCCGAGGGGGAAAACGTTGAAGAGGCATATGTAACATCCCGTATCGTCCATTCTAGCATCCCAGAAAGTGATGTTTGTCTCATTGAGAACCAGACTTGTGAAATTCATTCGGTCCTGAAAGGGTTCGTGAATCCTTAGTCCTTTTATGTTGCTGTAYGTAGCTATATTCTCACGTGATTTTTCGGAGTCCTTTTGCCACGTCACTTGCAGAATATCCTTGGGTTCTGTCAGGACACAGCTCAGAGTCACGTTGTCACCCATCTTCACCTCTCTGTGGCCAGTCTGCGTAACCACTGCAGCAACAGAAACAGTGAATGAAACGAGCTAGTATCACACTCATATTTAAAAGTCTGTAGTTGACTCTAAGGCCTGGATTACCAATAGACATAGCAATTTATCAATGACATATTGCTTCTGTGGTTTTCCCACACCTAAAAGTCCTGCTCTTGTATCCTCCCAGAAGTCAATGGAGCGATCTTGATTTACACTAGCCAAGGACCTGCCTTTTTCCACTAGACTCTTTAACAGGAAAAGACAAAGCCCATTTCTGTACCAGTCCCTGCAGACTCACTTCAGTTTTATTAAATCCATGCATGGCTTCCCATTTTCAGCAGACATGCGGGTGATTTTTGTTCTCAAAAAGCTGGAGGAAGATTGAATGCACAAGGGAGGCACATACGAAGCTATTCTCAGAGAACTGCATGGAGAAATGGGCTAAAGAGAATTTTTGGACAATACAGCTTCAGAGTTTGCAATGTGTTTGAAAGGGAGGGAAACAGAAAGAGAGACTGGGTCCTGAGGAGAAGATCCAGCATGGGAAGGTGTGAACTCTCCCGTAGGGCTCAACACACTTGACTGAACAGATGTGTCAAGTGTTGCTGTAAAACACCTGCCCCTAGGCGTTGTGTGCCCCCCACCTCCAAATGCTGCTTCAGCAGGTCCTGCATCGCATCTGCCAGCACCATGCATATGTCTCAGCTATCTAAGGTACCTCAAATAGGACCAGCGACCTGTATTCCCCCTATTTTTTCCTGGCCCATACTCTCACTGGTGAAGCTTCAGGAATCAGAGATCAGACCTCCAACCACTTGCAGACAGACAAGAGGAAATTCAACTTACCACTTGGTTTTCCAAGCACAACACAAAACAGACTCAGAAGCAGAGCTTGGAAAGTCATTTTGGAAGGCAGCATCCCCTTCACCTGAAGAGAGATGAGAAGAGATGCACGACTTAATAACAGATCATCTTCCAGCGACACCACCTCTGCAGAGTATGAGTGTTACAGTTGCTTTGTCACATAAGAAAAACGTATTTATGAGTGGCAGACGGAAAAATTCACAGGTCCTACTACACAACACAGAAATTGCTGAGATGAAGGAGCAAAATATTGTGTGAYGGAAGTTAGAAAGGCATTCATTTTCTGAATTGTCCCTCAAGGACTCACATTTAGAGCCAGAATTGCAAACAGCAGTTTACTCTTTCATAGAGCACTTCCACATGGATATTGAATTACTGAATGGATTAATTCATGCATGTAAAGCAATGGGTTTAATTTAAACTTCTTTTTTTTTTTGAAACCCTGACACTTGTAGCTTAGGGACCCACATGAGCAGATAAATTTTATAGACTCTCATTGCGATAGTAGAAAGGTCTGTACAAACATTAATGGCAGGAGATGAACMGAAATAGTTACTCACTGTTTCTTCCAGCACAAACACTAGGTGACACCTAATTTAACAGCTAAGTGGACCGTTTCAGATGAACCAAAGGAAGTTCTTGTTAATGAAATAAACAGTTTAGTGGTGGGACCCATTAACACAGAGTTTTTGTGATCACTGCAAGAGTTCAAGCTGTGCACAGGTTCAGAAAGGAACTGGATCGTTGAGCCAGCAGAGTTGTTCAGATATCCCTTGGGAGTAGTTTTCTCCCCACATCCCCCGCCCTTATTTTATTTATCAGCAAATTGTCCATTAATAGCAAAAACTGACAGTTGTAACAACTTACCGAGAGGAGAGCTGCACAGGGTGCCCTGTGGCTTCCACAAAAAGCCAGATGTATTGCTTGTAATTTATGAAGCAGCAGGTGCCCCGGGACTAGCTAGAGCAGCAGGAGAGAGGTAGAGTTAGCACACGAGGCAGAAGGGATAAAACGGAAGTATCTTCTCTGAGGGCTTCAGGACTCTCTGTCCGCCCAAAACAGAATGAACTGGGGAACCTCTGGGGCATACTGCACCTACTACATACAAATATATTTATGAGGAGGGGAAGGGGCAAAAGAGAGGTTGTGTTTCTGCTTTCTTTAGTGAATAACTCTTGACTTGCTCCCCATTCCCTCAATCAGTTAACACTGCCATAATACAACTGACTTGTTGACCTGCCTGGAACTGAAGCTTATATCATACAAGCGGAAAAAAATATTTGACAAAAAGTATTTTTGTAACACATATCACATACCCCTGAACTTCTTGCCAATATCAGCAAGGCTAGCCGATGCTTCGTGGGAATGTCTCCTATCAAGAACACAGACAAAACCCAACTCTCATAATTTTTTCACAACATGCAACAAACAGAAAACTGAATGAATTGTAAGCATTTTCTGTGTTATCATACTGCTCTAGAAAGCAAGAGCTGTTGAATAAATGAATGAGAGGGAGAAAGGAAATTGCATTTAAGAAACAAATTCCCAGCAAACTTGTGCACATAACACATACACACGCTTCAAGTAGCCTGCCCTTATATTTTAAACTCTCTGGGCCAAAACATCTCCTTATACAATTCCACAATTACGAAGCATGAATACAGACTAAGTTCTTATACATGAAATCAAGAAATAAGAATCCATCAGCAACAAGCCAAAAGAGTAATGAACTTGCAGATGATACAGCATAGTCGGATACTTGAGCATGGTGCTCTCTAAGATATTCAGACAGATATTCCTAAAAACATGCAAAAATCAACGGCCAGCGTAAAAGACCAGAGAGAAGTTTCAAGTTGCCATGTATTTATATACCACAGGAAGATGTGCTACACCTTCAGCAAAGCACAATTTTCAATAATAATCTACTATCTCGCTGCTTTAGCATCTGGGAAATTCCTTCACACACCATTGCTCTGACACAGTGTAGCTACAAGATGTCCTACAATAAGGAACCAGCATATCTCGCAAGCTATAGTGGTCACAAAAAAGTCCCTCTAAGTCAGAGACCCATTCTAGTGCACTAGGAGGGAAAAGGAAAAAAAATAAGGGGGGGGGGGCATAAGACCAGGGCAAGTAAAGAGTGATCCTTTCCATGCTGTGCTATCTCAAATTGCATCTCAGAGGTTTCCTGAGCTACAGACTGTATCCCCGCTGCTGTATTTAATTGCCCTCAATGAATGACCTTTTATGATTCTTTTCCAATCAACTTTTAAAAACCTTTCATACTTTTGGCGAAGTATACTTTTTCAAGCAAAACGCGCAGGTCTAACGGGGGCCGGAGCCCATGCACCACTGCATTACGATATCCAGAAACAYGCGGAGCACAGAAACGGCTCAAGCCCCTGCAACCCCCTCCCTGTTTCTGGCCCTTTGCCCCCACCCCCCCCTGCCCCCGCTCCGGTTTTCAGTGCACTTTACCGTCCGGACAAACCGCAGCTTGCGCCCGGCGGCGAGCTCCAGCGTGGCCGCTCCGGGTGCCAGCCGCGGGATCTCGGACGCTAATCTCCGCGCACGGACGCCGGTAGCTGAACACATTTAAAAGAAAAAGAAAAAAAAAAAAAAAAAAARAAAAAGCGCACCCAAAAATAGCAAAACCCGAGAAAAAGCCGAGCGCTTACTCACGGCGATGCCCCGGGGGCGCAGACGGCCGGGCAGCCACCCCGGGGCTGCGCTGCGCCTCCCGCCGCGGCGCCCCCGGGCAGCACCGGGGCCGGGCCGGGCCGGGCCGCCTCCCCGGGGCCGCCCCGCCAGGACCGGAGCCTCCGCCCCCGGGGCAGCGCCCCGCCTCGTCCATAACGACCTGTAGCAGCACCGGCCCCGGTGCCGGCTGGCGGCTCCTGAGCACCCCACGGCGCCGCCACCGCCGGTCCAGGCCCCCTCTCACCGCTTCGGCTGCCAGGATGCTGCTGGGCAGCCTCCAGTGCCGTGTCCTTGCCCGCTCGCTGCCGCAGGCCGTCGGGTCCTGGTTTGCCCGTCGGAGATCCGCACAGGCACCAGCCGCCTTCTTCTTCTGCACGTGCCTGGAAGGGGCTTGGAGGAGCATTAGCTCCATAGTCTTCCCAGGGACGGAGGCCAGACCGGGCTGTAGCTGCCCGGATCCTCCTTCTCCTCCTCAAAGACGTGCGTGACATTTGCCCTTTCGCTCCCATGGTGGGTTAGGGTTGACAGCGGTCGCAGAGCTGGGCTTCAGCCTTGCACACCAACAAAATCAGCGTAGGAGAGCCTATCGTGGGTTCGTGCTCTGCTCTTTTTTAATCATCCAGCAGTAAAACTATAAAAGCACTTTAGCATCTGCCAGGGCTCATTTGCTTCTGGAATCTGCTGAAAATGATTTCCTTCCCCTARGTGCTGAGCTGCCAGGAATAAAACAGACTGCTTTCCTCCTTCAGCCTTTATATTTTTATCAGGATCTCCAAGTACTCCCTCCGTTTTTCCTTCAAGGATTATTAATATCAGCAAAATTAACTGATTGTTCTTGGAACTACTTCAGATAAGAACACAGTAAACACTGAAAGACCATGAGATTTTAACAGTTCCAGGACTCTAAACACAGAATTAATTCCAATTGTTCCCTGGGATGGATGATCACACTGCTTTTGAAAACAGGATTGCAGCATAAAACAGAACTGCCTTCTATTTTTAAAGAAATTTTGGATTGTATTCCAACATGCAACAAAGCAAAGTGTTTTTATGTTCAAAGCATATTCTTCCCCAATTTCACTTCAATGGTACTAACAAAAATTCATTCCTGGTGGGATCATTACAGATTTTCATACTGTCGTAAAACAATAATCCAGTGGCAGCAAGAGGATGGAATAATATAATAAACTACATAAATAGTTAAGAGCTGTGACATTCACAGGTACTGGGTTGTGAATACTTAGTATTCCAGAAAATGTTTTTCTTTTTTTTAGAGCAGATCAATTTCTTGATCTTATTTATTGCAAAGTCTCGCTGGAAGTTATGTAACAAATTTACTAAGGTTATCATCAACCTGGAAAATGTTTTGGTTTTTTTTTTTCCCTTAATTAGCACAAATTGGAATATTAACTGCTAGTAACAGGTCAATAGCCTGGCCATCATCACAATAAAGTTTTGAGCACTAGGACTAGGGTGATTCTTTTCTGGATCCTCAACCCAGATAAACAAAATACACCTTCTTTCTGACATGAGGCTGCAGGAAATTTGTGTAAAAACTCAGTGAAAAATATTAGGAAAAGGRAAGGTGATTTTATTATACAGAAATCTCTAGGCAAGTTGATTTTACACACAGTCTCATATTCACAAGCACAAAGCTGTAGCAGCGTGGAGGGCAGGGGATGCTCCTTGTCGAGTCCTCACTACATCTTCTGGGTTCCTCTGTGTTGGCAATGACAAACTGATTTTTGGCCATATCTTTTATATCCTTGGGAGTGGTCTTTTGCTATTATCTTCCTGTTGGGCTAAGAGGAAAAGGGAAAGGGGTGGGTGATACGCTGCAATCTCCCTGCCACCTTCCGGTGACACACCACCTCCTATAGGATCGGCCATTGACAGGTTGTTTCTGTTGCAATTTTATCAGAGCTCTGCTCTGGCCTTGACAGAAAACCCGTTTCTCAAATTGATCAACTAACAAGAGTGTTCTTTGTTATCAGTACACAGCACTGTGTCTGCTATTTGCTGTTTCTCCTGGTGCTTTCACACACACAGACACACATTTGTGTTCATACTTCATTCACAGTAATTTAAAAATTTCTGTTACAAGGCTCTAGAAAGCCTCCTGTTTTAAAATATCAATGCTCGTGGGGGAAAAAAAAATGTTGGACATGAGACAATTTCAAGCCCCTGCCAAAATTATTTGACAAAGATGCCTTTATAGTGGTCAAGAGAGCATATATAAAACCCCGAACCCTTCCATATTTAAGATACAGATATTCAGGGGCTTTTGAAGCATTGCCATTAAACTATTCCAAGGAATGGGGTGGTGCTTGCTATGCCTGTGTCCACCTTTCTGAAGCCATCCTGGGCTCTTCCATACATTAAACATGGATCTTTTCCATTGTTCTCAGTATCTCAGTGTACAGGACAGTGCTGTTAGACCTAATGAATAATGTCAAAAAAAGAGAACCACCCCCTGTAGGATCAGATCTAACCTGTTTGGTTGTTGGGGGCCATTGCACTGGCTCTTCCAGCCAGATAGCTGTTCTCGGAGACATCTGCACCACCACCGTGCTCGATTTAATGCAGTCCTTCCCTCTGCCAACACACAAAATAAAATTCAAGCTCTGCAACTGCCTTTTATTCAACATTTCCTTCCATCTCCTAGGACCAGCGAGTAGGTCTAGATTCACTTAAATCTCCTTCTGCCAGTCTTCTCCTTTTGGAGAAWCAATGTGTTCCCTCCAAAGCAGGCCAGGTCACCAGCAACCAACCTCCTGCTTGCTGTTTGAGACTGACTTACCTATACCCTTCAAACACATTTTTCTTTTCACGAGAAATCTTCTGTGCTTACCTGCTTTTCACAACAGTTGAAACTCCAGAGAACTGTGGACTACACAGCTTAAAATAAATTTATCTAGAAGTGCTCTGTGCAACGACAGGGACAGAAACAGGGAAAGCCCAGGGACATCTTCCTTCCCTTATGTCATGAAAATAAAGGGGAGATTCATGGGATTTGGATGGTCTTTTGCATTAGCTTACCCAGTAACTCATGTCTTCTGAGGTGGAGAAGTTCTGTATTCATCAAAATTCTACTACTCCCTCAATGGGCTGGGGAAACTCAGAGGAGAAAGAAGAAAATGACAAAAGGGTCTGGAAAGGAAGAGGGCTTCTTCCTTGGAAGAGAGGGAGGAAACTAGAACTGAGCAAGGAAAGGATAGGTCTGAAGTAATGGGTGAAGACTACAGGTAAACTTGGGGCAGACAGAAGCAGTTGGAAAGTTCTCTAAGCAAACCAGCAGTTTCAGAAAATAAAAGTCTTTTTATATTCATCACAGAAGAACAAAACACAAAAGTCTTTTTCTGCCCTATTCTGAGCTCATGTTTCATCTATTTCTTTTTTTCACAAGCTCCTGGCTCAGTTCGGCCACCTCTGCCAAATTTTGCCAAGGTCTTTGTAATTCACCTTCTCTGGAGCTGGGAGGTGCAACACTGACTCTCTGATGTAAGAAAGCCTTTGAAGTTTTGTGAGAAAGAAAGCAAGTAGAAACCTCAAATCCTAAAATCTGGAGAGTTCTTTGTTCCAGCTTCTTTTATTTTTTCACCTGTAATGCTACTTGTGCTGGTTAAATAGGAAAATCCCTTATATAACGAATGAGTTCTTTTCTTTATTCTTTCCTTTGTCTTCTGGGTGAGCATGCTTTGCTGTTAACATGTTTCCTGGTTCTTCCTTTGATTGCTGGACTGATGACCTCTTTTAAGCAGAACCATCTGAGACAGTAACCTTTTACAGGTCTAAAAGAAAATGATATGATACAGTCCTATTCTTTAACACGGAAGGAAAATAAAGAGTTAGGCTAAGACTAGAATCAGTGACGCAGTTTCCAGTAACAGAAAGAGTAGCAAGTTTTACAGGACATATCACCTACTGGAGGCCTGCATCAAGGCTGTAGGCTCTGCTGATCTCCTTCCCTTCTGTCTGTGTGTGTACAATTTAGCGTATTTCCCTTAATCATCAGATTCATGTAGTCCAACCAAAAGTCAGAAATGCTTGACTAGCTCGCTTCATGAATTCTACTTGGAGGTCAAACCTGATCTGAGGATCTGCCACCTCTTATCATTTTGCTAGTGATTCAAACACATGACCACAGGCAAACCATATTTTTTCTCTATATCAAACTTTTCTCTATAAATAAAGCAAATGCTGAACGTTTTTCAGTTTCATATCTTGGCCAATTTTCACAGCACAGAGCACCACATTTTCCAGCAGAGAAAGTTAACAATGTGAGGAAAATCATTAAAAAGCTCTAAGGTCCCTTTATGTGGCAGGAAAGGGCTGGAAACATTCTACGTTTTGCTTTGCTTTCCACCTCTAAACCATCTGTGTAAAATAAAAGACACCCAAATTTCAGCTTCGATGTAACAGAAGGTTTGATATCAGAAGAGCCTAACAGAAGTGGAAGAGGTTGMGCATCATGCAGCTGTACGTTTTCAGTACATCTAAGATATCCGTATCTAAGATCGCATTCTCTTCCCTTCTCTCATTTCCCAGTGAAATACATTGGTCCTTTTGTGTTGATGATAGTTCATGACTCTCTCACTGATCTTCATCTGGGTGCATTTTCTCTGCATGCGGCTAAGCAACCTGACAGCCGGGGCAGCTTGTGGACACCACTGGGTACACAGACCCCTTGGGAAGAGTGCAACATGTTGTACACACAAATATCCCTGCACCCCAGAGGGTGCAAATCCTCGCTTCCCAGGGGGCAAGACAAGTCACTGAGAGAAAATCAGGTTGGTAGTCAGCAAAGAGGGACATCTCAAAAGGTAGGTGAGACGGTCACTACAATTTGTTATACTCATTTCTGCTGTCCCGCTGAACCTCCTTCAGCTCTGGGGACAGGCACGCTAGAAAGAAGGAAAACTCGGGCATGTTATCTGAGCCTTATAGTGGGGCTGGCTTTTGGGCAGGCTTTGGTCTCAGCTTCTGTTTCGTTTTGTTTTGCTTTTAAAACTGATAATCCCTTTCCTTCTGAAAAGACACAACCCAATTATTAGGATTAAAAAGAACAATTAATGCTGTTTCATCAGCAAGAATCAAAGAGCATTTCTAAACCTCTACCTGAACAATTGTGAACAACATTTCATCTGACCTGCAGAAATCCTGTACTGGAATATTTTTAAAAAGCCCTCAAGTGAGACTGCCTTGAAAAAACAAGGGCTTTTTCTGCTTATTGTTTTTTTTGAGTCCTTCTTTGAGCATTTTGTCATATTTTCATTTTTCCTCCTCAACCAAAGCTATTCACTCTTAAAAAAAATAAAAAATATCTGTGCAGTTTTCTTTAGAGTTGAGATGAGGTCTGTGCTACTGCAAATAACCCATGAAAAGTGGTAAAATTATAGAGGTTGAAAACATCGCAATCCTTTCAACAGTTTGATTCAACAAATTGTATGTCAAATAAACTAATGGAGAAGACTTTCTGCTTTTTAAGAAAGCGAAAAATATTTTTCCTTGATCTCTGGCTCTTTAATTTTAACATATTCAGCACTACTCTGGGCTCTAGCAATCTTTGTTGGGAAATAGAGC
Source organism: Apteryx rowi (assembly GCF_003343035.1). Lineage (NCBI taxonomy): Eukaryota > Metazoa > Chordata > Aves > Apterygiformes > Apterygidae > Apteryx > Apteryx rowi. The sequence continues at coordinate 244,687 of NW_020447708.1, forward strand.
TGCAGCTACTACTCACACACAGAACAATAAATATCTCCAGGTGATGCCAACATAGGGTCTGCCATCCTTTTCATTCTCATGTCTCACATAAATCCATAAGCAGGTCAGGGAAAAATCGGTTTCTGCTCATACAGGTGCAGCAGAAAACATCTACTTTTAGCACAATTTCACAGGCAATTACCAACGTAATTCCTCATTTCTCTCCTACAAAAGAGCCCGTGGAAGTGCGCAGAGGATAAAATGTACTCTCTGCCAGGAATATAGAGGTGAGGCCATCCATCTCCCCTACAAGCAAGTGCACGGGCTCTGAACCGCTCAGCTCAAGTACCGCTAATCGCTGTCTCACAGCAGTGAGCCTGTGCATTTCTCTTTAGAATTTCCATTTCCTGGGAAAAAGTTATCTTTGTAAAGCAGTAGTTCAACTCACTTTCCTCTTTTTTGTTTTGTTTGTCCACATATATTGATGGCTACCAGTCATACTATGATTAAAGATCAGTATGTCCGTGACTTCCAGGTGCCTGGAAAAAATACAGATAATTTCTGTGGTTGGTTAGAGTGCTGGTTTGGACAACCTATTTTTTTAAATTTTTAATGATTTTTTTTCCTCAGAAAGCTCTCATTCAAGGAACACTGAGCTGAAGCCTCCTATTGTAAGCTCTATGCCTGTGGCACAGCACATTTCAAAGCAAGCTGAATCAGCACATGGGCTATCAGAACAGAGGGAATAATTGCCCTTTAAACATTGGGCAACGCTTGATTAAAACATCACTGGAAATTCTGCTTTGCTAGAGCTCCCCCAGCCAAAAAGCCCTGCCGCAGAAAATCCAACTCCCTCAAGAGACCACCCTGGCCTGGTGGTGGGTCCGCACCAGTCTCTGGGCAGAAGTTGTAAGAGGGATTTTGGCGCCCTAGCTGCTGTCCCACGCCCAGGTGCTACCAAACTGCTGCAGTTCCTCCTTCCCCGCATGTCTCCATGCGAGGCCTAGCAAACCTTTTAGCTTTCACAGGCCAGCCCAAGAGCATGGAGAAGGGACTTGGGAACATTTCCCCATTTCCTTTGCTGGGTAAATACTCATCTTGCCTCGTTCTTTGCCAGATCTCTTTCTCCAGCAGTGCAAGGCAGGACTGAAAACAAATGCCCTGTTCTCTCTGTCAATCCATTTGAATACTTTATCTTTCAGTAACCACAGTCAGAGTTTCCTCCTTCAGGAGGATCCTCATAAAGTCGTTCCATTGTGTCATTCCTAAATCTCATGGACACAGTGTCTATACTTTCTTAATATCTGGGATAGGTTTGCTGCATCCCAAGATGTATCTCTGAAAATCCAAACAGAAAAAACAAGAAATAGCACTCTCAAGTTATTATTTTTATGAATGACTCACAAAGACATTACCACTTTCATTTCTGATCTCTTCCACTAGAGGATACTCTGCTATTACAAAAAGAAGTATTTGGCATTGAGGTTGCACAACAAAGCAAACTGCTAGAAAAGCTTATGTAACTGCATTGAAGAGACACTTGTAACATAGCTCACCCTCTAATGTAGTGATATAGACAGCTGTAAAGGAAGCTGTCCGTTTTGAACCATTAAAAATATAACTTCTTATGAAATATCTGCCTTGAGATATAGTTCCACAGGTCTTGCTGTATTTGCAGCACAGGTTCTTCTGCCAGATTACTTGTGAAATATCAAAAGGGAGCACAAAATAACAACTCGGGATCATATCTCCAAAGGCTTCTATACACATATGCTCACATCTCACAGCCTTGCTGAAAAATGAAAGCAAAGTGAATAGTTCAGATAGATATCACTGGGTGTTTTTTTCTCTACAGTAGAATGACAGAATAACTATGGCTGGAGGGGACCTGGAGAGGTCACCTAGTCCAGGACCCCCGTGCAGAGCAGGTCCAGGTAGATCAGGCTGCTCCAGGCCTCGTCCAGGTGAGCTTTGATTATCTGCAAGGATGGAGATTCCTCAGCATCTTGGGGCACCTGGTCCAGTGTATGACCTCCCTCATGCTGAGGAAAAACCCTTTCCCATGCGCCAGCTTGTGCCCATTGCTCCTTGTCCTGCTGTTGTGCACCTCTGAGGGAAGGCTGGTGCTGTTGTCTCTGCATCCCTCACCTGCCTTCCTGCAGCCCCGCACACTCACGCACACTCCCTCACTCTCAGGCAAGATCACCCATCGCCCTGAGCCCTTGCACTGCAGCCTGCCTCAGTTGATGAGGGGGACTGAGGACATCTCTTCAGCTGGAGGCAGCTGCGAGGAGTGACCTCRGACATGGCAGGCATGCCCCGAAAGCCCGGCGAGCCCCAGGGAATCACAGCTCTCAAGGAGCCATGCTATGGAGCTTCGCTGTGCATGCTATTATACAGGTTCGTACCTTGCAACGCGTAAACGTGGATTGTTGTTGGAAAGGGTAGGTGGTTACTGGTGGGAGAGGGAAGGAGCGCAGGGCCACAGGCTCCAGCAGCTCCAACTGCAGCGGCCGGGGATTTCTCTCTGGTAAGAAAGGGAAGGTGTGAAGGGAGGCCATGTGTGAAGGTTGCTAGCTCGACCCTGGGGTCTGGACAGCTTGCTCAGCCCCCCACTGGGCACCAACTCCCACCCACTCCCACCCCCCGGGGCTCCTGGGGGAGATGGCTCTTCTCCCTCTCTGACTCAACACAGGGAGGGCAAGTACAAGAAAACCATGTTAGGGTATTCCAGCTGCACCTGATGGTGGGCTGAGACCCTGCTACACCTGGGTGCCTATGAGCAGCAAGAAAACAAGTTGCTGGAGACAAAACTAGGGAGCTAAGAAATTTATTTTAACAGGGTCACTTGAGTAGGAAACTCTATATGTGTCATGTTCCTTTCCCACAACAAGAGGGGCAACACAATCTTAACCTACTTCTCTAAACTCAACACCTCCCCTCCAAGTGTCTGGTCACTTGTTGGAAATGACTTCTATGATGAGGCCATGGAGCACTGCTTGCACTGGAGGAGACTGTTCAGCTGCAAGTCTTTCATCCCAAGAGATGCCTCAGTTTCCTCTGTTCCTCAGTCAAAACATAACCCATCACTGTTTTCTCAGTAAGCAGCTGATGGCACTTGTTCCACTCTCAAACACATCATTGTCATTACTGTTCAGGCTCCCTGCTTCCTCTGAAAACAAGTTCCTGCAATTTTTGTTCTCTTTCAGGTTTCTCTTCAAACATGGTAGCCTTTTGCAAAGTGAAGATCCTGGTGTCTGCTTCTATAAGAGAACCAATGTAGTGGTTTAATCATGACACAGCTCAATATGATCTACCGGAGAGAAATGATGAAAAAACAGAAGGGCTCCTACCCACAGCACAGGACTAGTAAGAGCTTGAAAGGAGAACAGCAAATCTGAAAAAAAGTCTAAGGAAAGTGAGAAGCTACCAGCTGTGCTCCCTGACTARTTTTGTCTGTGGATGCCACTAGCCCGCCAGTACATGTTTGTGCCTGTGTGACCAGCAGGGCAGGACAGACACTTCTGGGAAAACATCCTTGTGAGGTTTCCAGTTACAGAGACCAAGCTCCATCGTGTTTCATCACCCCCTTCCTCCTCTCCTGTCTGCTCTCCTGGGCATTTCCAGTACCCTTTCCCCTACTTTCCAGCTAGCTGTTGGCTAAACTTTCCCCTTCAAGCTCCAGGCCTTGCCCAGCACTGCTAGTGTTTAGGTGGGGCACATATGTGTCAGCCAGCTGTAATCTACCTGGCATGGCTATTTCGCCTTGGCTGATGCTGGGCTTCCATGCTGGCCTCCCCAGTGGGCCTGTATGATCCTGCTCCTTCTCCACCACTGGCACCCATCACTGGGTGGCAACTCCCTCAGTGAGGTGGGCCTTCATGAGCTGCAGCTGCAACTCAGCTTGTGGCAGGGAAACAGTTCTCAGATGGCCCCACAGGCAAGCGGCACATCTCCAGGGGTCATTCTCTGTGTGATGGTGTCAAAAGGATGTGAGTGTAAGGTCTGCTTTCCTCTCTCATCTCTGTCTCCTAGGTCCTCTCCTACCATTGCCCATACTCAAACCCAGAATATCAGCAATGCTGTACCTTGCAGGCAGCATAAAGCAGCAGATACATTCCTGAGAAGTGCTGCCAAGGCTTTTGATGGGTCTGAGTATTTGCTGGAAATTCTAGGCATTTGCATTACCTCACTGGGATTAAGCAATATGCTGGTCCTTTGGGATATGCAAGCTTGAGGCTTGCTTGCCTGGGTCTTGGTGTAAGCCTTGCTTCTCCACAGTTGTGCTGGGTGCACTGCGACTTTGAAGTCCGAAACAACATTAATGAGTCACATGACACTTAGAAGTCTCCTGTAATTTAGGGTGAGTCTTGCTGTTTTATGACTGCTATTACCAGCTGGATAGATGTCCAGTGCAGGCATACACAGGACACCAACAGGCAGCAGAAAGGTAAGCTGCAGCATAGACACAGGCAAGTCATATCATTGACAAGAAAGTGGCAGTTTCCCTTACTTTTTCTTCTTCTGTTGATTAGCTTCATGATGTAAAGTATCAAGCACATGAATGTCACAGCCATTAAAACTGCCATGATGATTACACTCTTTGGAACACCTACAAAAAGATACCAATAAAGTCACACAAAACATGGTGGGATGTCAATATGTTCCTCATGTCCTTTGCCAGAGGTTGGGACTGAGGAGAAACCTTAATCAGTTTGAGCTCATTTCATTCTTTGAAGAAAAGAAAAGAACAGTTTAAGAATGTAACACTGTGGTAGGTAAAGAGCATATTTTATTTTTGAAGTAACTACCAACATTTTCTCACATTTCCCTGGTACGGGGGAAGCAAAGACCAACATTCCCACTCCCAATTTGCATGCTTTTCCATTTCTGTACCAGCAAGTTTTGTCACGAGGGAAGTCTCCCGTCCTTTCTAATAGATAAGGTCCTGCAAGCTCTTCTATGCATAATGTTTCTCCTTGGCATTCGACAGCCAGGGGCCTGTTCTGCTAGTACACTCTGGCTGTGGATACTGCTGGAGAGTTGGTCACATCAGTTACACATCCGTGTATATGTATATATTTATGTATACACACACACATATATATATGTATGTACATGCACACTGCACAGATGTGCACATACCCAGGGATGGAACCTCCTGGATGTTTTCAAACCATGAAACTTTCATCCAACATAAGGTGCAAACTTACAGAAAAATGTTTAACAAGCTCTACATAAGAAAAGTTGCATTCCCACAACTGCACACTCCAGTGACTACCCAGATGGCAGCCAGATGATGGGCAACTGCATGGACCACACCTGTTTTCCTTTCCTTTAGGCTAGCTATTGATATAGCTTTCCTAAGCACTCTCCAATGCATGCCACACCACTCCATACAAAGTAACCTACCTTCACTTTCTTTTTCTGGGTAAATTGGCTTCATTTTCCTTCCCTGAGGATGGTCCAGGAGGCAAGCCAAGGGCTGGAGATGGTGGGCAGGGAAGGTATATCTGCTTACCACCGTTACTGTTCCATTTGTATTTTGAATATGGTGTACTTTGGAGGGTTCATCCAGGTGTTTGTCACGCAGCCAGATGATTTTGGGGGGAGGCTTTCCTGTTGCTGAGCAGACTGCAGTGCGGAGGCCCTCGGCAGCCAGGTGTGGATCATACTCTACTGTTAGCTCAGAAATTGCTGAGAGGAAAAAAAGAGAACATGCTGTTTACACTCTATCGTGAAGTAGTGGTCAAAGCTGGACAGGTCAGCTCTCTGTTTGGAGTTTTTAATCTAAAAGCATTCCCTGGCTTCTTTACCTTTACTATCTTTGAGGAAAGGTGTTGCAATTCTGGACAACACATACTGAGGAGACGCTGCTGAGCGGAAAGTCCCCATGCTATAGAGGGGTAACACTTTACACACGTTCTGACTCCACACTATGCCGTGTGCCAGAAAGTAAGAAGGTGTGAGTGGAAAACTTACTTTGGACATTGAGGCATATATCTTTGCTGAAAGAGCCATGAGGGAATGCATTGAAGATGCATCTGTAGTAGGATTCATCCTCTAATGTGAGATTTTTGGATTGTGATCGCTGAGGCTTTCAGGGCTGCTCTAGTGAACCATGCCTTCTTTTGGAATGACCCTGTCAGTCTTGGTCCACAGTTTTGGCTGTAAGTGGCTATGTTCTTGAACAAAGACCCATTTCTCTTCTGCCAGGTGACTTGCAGAACATCCATCATGAGCGTGAAGTTGCAGTAGAGGTTTGCCTCTCCCTCAAGGGCTGCTGCAATAACATTTTCAGACTTCACTACTTCCTCCAAACCTAGGAACAAACCAAACCTCAAAATCAGCGAGAGAGAAAATACAGTTCACTCAGGAAAGGTTGGAGTGCCTTGAAGCACCCGGTCACATGTGTTCCCATCTGGCAGATCTCTGGAGTGAGAAACTCCACCATGAGACCACGCTGAATGCTTGGACACCCCGAAACACCTACATCTTGTGTGTGACTGATGGCACGAGCCCAGGCTGTACATTTCCAAACCACAAGGTAGTGCTGCGGTGAGCAAGAGTGCAGCACAGGAACAGCTGATCACACTGACAGCAGTACCAGTGAATGACTGCAATGCTGGCCCTGTGATGCATTTAGGCTTCCTTATTTGCCCAGAGGGTGGACAGACTTTGTAGAAAGCACAGCAAAGCCAAGCCATGGGCTCACCTGCCTGCTCCCCATGTTTGATCTCCGGGACACAGGCAGCCCCACCAGAGGAAACACATAGCCACCACCCAGCACCATGGCTGGGAGGTGGGATGGGGCAGAGGAGTGCTCTCCTCCAGCCCCTTGGAGGCCTGGTACTTTCCTGTCCTGGCCACGCGGCCAAGCACCTTCTCCCAGAGAGGACTCCAGAGCCGGCACCCTGCAGTGTGGCCTCCCTGTGGCTAACAAGGTCCACGGGGACCATCTGGCCCTCACTACTGTTCACTGGGGGCCCCTGCAGCCCACTCAGAGGTGCTCAGTAGCAAGTCCACGCTGGTGCATGGGGGATACTATCCCAACATATTTGTTTCCTTCTCTTCTCAGCAGCTTAGAGCACCAAGTCTCAGGTTTGAAACCTGCCAGTCCCCTCYGTGAGCAAGCCCTCCCCTCCTCATCAAAAATCTGCGAAGAAAGCAAATGTTGGAGGGCTCTTTGGGAAGGAATGGATGATTACAACCAAAGGAGGAGGATTACAACTGAAGTAGCAGGAATCTAAAGCTCTGCAGCTTAAACCAGGGGGATGGCTGGGTGGGAAGGCTGAGCCACTGGCAGAAGAAGAGGCTTGTTTTCCCCAGCAGAGCCATAAGAAACTGTTCCCTTGGTGTGCACCGGGTGTCTCAGCTCCAAGATGCTAGCTGTCTGTCCCAGCCCTCTCCCAGCAGCAGCMGCCAAACTGATTCCTCTTCGCTCTGGGCACCACCAGGGCCACTACGGGACATTCGAAGAGGGGCACGGAGTTGGCAGGAAACCTCCTCAGAGGAATGACCAGGCCTGCTGCATCAATGAGGGAATAAACTCTTTCCAACCCTAATGCCAGCAATGGTTTTCCCACTCACAGAACTGCGAGGAGAGGTAGGAAAGGTACTTTGCTGGGCATTCACTCTTTCAACCCACATTCGCCTAAGAGAGGTCAGAGGTGCCCCGTACAGATATGACACACAGTTATCAACTGGATTTGAAGCACACAGCAAAGCAGCTCTTGGCCCTCAGAGCATCTCCATTCCTCTCTCACCAGCATCTGCAGGTGTGTGGGGGGAGAAAGAGCAGCCCAGAGCACCCAGCAGCTGGGTGAGATTGCAAACAGCTGCAGAGATATTCCCCCCTCCCACCCATCCCAATAGAAACATACATTGACCAGACAAATGAATTGGAAAGGTGAACCCACTCAATCCCAAGTGCTAAGGAGCTTAGTGGCCTTTTCAGTACAGGCTGAGAGCAGGACTCGATTGCAAAGAAGAACTCGCAGACCTCTGTCCCACCTCTGACCTGCATTTCCTTGATTTTGCTGCTGACCAGCTTCAAGATTACTAGCTGTTGTTCCAGTTATCAATCAAGAGTTTTGTATCAGAATGGCATCTGAATCTCGCTGCTGAGAAATCCTGGTTGCACTCCAGAGATAACCTTGCACAGGGAACGGGATGTTCCTACTCACTTGTCACTGGCTTCTCGAGCTGGCAGCCCCTGCAGAGCAGCAGCAGGCAGATTTCAGCACAGCAGATCCAGAGGAAAACCATTGTGGGGCAGAACGATTCTCCTGGGAAAATTGCTCCCTTTCCCTGTGTCCCTCAGAGGGCAAGCTACCTGCCCAGCTAGAAACTTGGCGGTTTCGCGCCTTTTTTCTGCTGAGACCAATCAGCAGAGATGGGCCGGTCGCACAGGCGCTTTCTTTCCCTCATTTTCTCCTGTGGACTTTTGCATTGTCAGAGCCCAGTTAATCATTAATGGAGACTTGCTGACAGTGAACTGGCTTCAAGTTAGTATCATGCCCTTCCCAGTCTGGCAGCATCCAGATACCTGACCCAGCTGCCCAATCATCATGGTACGGTCTTGGTGTGACTTTGTCCCCCACCAACTGCATGGTTGCCAGCCATTTCCTAGAAAGAGAAATAAAGAGCCCTCCCTCCACAAAAGGGGCAGGAAAGCTTGGCATTCCTCACTGACTTGTTAAACCCACCTTGATGAGCCTCACTGTGCATGCTGTTTATACGGGTTCATACCTTACAATGTGTAAATGTGGCTTGCTCTTGGGAAGGGCGGGGGGTTACTGGTGGGAGAAGGAAGGAGTGAAGGGCCATCTGAAAAATCAGATTACAAGAGAGAGGAGTCTCTTTAGAGGGCAGTTTTGAACGACACCTCCACCCTCTTCCATGTGTGTTCATATCTAATGTAACCCCAGAATGGGAAAGCCAGTGATGTGACACAGACCCTCAGTGATGCTCAGGGGCAACCAGACACCTGGCCTGGTGCRCAAGTATTTCTCTGTGAAACCACGCAACACAGTCCCTAGCCACATGGTAATCTAGTGGTGAGATTAAGCACCATGTGAAGTTTCTATCTGTATTTACAGAAGGATGCCTCCTCTGCTCTGTATAGTTTTTGGCTTATTCTGTTAGAAAAGAAGGCTATCTTGTAGGAAGATATCTTTATGCAAAGCAAATACCATATATTTTCTGTCTGTGCTCTTCTCTGTTATTTCTGAATTTGACTCTTCCCTCCATCTGAAGGATCATTATAAATGACCCATGCTATAACCATGAGCTGATGTGGAGCTTAGCTGGTAAATACTTTCATAGTGAAGCTCCCAGAGCTCAGTGAAAATCCAACAATAAAGTCACTGTGACCACAAAGTGATTAAATAAAAAGCCAGATCAGAGAGTCACCTTCTCTCAGGGAGCACTACCCTTGGGAAGCCCCAGCTGTGTTTTAGATTCATCACGTGTTTCCATAGGGCTATACTTTTCCCCCCACAAACCTTGTGAATTAATTTGTGAAAAAGAGATGRACTCCTGAACATCCTTCCTACCATCCTCTTTTAGGGAAAAAACTCCATCCCGCCTGTCCTGGGGCAGCAGACAGATGCACCAGCTTGCACTGCAAACTGACAGCAGGGAAGTGAAACCGGTGTGCACCACCGCCTCAGTCTTTCCACACAGCCCCACTGTGATTTTCATTTTCTTTTCACTGCTCCGGCTCGCTCTCTCCCCTCGTAGCCCTCTGCTGCCTGGTCCCATCTTCTGCTCCCAGCGTGAGCCAGCCCTAGGGGACGGTCTTACCTCCGGGGGAGCAGCCAGCTGGGAGCACCGGAGACTCACCTCCCCGTGAGTGGGGCGAGCCCGCGGGGCCAGTGAGGATGTGCGAAGCCCGTGGCAAGTAGTGGAGAAAACCACCGCAATCAACCTACGTTCCCTATCCCTTTTCCAGGGTCAGAACTGCCAACCAAATTCACACGCTTTGTTGACGAACAAAACCACCCCCAACAAAAGCAAGTATCCGTGTCCCCGGGAGCCCTCCCGCTGCCAGCCGCGGTTCCGGCCCAGCTCCCCTCTGCGGAGGGGGCGTCCCTGCTGCCACCCCGCGAGGCTGCACCGGGGGACCGAGCAGTCGGGGCCCCCAGGGAGGCGTGGGGAGGACGCAGCCACGATGTGTGCTGCAGGCACGCAGCAGTCAAGCCCAGGTGCCCGCAGYGGTACTCACACGGCCATGAAGAGCCCTCAGAAATGCACGGAGCCACCGGGCATTTTTCTGAGCATCTTACAAGCGTCTTGTAAGAGGGGTGGTAAGACCCAAGGTAGCGCTGAAGGAGGAGGGCAGACCTGCCCCTCCCATACTGGTGCCGGGGGCCAGGTGAGAGATGGGAAAACAGACCTGCGTGCAGGCACTGGTAGATGGTCACGTGCATACAGAGTTTTGTGAAGGTTGATCTGCACTTTATTTCTTGACTGTGTGAGGGAGGAGGATGGGGCTGTCCTGCCCCCTTTCTCCCCTTTTAGAAACTCTTCATTGTGCAGGCAGCAGAATGGACTTTTTTTTTTTAATTGCAACAACAACCTTCTCTCTCTGACTCTCACTGCTTCTTTACCTGAGCAAGGATCATACGAACCAGCTGCATATTATGCTGAAACAGCTCTGATAGCATATGAAAATAGCACTTGCACATCTAAAAGGCCCTGGTAACAGGTCAGATCATTGAAACAGAAGCTGCTCAGCTTTTTACACTGTTTTCCAGATCCCTGCCTCTTCCTCCCCTCCCTCACTTTCATTTTAATTTCTGTAGTTCCTGAACTTTGCATGTAAAAGACACTGGCTGGTTTTCCCTTTTCAGGCATTTAATCAAAGGGCCTGAATGATGTATTTATCTCTTTAAAAAGAATTACAATAGCTTTCAGCTTTTTAGATAAAGCAATATGTTTGAAATGTAGTGACTGGAGATCCTGACCTCAATTAATTAATTCATATTTGTAAAAAAAAWTTTAAAAAAGTCTAGGATTAAATCGGAGAGAACACTTTCTGGGGGGCAATTCCTTTTCCAGGCTTTTGTTTTCTATTTTTGCTCATGCTAAAATAGAGAATTACTAGTGAGAAGAACAACAGTTAATCAGCAGTTTGCTAACACGGTGTTTTCTTCTCCCCCTTCTGATGGTTTGTATTTCTTGTTCTCAGTTCTGTCAGAGTCCAAGGTACACACTGCTTCCGGGCACAGTCTGTAGATGAAATTGTGAAGAGAAAAGGAAAYGTTCATTTGCTCCTGGTTGCAAGCCCAGACAGATTGCTAAACCAAAAGTGGTAGAAATCAGCTTAACAAATACTGTGCAAAACTCCCAGAGCAGGTTTATTATCTAAAGATTTTTTCCCCTTGTTACCTGYTGGTAACATTTTTATTACAGTAGGGAAGTTATGGGGATTTGACACTGTGATATGTGCTAATTTGTTGCATCAAAGTGAGAAACAGCCTTGGGAACATCTTGTATTGTGGTATGTACTAATTTGTTACATCAGYGAGAAACAGCCTTGGGAACATCTGTGGGAACATCCTACAGCCTGTGGTGGGGGGCATGTACTCCRCCTGAGAAAATTAAGCTGAGCTAGCGAAGCGGCAATGTTAGTTTAGATAGCCTAATATGGCGCACAATGCAGAGGAAGACTCCAGCCTTCATCCCCACGACCACCAGAGGGCTGAAGAAGACCCCCTAGCAACAGCCGGCGCAACCGCAGAAGTTATAGGAGGTGCCCCGTATACCCGGAACTGGAATCGCATATAAGGAGACTGTGAGGGGGGGTTGCGCGCGCCGTTGGTGGAGCAGGAGACTCCCCCCCCGGCCGCCCAGCGCTGTTTTGCTTACTTGTGACTTGCTCAATTATTTTATAAATTGGAATTTATGCAACCCGGCCCCAGTGGTTGTCAATTTGTCACGTTTACCTATAACAACACTTTTCATCAGAAACCAACCAGGGGAAACATTCAGTGCAATACCCAGCACAACTTCCCTCCCACAACATTAGCTATGCACTTTGCCAAACCCTCTTCTTCCTTGACCATATTAAAAGCATACACCAGCCAGCACCAAGCGGAGAGCTAGTAGAAAGTGTCTGTCATTAATTAATTAACCCCACAGACTCCACAAAATAGGACACTTACCCATTCACTTTTAAGGAGTAGGCTTTCCAAGCACCCCCCCCAAATTCCTCCTCCCAGCCTCTTTGCACATCTTCCTTGTGGTTTGATTGCTGCACTGGCCAAACTACTGAAGCCTATTAGTCTATTAAGACCCCACAGAACTGACAGGCCAAAGAGCTGGATAGATCTAGTGGGAGTTTCCTGGATAATCCTCTCATTACAAAGCTAATCCTGTGAGAAATGCTTCCTACCGGAAGCGGTTAAGTTCTAGGGATTTATTTTCTAATAAAGTGCCAACCTGAAGATGTTCTGRGGAAATAATTCCCACTTTTGGCTTTACTTGGAGCCTCTTCCCCAAGGGGTGCTCCCTCCCCAGCTCTGTGCTCCAGCCCTTTCTCCCTTGCCACGCRCCCCGGGATGATTTCCTTCCTTCCCTTTCTGTGGCTGGGACAGGACATGTTGGAAACCACTCGATTTTTCTTGCTTGTGCATTTGTTGCAACAGCTGGCCAGCGGATTGAGCTAACACTGAACCCTGGCACAGGCTCGGGGGATAGATATTGCATACCGGCTAGTGGCATTCCCTCTGTCCTTGTCCTGTGGCCTCTCTTTACAGAACATCTGCCAATTCCTAACTCAGTCAGGTGGGTAGACATTTGATGAAAACCCTGTGATGGAGAAAGGCAAGGGGTGCCTAGCATGGGAGAAGAGATCCAGACAAAAAAGCAGCATTTTTGAAGGTGCTATGAGATGGGGTACCATCAGGGAGAGGAAACAACCTCAGACTGACTAGTGAAGGCAAACCATATGGCTAGGTCAAGTAAAAGCAGAGCAAAGCAAGAACATCGTCTATTGTTTGTAGCAGAGGTATTGCACTGGTTGATAGTGTAATATCAGGTCTGGATCCCATGGACCAGAAAATAATCAAATGAAGAAGAAACACACTCAGGGAATAAAGAAGGTTGTGGAGAATCCAGTAGGGGGTCCCCAGACCTTCTCGCTCACCTTTTGGGCAAAGCACCTGTCCCACTAGCTATGCCTGGTGTTGTTCCCTGATGACTTCTGGCTTTAGTTTTTCCATGGTGGCCCCTGAATGTGTTTCTGCCGGTTCCACAGCAGGATAACAGTCACAAACATGAGATCAGAAGAGTTAAAACTACATGATCACCACAAGCTCCTTCTGCCAGGCCAGGATCCACGGGCGAGGGCTGTGTCTTGCCTGTGCTCTGTCCTGTTATCCGTGAGCCAAGAGCTGGACCCAGTCCATCTCATTTTACATCATAGTCAGAAGGCTTCCACTCCGAAGGATGCTGAAGGGCACTCAGCACTTTCTTCTGGTGCTACAGTGGGGTCTTGGTTTCCCCATGCAGCCCAAGCTAAGATTTGAGTGTTGCTCTCAGATTGTCTTGACAAGGTCAGAAATCTTTTTATAAAGACATCTATTTTCAGAAAGAAATGGCCTAGTTATATATGTGGACAAATACTGAARCACAGATTAGAGCCCTCGCTTCTGCTAATAAATCATTTCTAGAAAGAACAGAAGCCACTTTTAATATCCTTAAAATAAAACAGTTCTGAATTAGATATGCAAAGATCTTCACAAATCACTGCTAGGACCTTTCTTTCCCCTGTCCTCCTCTTTGTGTAACAGTTCTGGTATTTAGAACAAAAGTTCTGGCAAGCAAAGATATTTCTTTTTCCTTAGCTGATGGGCAACTGGGGAAAAAAAAAGTCTCTTAGTGCAATTAGCTGAATTCCTTTAGATGGGTTAGATGCAAGGCCTGTGAGGCTTCTCTAAGCTTAAATGTAATCCTGGGTGTTTATGATGGGATGCTGGACATTTTGTAATTTTTTGAAGGATAATATCAAATAAAACATTCCAATTTAAAAAGAGCTATTTTTCCCTAAAAACTTTCTTTCTGCAAGCTTCTTCTTGCATCCTAGCCTTTCATCTACTATTTCAAGTAATCCTTTACTAGAAAAGCTAACTTTGCTTCCCTTTTCTTTAGAGTGGTTCATGTTAAAGATTGCTGTTTCTGAGAAGCTAGGAAAGTCAAAATTACATTTGTATTCTGTGCAGGTCTTAAACTGAGGTTTCCCTCAGGCTTTGCAGAAATTTCAGGTGATTTTTTTCCTCCACACTGAGCAGGGTGCAACAGAGAGTCCATCTGCAAACAGCTTGAATGAGAATTCAGTGCTTCCTTCACAGGGCTTCAGATAAGCAAAGATGAAAGCAGGGGAAATATGAGAAGGTCCTTTGTATGGTTCCAAAGTATGAGTAATTTCTGGTATATTAAGAATGAAAAAAAAGTATGCCTGTTTTTTATCTGCCTGGTTTGATCATTTTTCATTTATGAAACAGTAAATGCACTCAATTAGTGCAGTTCTCTTATTTCAGCTGATTTGCAGAGAGTCAATGCTGAGGACTGAACAAGCAACAATAGATTATATTTTCTGCCAAGTATGAGTTCATAACAAAATTCACTGATGTGGTATTTAGGATATGACTCATTTCCCCAGGATCAGACAACAGAGCAATGATGAATGATGCTTTCAACCTTCCATCACCAGAACAAAGTTCATTTTGACTGCATGGATTTAGCCGCATATCTCTTCCAGTAGTGGTTTTGAAAAAAGAATATCCTTCTTATTTCTGCCAGGGACTTGTAAAATGTCTAAAGGCAGCACTTCAGTTACAAGTCAAGGTCACCTCTTCACTCAGAACTGCTGCAAAGGTTCCTTTATATGTCACTGATCTCTTAGAGCCAGGAACACAGGTACCAGGAGAGAGTAAAATACCAAGGGGGGAAATCTCTGAAACAGCCTGGAATGCCAAAACATGAACTTGGACATTTTACACAACCTTAGGACTAGATGCTTTATCATAAAGATATATACATTTGTGTGTGTACATATATATGAATATGTATGTGTGTGTGTGTATATACATACATATATATAAATGACAGTTCAGCTTTTGAACCAAGAAGAGTATCTAAATAATGCATGTATGTAAATAAATCACGTATGTGATGCTATAGTGCTATGGTGACACGCAGAGTGGAATATGCTGCATTCTCCTGCTTAATGCTTTGCACCATGTGATCTTTGTGCCTTGATATAAAGCCTTTTTAAGCAAAGACAAGTGTTTCATAAAGGAAGGGAGAAAAAGAATGTGTTTCAAGAAAGTCATCTCCTACATTCGCTCTTAAGTTAAGGACTGTTTGCTTGGACAACTTTTACTTGCTCTTATTACTCAACCAAAGCCTGCAAACAACAGGGAACAGAAAACCCCTGTCGAGTTTAAAAGGACATTGTCTTAAGGTCCTACATGAGTTACAACCTTCAAGCCAAGCTGGGTGCCGTCAAGACCAGAGGATCCCAGAACTGAGAGGTGCCAGCTAACTCATCCCATTTGCACTATCTGGCACCAGTTTTACTCCACAACAGGCAAGCAGGAGGCCCAGTGCTCCTGCTCACCCCTTTCAGCCTTGAGGAAAGGTGAGAAATACAAGATAAAGCACAACAGGGAGCACCCACCTTCAGCTTGGTTACTAGCCTACACAGACAGAGGAACTCTTGTCTGAGTTAATCCTTAGCTCTCTTTTTGCATTGCTAGGAAATGGTTGCCAAACATCACCCAGACTGCTCTAAAGGTGTTTCCTTTCCTCCCAGCCTTTTATTCCCCCCACTCAATAATTCCCTCCTTGGCCAGGCTTTGCAGAGAAAGCTGCTGGGATGAGGCACCTCATAACGCACCGCTGCTGACCGTGGCCTGCAGTGAGCTGGGAATTTCAATCACCGTATGGATGCAGATTAAAAATCATACTTTTAACCATGGGTGGGCTTTTTTTTTTTTTTTTTGATGGCAATACCAGCTCAGAACATTATTGTAGGGTAAACTTTGAAAACATACTCTGCTTTGACTTACTTATGAAGTTTACTTGCTTCACATCACTTGTATCACAGCAGGAAAATAGAGCAGTCCATTTCACTTGAATTTCTTACCAGTTTTATTTTTGCTTCTCAAAACCTATTCAAACTTTGCAATGTTTTGTAGCTTAGAGACTATTTCTTAAAATTAATACTGAATACATGAATAATCCCATCTGATATATGATCCCCAAAGGATCACTGCCAAACTGTTCACAGAGATAATTTGACAGGCAAACGTGAAGTAATTATAAAGAAAAAGAAACCTCAGAGCAACAGTTACGATCCTATTTACCCACAGCAAAAATTTCTGATCCCTTCAGTCATATTTGTTTGCACTCTGAAAGGTGGTWTGTATCTATTTCATACTTCTTCTTTTTTCAGTTAACAGCCAGTTAATTATACACAGTCTAGATGATCACCGGCATTCCTTTGCTACATGAAGCCAACCTCAATAGCATTAGCATATAGCATGTTATGGCACTGAATTTTAGTAGCTGACAGTGTACTGTATGCAGGCAAATACATGTATCGGCTCTTAATGTTCTGGATTTCATTTCTAATACTACGAAATACAACACGTTATCCATCTTTCTTGTACCTCATTTTCCATATTAGCCACTGCATCTTCCTCTCTCATTCAATCTCTATCTCTATGAAGCTTCTTGTAAGCAGAAACCAACAAAAGCCTTTCACAATTCAACCTTTATCTGCGTCGTAAAACAAATCACCTAAACACACACAAACAGATGTTTTCTTGGTTCCAGACCCTGCTTTCCCCCAGTCTGGGTGTTCAGTTCATAAATAACAGCAATACATAATCCCCACAACCTTCCTATGCTCAGGAGCGATTTCTTGCCAGCCTTGTGCCTTTTATCTTCCCTCTGAAAACTCTTTCCATTACATGGCAAAGCCTGGCCCTTTCCCACCCCAAAATTTCCCCTTCTTCTGCCTCCCACCTCCTCACTCCTCGCTGGTGCCCTGGGGCCAGGGGCAACGGGGAAAAGGCAGCGCCTTGGAGAGGAGGAAAGGCAACGCAGCTGCCACGGGACGGGGAAAATAAGCCGGGGGCTGGGGAAAGCACAAGGAGAATAGAGGAAAAAGGAAATCTCCCATTTCCCCCTTTGCTTCTAAATAACTTTCTAGGAAAGGCTAGCGGAAGTCAGGGCAGGCAGCTTCCTCCTGCCCTGTGACTCCTGGCTGTAAGGAATAAATATAGCTCTAAAAAACAAAACAAAACAAAACAACCCCCCCCCCCAAGTTTCATTATGCAGAGCCATACAGCCAGTTGTCTTAGAGTCTCAGATAAATACTTTACAGCTTTTTTTATACAAAACGGAATATTACAGTATAACAAAAAATAAATAAATATATATTAAAATGTCCTTTTTTTCTGGTATTTTCTCAGGTGTAAAATCAGAGTAGGTTTACTTCAAAGTCCCAGGTGTCATTATAAAATATTTCTCTCACACGAATACGGCCCACAGGTATTCACGTATCCAAAGGAGCACCAGAGGTGAGAGGTACAGCAGGAGCTTGTTTGCCAGTAACTTTGTACTTTCCGCACTTGTCCTTGGTACATACAGGAAGGACCTAACAGAAGAGAAGKTTTTTTTTAATATACAGATGTTTTAAGTGCTAGAATAAAGATCAAGGCTGTGTGCATTACTTAGTGATGCCTTGCTTCTGCTTGTGCTAGAGGATGGTAGGCTAAATTTTTCCCCTTGCAGACTCATCAATAGAGACCAGCTTAGACCTACAGAAATGGCATTTGTGGAAGGAGCATATTGTATTCACACGCCACTGCTTTTTTTCCTCCAAAGCACTCATCCAAAGTAAGGGTGCATGCATTAAGTACGTTCTGCAACGAGCCTGAGGAGTCTGCGGCACAAAACCAGCATGTGATTCTTTGTTTGAAATTATGGTATCTTGCTCAGTTTTCACCTGCCTTAAATTTGCATCTTTTACTACACACCACAAGTTCACACACGTGCTCTTTTTTTCATCTTGACCGTTGCTAAAAAAAAACCCTGTTGTACTTTCCCATGCTCCAGAAGAGACTCACTGCTGGAAAACTAGTGACACTTTAGTCTGCGTGAATCAGCTAATAACAGAAGTTGTGACGTGCTGCCATGGGTTTTCCACATGGAAGTATGCTCTTCTTCAAAAGATTTCATTTTTGCTTGAGACACTTCCTTGAAGCTGTTTCCTCAGCAAGCTGCACGTGACTCTGTTGTGTGTAGGTTATTTTAAAAGCTGCTGAGGAACAGCGTAGGGGTATGGCCACTATTTGCACAGTTAGCATATATATAAATATAGTAACAGAGCAAAGCTTCCTCCACAGAGTGCCTAATCATTAAGAAAGCAAACATTTTCTGGTTGTTCCCACTGTCTGGCATGTCAGACCCACTGAAGGTCTGTCTGGTGGCCTCACTAAACAAGTTAAACTTTCCACTTCTCAAAGCGCCGCTAACCTGCTGGAGGAGACAGCGTGCCTCTTGGGACTGAGCAAGCTCTGCAGCTAATGGCTTTGTCCCTCTCTCTCTGCATGAGACCCAGCCTGAGCGATGCAGGACCTGCTTTGACACGGTGTGAAGCCTGGTGGTGCCCGGTGGCAGCAGAGTCTCTGAGAGTCCCTGCTCCCAGCACCGCCACGGCTGAGCTGCAAAACGGCCTGGGGGTCTCTCGGCACACGCGCACAGAGGCGAGGACACACAGACTTACCCAGCAGGGCCAGGCTTGGTGTCTCTCCGGATCATGCAGCTGTCTCAGGCAGTGGTAGAAGAGGAAGCCAAGGAGAAGGAGGAAAATCAGAGGAACTAACACCCCAATGGTGGTGGCAAGGACTGGCGCTATGGCTGCATCCTGACCTGTGGGGAAAGTGGCGGGTGCTCAGACGGATTTGTGCAGAAAGAAGAAAAAAACTCTGTTTCAGACATCCCTTAGCTAACCCCAGAGGATAGGAAGTCCCGATGTGGGCACTGGGAGCATGTATCAGCCTGTATACAAGAGTCACGGCCAGCAGACCTGTGACTGGGGGACCTGATGCCACAGTCGACACACAGCACTCACACCATCAAGTTACTTAGGGCTGGCATGTCATATTTACATGTCAGGCTAAATGACAGGGGAAGACTGCTGAGTCCTCAACAGAGCCCTCGGAGGCTAGGGACACGTCACGGTGTGCCTGTCACCTGGCAGGCACCACGTGCTGCTCCACTAATGCCCATGCCTCCGGCTGCTCCTGCTCCCCGGCACCTCCTCCTTCCCTCCTGCCACTCTTCAAGGTACCTTCCAGACTTGCCCTTCAACCTTTTGAGATGTTTTCCCATGGTCTAACCCAGGAAGCATTTCCCTTTCTTTGCCCCACGTTGAGTGAGGAGCACAGCACACCTGCACACACTTTCATACTGACCCTGCATCAGGCCATCCATGGGCAGAGCCAGGGTCACATTTAAAGACGGGTGTTGAATCACGCAGGCGATGGGGTGCTCCTGGAGGATTTTGGAGTGGGCAAGGGTGAAATTGCTGATGACGGTCACGGTCTGGTTGCTGACTCTTACATGGTACTCTCTTGGTTTCTGCTGCAGGGCGCTGGGAAGCTGCCAGGTGATTTTTGGAGCTGGCTTCCCTGTTGCTGAGCAGCTCATCTCCACCACTTTGTCATCATCCTTAGCTTTGTCTGGCCTGGGCATAAGCTTAGCTTCCACTTTGGGGTCTGATATGGCTGTAAGACACAAAGTGATAAAATCCATTGCTTTCTGCTTACATTTAAGTAAGGAACAAGGAGAAAGGACAGCCTTGGTGTCTGATCTTATTTCCTGCTCACCAAAACCCTGGAAGTGACAAATGAGCAGGAAAGTCATCAGGTTTCAGTYCTGAAAATATAGAACTTGGCAAAAACAGAGCACAGGGAGTAGAAGCACGTGTGGTTCAAATCAAAACTTAACTGGAGCATCCCAGCTGAGGAGTGGTGACACTGGGTAATTAAAAAGCAACCATGAAACTGCATGTCTTCCTCCGTCTGAAAGAACTGAATGCTTGCACTGAGTTCATGTTCTTATCCGTTAAATTTATCTTCATGATTAGCTTTATTGCTGTTTGAGATGACTTGAGCACCAAAGGACTAAATTCATCTATTTATCCAAGAAATTATTAGTGAATTTGTATGTGGTTACACCACAGGACTTCACTTGTGGAGGTTTTGTGCATGTGCATTTTTTTTTTCTAATGTTGGGTTTTGAGGGTGTCATGGTATCCCTCAAAGTTTACTCTAAAGATCATTTGTTCCAAACTCCTCCTCACTCTTGAAGATTTTGGGATGCTGTCATATTTAGTCTTAATCAGCAGGTAGGATGAACCACAGGCATCATTCTTGCTTACTCACTTGCATAAAGCCTGCTTGTTGATTCCTATTTATATCACTGGCTCCCAGCTGCACGGCTGGGTAGAACTTGTCAAGTGAATAAAGCACAGACAGAGAGCGAGACCCAATGCTTTGGAGCTGAGCTGAAGCATGACAGTGGGGTTTTCTTTTGTTTCTGCCTACCTGTCCTTATATCTAACAACTGTGTTGTTCGTATTTGGATTTTAGCAGGTAAATTCTCCCTCTGCATTTTTGCTAATATTTGTTTAGTAGTAAAAATGACTTTGAAATAATGGGCAAATGAAGCATGTTGTGTTTTCAAGGAAGCAGAACAGCATGCAAGGATGCTGAGGTGGTAGAGTGCTCTTCACTGTGGAAAGTAGTAAAACCAGGCGTTTGGTGCTCCAGTGAAGTCTTTGGGCATTTGATATTGCAGACTCCTTAGTGAGCAACAGGACAATGGACAAAGTGCCTGAGCCTTACAATTTTCCAATTATTAAAATATGAGAGTTGCAGTAGAAAGAGTTCTCAGTGCGAAAATATGTGTTGAAACTTAACCAAGTGGCTGGATTTTCATAAGAGCTGAGCATGTGGCAGCTGCTGCCACCATCAACAGATGCTACACACATGTGAAAAATCACCTATTTATTCCTCAGCCATAAAAATCACAGACTATTTTAGGTTGGAAGAGACCTCTGGAGGCCATCTAGTCCAAGCTCCTGCTCAAAGACAGTCTAATTAGTTCAGGTTACTCAGGCCAATATTTATACAGGCACATGTGAGAGCATTATCCGCAGGTTTCCATACAGCAGCTCACCCAGCTTGCCTGCTACTTCAATGCAGGTGTTGATTGATGGTGTAGGAGTCCAAACCATACTCTACTTTTAGGTGCCTGTTTCTGAAAATATTCTTTATTTAATCATGTAAGTACAGTGGCTATTCTGATTTCATTCAAGTTTAAGTTAACATGAATGCCCTGAGATTAAATAAATATCTATTACTGTATATAGTAGTACTATATGTAAGTATTATTATTAACAAAGCAAAATCAACAATTTGTAATATGGTCAGCACAATGTTTATGCTGAAATTAATTATTGTCACGTATCACTATCATTTAGCAATCCTGCTTTTAAACAAAAACAATGCATTTTCTGTTTACTCTTCTTAAGAAAAATTATTCTTTTTCCTTTTGGGCAGGTAAATGAGGATTTGCAAATGAAAGACATGCAGAAGATATCAAACGAGCCTGTTAAAGGGGAAAAAAGCATATGCCAGTTGCACAAGGGCACCTATACCTCCTCGTATAATTCCACATATACCTCACAAAACTATGCGGATATTTCAAGCCATAACTGCAAGAGGGTAGAAATTATATACTAGCAGTTTTGCTTTTTTATGTCTATATCTCATTTATTTAGTATGGTTGTGCCTGCTTATAAGAACGAAGTGGCTATTTCTCATCTCTTGCGTCACCCATAGACAGAAACCCAACATTACCCCACAAATGGAGTTGGTGAAGCCCACTAGTGTTGCTCTGAAAGCAACAAGAAAAGTGTTTAGGGGGATTTCAGCTGGAATTTCTCAAAATCTCCCATGTGTGAAAGCACAAGTGTCACAAACAGTTTATATTTTGATTAATAAATGATCTCTGAACTTCTTCTTTCACTCACAGGATGCATAAAAATAACACCTCCACCCACAGCATTAACTTCAAATATTAGGGTGCAACATCCAAAAACAGTAAAGGAAAACTATCACAAATGTTTCCAGTGAGAGGGCTTTACTGGAGCATCAGTACTTAAAAAACAGATACTGCAGATTAGTATCATTGCTCCAGTCTGGCAATTTCCAATCTTAACCTATTCAAATAGATTAAGGTGAGCCTTGGCTGATAAAGGCTCTATCAACACAGAGAGAGCTCATGAAAATTGCACAGCATCATATCCTGGTAGAAACACATGCCTTCCAAATTCACTCTTATTCTCACTAAGCAGTCCTCTGCCTTCCCACATTAGGCCCTAGGGAATGATTATCATATAAAAAAAAATCCTATATGGTTGATCTTTCCCTTATTATGGGTCTGTAATAGATGCACAGACAAAATTTATTATTACTTGCTCTTGCAGTAAAGTCCCGCCACACTGATTGTTAGCATGTGTCTACTGCTGATGTTTGATGCATGCATTTGCGGAACTGCTTCTTTTGACTTACACCAAAATATTTATTTCCCATGAAAATGTACCTGCAAGAGATTTTGTGCTCAAGTACTTGCATTAAGTAGACCCTACAGAGCAGTAATGCAAATGTTCCCAAACTTGAGCCATAAGAGTGTTCCCAAGTATTTGTAAAAGTGGCTTTCTAGTGAATTATGTGTCAGCTTTGATTATCTGTAATGTCCTTCTGTTATTAAAGGGGGGCTGTCAGATGATGGTGAGTTCTTTACATTTAAAGACTTGACCCTGATCTTAGAGAAACTGATAAAAAATTTAAAGAATTACAATATACCTAGTGTTTACAGAAATTCCTTTCCAATTACATGAGCATTAATAAACAACTCTGTGCCTCAGTTTCCATATTGAAGAAACAGCAATGACACTTCTCCACTATCCTGCAGACTTCCATGGAGCTGGAGCTATGTACACGCAAACAGAAGGCATCTGAAGAAATCCCAGCAAATTCCTAAAGTGTGTTTTGACTCAGCAAGACTAGGCCATCTTCAAATGACTCATCTCCTTCTCTCCAACACCTGCCAACTCTCTCCCTTTCTAGGTTTCACTCTTAGCATCCTCCATATATCCATATATGTTTGGCACTGAAGGGCTGCAAAATATTTCTAGGGCAAAACTGAGGGGGAAGAGGAGCATACACTTCAAAAGAAATCCACCAAGCAGACATGAAAATACTCTGTTCCAAAATGGTTTTGGTTACAGGGTGGAAGCCTGCCTCTTCTTCACTTTTCTATTTTTGGCCAGACAGGTCTGAAATCCCACCGGTCCATACCTGTATTTTTTCATGGTGCTGTATCCAGTTCCTAGCATGGTTTCACTTCCCCTTGGCCGCTACGCAGCTATGGCACCCATTCTGGAGCACCCCTCTTACGAAGGCTGCTATAATCGGGCAATAACCAGCCTGTAAACTCCCTGGTAGTTCCCTCTCAAGGGCAAACAGATGCCATCGTTTCATTTTCAGCTGGTGACTCCGTAAACTGGCTTGCTCACCTTGCTCTAAATTACTGAGCCTTAGGAGACTGCTGTGGGCTTTGCATTCCCAGCCTGTGGGAATTCTCTCTGTTTTTGTAAATAAGCTATTCTTATTGTTGTGGGTTGGGGAATAAGAGAGAGAAATTGTATTTAATGAAATAGGCAATATGCAAACTATAATATTCCCTCACAGAATGGGCTCCACCTRGGCGTGTGAAAAAAGCAGCTTGTGGTGGCCCGCAGCCTCTAGAGCAATGAGGAAGAGCTTCGGGGAGTCGTGGCATGGAGAAAGGGATGCTTACAGGACCCAGTGAGGATGGGGCATCCATTATCTCCTCAAATAAAATTCATGCATTTTTAAGCAATCTCCGATCAGCTGCATTTAACCGTGTTCTCATTTCAGATTTAGGAGGGATATCAATCCTGTGTTTCACAAACCAAACCACTAATTCTCTAGCCTCACAAAATATCTCATCCTCTGCTTGTTCTGAACACACGTATCTAAATCTCTCTTCTGAAGTGTCTGATACTAGGAGCCAGGGGAAAAACACAGAAGGACCGGTGTCATCGCAGCCAGTAAGTCCCATGGCCACTCGTTTCACCAAACATTTAGTTTATTTACGCGGACACTCCAGGATGCGTTTGATAAAGCACGTTTCAGGGATGCCAGGATGACCTGGCCCAGGAGCTGGCACACCGACAGGTGGCCAGCGAGCCTGGGCTTGGGGAGCAGGGAAACCACTGCAGGAGCAGCGGGCTCATGCCTACCAGTTAGAGAAGTGAAACACTTCTCAGTTGCTGCATTTTCATCTGAGAAGCAGGAAGAGATGCTCACAAGCGCTTGCGTATTAGCAGAAAAACTTTTTTCAAGAGTGGAGATCCGCTAAGGGATGAATCACAGCCACAAGGCTGGTGATTTTGGGCAATATTTCCCCCACTTTGGTAAACAAAGCAAAAGAAAACAAAGAAATCTAACACTGTGTTTAGACTCACAGGAGAAACAAGAAAGGGATCTGTCTGCAAAGTCCTTCTATATTTTCCTGTAATGTATAATTCAGCATTTACCCTCTGAATGACTCAGGGTTGGGTTTTTTTCAGGAGCTCTTTCCTCTTAATATCTAAAATATTGAGTGAATTCCTTCTGCTAATTTCTCTCTTCTGCTCAAGGAACTTTCCCAAGAAGGGGGGGAAAAAACTTCTGTTTCAGACTTATTTTCCCCTCACATTTCCCCCTCCTTTCTGCTATTGCTTAAGTCATCTTTCCCCTACAAGCCAGGGTCCGGGGGTTTTCTGCACATGAGACTCCTAGCACATGGGTATGCGTATGGGTATGTGCGTGTGTGTTTATCAGCAGAAAGACCTGGTACTAACGATAAATAAAATACTCTGCAGGAGTCATACCACCAGTGGCAGGTCCCAGACACACTCATATTTTCCACATGGGACAACCTCTTCTTCAAGCTAATTTATACTGTTCAAGCTAATTGATACTGATATACACACACACACACACACACACACGCACACACACACACATATATATTTGGCAAAGCCCACCAACTGCACTGTATTTCAGCCCTTTTTTACATCCATTTCTTGAACCTGGTCTATTTATTGCTAGTTTTACTATTGCTTCAGAATCAATTCCCTGATATGCTAGTTGCATATATGCTACTCTGCCTTTTGACACATCATACTTAAGACTGAAGGCAGAGTAATAAAAAATGCTTAATTTACAGGCTTAGGAGCACAGAAGTAAAAGTTAGAAGAAGAAGAAGAAGAGCATCGGGTTCATGTTTGCTGCAGGCCAGCTGTCAGTACAACACAGAGCTAGGGGAACTTTGAGGAAGTTGCATATTAAATGTCAGCTTTTAGATCTAGCTGTTGTTGATTTAAAGAGGAAGAAAATTAAAGAACTACTAAACACTGCTTTCCCATCAGAGCTAAAATCAGCGAGGGAGGGAGAGCCAGAGAGGAATCCGAACGATTTCGCACAGCGATTTAGCAATGCGACCGGTGGCCAGGGAAGGTTTTTCCTGGGGGGGGAATGGCTTGGTCCTCAGAAAGTTCTCACCCCATACACAATTACGATGCCTTACCATAAACCTTGAGACACATCCTGCCGGTGACAGCCCCAGAGGGAAAGGTGTTGAAGATGCACTTGTAGCATCCCTCATCTTGGAAAGTGACTCCCTGAAGGGAGATGGCCGAGGCTTGCAGCCCACTGTGGGCGAAGCTCACATGGCTGCCGTAGCTCTTCACGATCTTTTGGCCGTTGATGGTACTGTAAGTTGCTATATTGTCGTCAGCCCCTTCCATTTCCTTCTGCCAGGTCACTTGTAGCGCATCTTCATTCGTGATCAACCGGCATGAAAAAGTAACGTTTCCACCTGCCTGGACCGACTGGACCTTTCTGTGCATCACCTGCACAGAGCCTGGGGGAGAAGAGGACACCACACTCAGACTCTTCTTTCACCCTCCCATAACGCACCCTGTGCAGGTATCCCCGCAGCTGCTACCTTCGATTGCTTGTGAGAACAGCTCCAGAAAAAAAAAAAACACGACTTGCAAGAATTCCCCTGAGAATTTCACTGGACGTGACATCTCTCACCCCACTTCACACAAAACATTTCGCCAGCCCGTTAACTCCTGTCGAGAATGCCGCAGAGAAGGGCAGCTCCGGCACCAGCAATAACTGAGGTCCCTCTGCTAAGGCTGTTTGCCCACTGGGAACCACAGAAAGGGCTCCTAAATATTCAGCCGTGCTAACTAACATACAGCTGCCAGTGCATTACTGATTTGTGAGCTTTCCTGCAGCGTGGCTGGAACCGAATTGGTAAAGCTGCTAAAAATTCTTACCTGTGTCACTATATACTATGCACACACATTTGTCAGAGACTAAAAACAGAACAAATAACATTTTCTAAAGTTTATTTGTATATACTGGTGCGTGCAGCAGCATGGGAAGGGAGTTATCAGCAGGGACAGATACAACACTGAAAACATATCACTCAATTTACAAGGAAGCCAAATATCTTTGCAATTTTTAAAGACAGACGAGGTTGTCCATAGCACACAGAGGGCACAGTTGTCCACCCAGGGCATGTCTAAATCGCCTGACATGGCTTGCTTACGGCCTGCTTCCCCCACAGCTGTGGCCGGGCAGATCTCTGCAGGAGACCCCAGGGCCAGTTGTGAAGCTGTATACACATTTTGCTATTCAGGGCTCAGTGTGTCATAGGCAGAATATAAACCATGACCATGGAAGCTATTTTAGAACAAATTCAGCCATGCACACATGAGTTTTAATTACAAAAATAAATGTAACATACGGACACTTCTAGTGTTCTGAGTAGACACTAACAAGCACCATGTCACTCACTATAAATACTTCTGTGTTGGCTAAAGAAAATCAGTGCTATACTCCGATTCAAATCCCGGCCAAAACAGGAGCTCAAACCAAAATTTCCAGTCATATAGGTCATAGGCAATGTTTGGCTGTTCACCTGGTTTATCATTTGAGAATTGTAAATAGACGCAAACATATGCCTGCAGCTTATAAATGCACAGATGGTTAAATAAACACAGATACTATAAGTTAAATCAGCAGTGAAATGTCTGAAAGCCCATAAGAAGAGTGCAGTTGCGTGCATGGCCAGAAGGGCCCAAAGTGCTCTGTCATCGTTGGCCTCACCTCGGATGGGAAGTGTGAAGATGGGACCGCAGCAAAGAGCAGTGAATCAGCACGCTGACAAGAGCTTTTTGCCAGCTGAGGTCTGTAGCACTGCTAAAATAATGAACAAATAAAAAATAAATAAAAGAAAGTTACCTGACACAACAGTCCACACTGCAGAGAGGAGAAGACAAGCGACTATCATTTTAGCTCTGAGCTCAGCAAGACAAGCAAGCAACTGGCCCATTGAGCAGCAGCTTCCTTTTTTATACGCTTTGCTCTTACTCTAGGGACATTCCCGCTCACATCACATACAGTAAGAGGTATCTTGTAAACTCCTCCTGCCCCTCCGGCACTGAGCTGAATAACAAAAATTTTAGGGGACATAATAACAGATGTCAGAGTCAGAAACTGAAGATTTTCCAGGCAAGCCACTAGGCAGATAGGAACAAAGGTTTGTAGGGCTGGATTTTTCAGAAATGCCTTTTTCATAAGGTTAGTTTTTTTGCAAGCACTTAACTAAAAGCCCAGATTTCTAAATAGCCTGAGCACCTGACACCTATCTGTCTGCAAGCCTCAGTCCAGCCTGGCTGACCCGGGCTGTACACGTCTGGGTGACGGCCAAACCTCCAAAAAGCAGTATAGGTGAGTGGACTGAGCACAGGGAAGAGGTAAGTCAGCCCCAACACTGACCTGAGCTAGCCCCTTCCTCTCTGGGGAGAGGAACAGGGGAAAGGAGCACTTGGGGAACACCCATATGAGCAGTACAAATATCCTGGACATTTAACTTAAATGTAAATCAGAGGACCCGGTTAGGGGGTTGTGCCCCGTGTATAAATCAATGGAGACCCAGGAACTGCTGATGCTGCTGTTTGGATATACCCAACTCTTCTCCCAGAACAATGAGACCAAGCAAATGAAGTGCTGAACCCGGAGTCTAGGCCATACATTGTTTCAGGGAAAAATCAGAGCACTGATGTCCCCTCAGCCACACTGGTCTCAGCAGGTCCATGCTCCTTCCCTAGCCCAGTCCCTGCCCTTCAGGCTTTGCTTACAGCCTTAACTACTCTCCAAAAGACCGTGTGACCGTCCCTCGGGCACACCCATTCCTATCCGTGGGTAAACATCCTCACCTGAGATGATACAAAAATAGCTCATACAGCTACTGTGAATCATTATTTTTGTGCCTTTCTGCTTCGTCATTTTTATGTCTGTGTTTCTCTTTCTCTGCCAGCTGTTGATCATGGTGCTGAAAGCAATGCAGTTGCAGCTGTCGAACTGCTCATGCACCGTCCACTGGGGCAAACAGCCAGCTAGACCTCATTTGCTATTCAAACTTTTACTGGTAAACTAACTTTCAGGTTTCTGTTTTTTCATCAAGTGGCTTATATTTTTGCAAATTATTACATCCCCAAATGACTGTGATTGCATTTTAAAATATTTTTTTAATTTGAATTGCTGCACAAATCAACCTTGAATCACGCAAATAAATTGGGGAAGCCAGCAGGCTCAAATCATAACATGACATGAAATTTTCAGACATGCTCTCACATACACAGTTCCTTCCCTCCCTTCAGCTCCTGATATGATAACTAATTATCTAAAGCTAAAGTATCAGTATTCCATTTATGCTAAAGAAACATTTTGAATACGCATTTGAGTAGGTTCAGTAATTCATTTACATCGCTCTGCAAACCAGGATTCCTTCATGCTATCATCTTTTTCCTGCAAAGTATCACATGTCATTTTTCCTTCCTTGACTGATTTTCACAGTTCTATTCTCCTGTGAGATTTCTGGAAGGTCATTCTGGCCTGAACAAAAGCAGCGAGAATGTGAATCCTGTGAAAAACTGTTTCCTAGACCATTTTACAGATATTAAATGGTAAAAATAGCTCCAACAGATTATGAAACAAGACTCTGGACTATGGAGCCAGATCAAGTTGAAGGGGATCCAACTGCCAACCTGGAAACAGGATCTTGGATTCACAAACATTTTTCATTCTCCACCTCTCTGAATTTTCGGAACAGGAAAAAGCAGGCAAGGTTGGCTGAAGCTACATCCTCATGTACCAAAGCTTTCTAGTAGGACGAGAGGGACCTTTTCAGGGATGTGAGGATTCATTCCAGGCTTTGCTGGTGTACTCATGTTAACACTATTATGTTTATTACTATTACTAAAGTTTTGTTTTTAAAATAAAACATTAACAAAAAATTTCCATAAACTTTCAGATACTTTTAATGAAGTCATCATAACTGGACCTGACCACTTAGTGATCATTAAAGGAATTGCACTTTGTTTAAAAAAACAAAACATAGGTCCGATATATTTATTTATTTATAGGAAATGTCCTTGTCAGCTTTAACCATTTAATTTTCTGCAAAACACATCCTAATCTTCCAAAAGTCTTTCCAAATAACTTTGAAAACTTGGGTGCAGCTTGTGCAAACTCCTTTCAACATACAGCAAGCATTTAGACTTAGCAACATTACAGCAAAGGACAGTGACAGCTACTGCGGCTAGAAAGACGTTCTCTTTAAATTGTTTACAGCATCTGCCACACGGTGATTAAGAGCCATATACACTGGCTGCTCCTTCCAGGCTCTTTTCCTCCCTGCTGGCAGCTCCTAATGCTACTGGGACCCCAGCCCCAGCCCCAGCCCCAGCCCCAGCCCCAGCCCCATGTAGCTGCCTGTATCTGGTGCCTGCAGCATCTCTTTCTGACCTCCCTTCTCCCAGGGACCAGACTCATTCAGCCTTGCCCCACCACCAGGCAGAATTCACGACTGGATTTGTTACATAAATAGTCCTTCATTAGGACAGCACAGAAGGCAACAAGCAAAACACGAGGTAACAACAGCCAGCGCACATCCATCACACCATTTTAAAAAGTTGATTAATTGCTTTAAACACAGGCCAGGCAGGAATATGAGGCTGAGTCGTTAACAATACCACTTATTTCCACTTAGCGTGCATATCTTTAAGTGCATTTAGTCAAACATTTCCTGATCTGTTCATCTTTGCATAGACTTCTGGCGGACTACAGATATCCTTCGTTTGTTAATCACGTCCCCTGCTCTCTCTTACTTTAGCTGCACAGCAACTTCACTTTTCACACCTGCAAAGAATGGCCTGAGCTTAAGGCATTTTCCAAAACACAATGAAAGCTTGGAAATAATTAGGCAGAAGATAGTTCTGCAACCCTTGTTTGAAAAGTACTTTGATTCACATCAAAGAGAGATTCTTCCCCTTCTTTCCCTTCTGTTTCTAATGCTCCTGGATGCTTTCCCCAGTTCCAAGTAATTCAAAAAAGGATGTAAAAGAATTAATTGCATACAGTCACTAAATGAGAACATTTCCACATGACCCAAGTGACTAATGACATTGACAATCACAGAAGTGAATTTCTGCAAAGCGTTACCGACAAGAGCCAGTCAGAAACAACTGTAGATTCTGCTCACACAGTCAAAAACTTTTTTTTTAACATCCAAACCCAGGTTAACAACTAGGCAGTTACATACTGTGTCAGTACCTTTCTGAGGCATCTCTTAAAGTGTGGCCCATAAATAGAGCAAACCAGAGGGCGATGCTTTCATCCACCRCTGAACTTTAGCGACTTTTGGAGGTTAGTATACCAGTGCTAGTAGCAGGTGCTAGTGATAGTCCTTACTACTACTGTTGGGAAGCCGCATATCAAATGTAATCGAACAGACCTGGCACTTTAAAACATGCCAACAAGTAAGGCACGCAGAGGCTGCAAAGCACAGCAAATCACTGCTGGACCTGGAGAGCTACAGCGCGCTGGGGTGATGCCGGCAGCTGAGCCCACTGCCCTGGCTGTGGGCTGCAGCAGGATCCAGCTCCAGTTGCCAGAGGCACAGTTTCACATTTGTGCTGAAGTTTTAGAAAAGATGTCACAGCTGTAGTTTGCATGCAACCACAGCTGTTTATCCCTGGTCATGCTTGACTCAAATGTTTGATCGTGAATTCTCCCCAAACTGCCCCCACTCTTGCRCTGTCATTATCTGCAATAAAGAACTGCAAATTACGGACCATCTGGCAAGCACAGCAGAGAAATGAGTGAGAGGGGCTGTTTGGCTCAGACCTAACTCGTGGTGGAGTACATCTAGCTACAAAACCACACGTTACCAGGGGACAGCCTATGTTGTGGTCAATAGGAAGAATGCACTTGTTTGGTTAACCACCTGTCCCTACTCACCTCCGTGTTTCGGACAAAATTGCTGCAAACATCTGAGTCTTACAGAGATTTTTCGGCAATGTACTATAATAGCAATGGGTTAATTAAAATGTGCTTATTCCCTGAACCATTGTTGTGCAAAGTGCATTTCTGGTTCTTCTATTCTTATTCTTCCTTGTAGCTCAGGAGGAAGAGAAAGGAAAAGGAAAGAAAAGAAGAAAAGAAGAGGAGGAAATGAAAACGAATTATTTTGGAAAGATTCAATATCAAAAGTTATGCTTTATTGGGGTTTTAAAGCTGTGTTTTTTATCATTAGGTTTGTCACACCATTTCTCAGAAGAGCAAGACGGCCAGCGCCTGTGGTTTGCTCTCATTGGAAGCACCCCCGGTTGCTATCAGGATCCTAGAGTGAGTCCCAGCGGCAAGGTGTAGGGCTCTTGGTGGAGGCCGCAAGCATGATGCTGCTCACTTCGGCAGCGCAGGAAGCAGCATCGTTCATCCATTCCTCCCCTCTTCCTGTTCCCACCCCCACTCGTCAAGTGATTGTCTGCGGTGGAAATTTTTTCTGTTGAGGCACAATGTCTGGGTTCTGCATGCATGTGCAGTGCAAGAGATAGATAAACAGCCTGTTTGGTCACTGACTTTCATTCTGTAACATATCCAGGATAGAAAGCAATTCAAACAGGGAAAGCACACCAAAACTAGCTACCCAAAGGTGCAGAGATCCAGTGGAAGGATGGGAAACTGCCTACCAAGAATAAGGTAGGTTGCATATCATTTTACGCTTAATTATTACAGAACAGGGCTAAGAGAAGGATTTTATTAAAAATAGGAACAAATGATACCTGTAACTGAATCAACCTTAAGGGACAATGTAAGCAGTCTGTTGATTAGACAAAGGGAATTTGCTAAGCAAATTAAGATGAATAATATAGTTCTTAGTACGTCAGAGATTATTGCCTCAAGATGATTTTTATGGAGATGATTTCATCCATAGATTTTCAGCACTGAAAGCTTGTGAAGAGGGTAAGGATATTATGGGTGAGGAATACAAGAAGCAGAGAACAACTGGTTTCAAGACAGGAAAACTATGTCTAAAATTTCACCTTGCCAACTCCTAGCTATTGCACCATGTCTCATCAGGACAGCCTTTTATACACACTGTAGAGAAATAGACTGTATTTATAACATATATTTAAGTAATGTATATAGTACATATATAAATATACTATATTTATTTACAAGCGCATGTTCAATTGTTTGCTAAGGAGGTGTCAAGACAGAGGAGGCTACACGGCAAGCACCATGTAAGACAGGCAGGCTACCTTCGGGGCCGTCTGCAGTGGAGCTGCTCAGAGCAGGGACCCCTTGCGTTGCCTGGGGTTGGCCAGGCTGCTGCTCTGCTACGGCCACCAAGCTGCCATCGCTGCCCTCCACTGAGGTGAGGGTTTCCAAAACAATTCACTGCTGTTCGGCACAGCCAGGACCCTTCATTAGTGGCACCCATAGAAAGGCAGAAAAATTAGATTAGAAATCGTCCTTTTATCCAGATAAAATAAGCCACTGGGATATTTCTGAGTTTATTGCACCCAAACAGGCTGCACAGGACGTGCAGGAAAGGTTGTGTTCTTGAGCAGCATGCTACAAAGGCACAGTATGGTGGTGCCTTCACCTGACCTGGCTAGTCATAAGGAAAGCCATCCAGAAAAGTCAATGACGCTGTAGCGTAGCAGCCACCAAATGCTTCTCCCACCTAGATACACAGCACCTTTTGCCTTTACTTTCTCTGGGTATTCATTTTGCAGCATCGCTTCTGCAAAATACTCTCCAAGCTCTTGGTCTGTGCCTTTGTACTTCCAAGGGCTTTCTAGAGACACTTCTCCAAGCAAACACTTGAAAAACTGTTGTGTGGACAGGTGAATTCCTTGGTGGCTCATGGAGCCTCTTAGAGGAAAATCCCTTCTATTTCCCGCAGAGTTCTCAGTAGATCAAAGAAAAAGTCATGCAACCTCCAAGTAGTCAGCCTGACATCTTACCCTATCTTAAGGAGCTCAGATGAGCCACTTGGTTGCCAAAATTAAATGTTCTGTTTATTTCCAAAGACAGTGTAGCCCCTCAACTCCCTACAGTTTTGCAGTCAAGGGACTAAGGAATAATGACCTTGCCTAGCCTTGAGGGGAAGGGGCAACAGTCCCCAAAACATAAAGTCTTGATCTCAAGAAGCGGTTTGAGTCAAGCCAAGAAAATTTAAGGAAGGGTGTTAAGAGGATGAGGCCAGACTCTTTTCAGTGGTGCCCAGCAATACGACGGAAGGCAACGGGCACAACTGAAACACAGGAAGTCCTCTCTGAATATGAGGAAAAACTTCTTCACTGTGAGGGTGACAGAGCACTGGAACAGGTTGCCCAGAGAGGTTGTGGAGTCTCCTTCTCTGGAGATATTCAAAAGCCGCCTGGACGTGATCCTGTGCAACATGCTCTGGGTGACCCTGCTGGAGCAGGGGGGTTGGACTAGATGATCTCCAGAGGTCCCTTCCAACCTCAACCTTTCTGTCATTCTCTGATTCTGTGAAAATCCATGTAAAGTCAGTAGATCGTAACCTGTGCAGTCAGTGGCAGCGAGGAGCAGTAATAAGCCCGAATGCCTACTGGATCTCAGCCCCAGGCTCTTAGCTCCTAATCTTGCTGAATCTCTCTTTTTTTAAGTGCCTATGTCACTTCTCTGGAAGGAACTTCTGCTGCTTTTGAAACATTCCCAACAGCAGCAGGAATCAGGACACTGCAAACACAATTTTCATAATGCAGATTTTTCATACTAGCTACAGGTGGGGCCAGTGAAACCCATATTCCCCATTAGAGGGGAGAGGATGAAAGTCCACCGAAGGGAGAGAAGGCACCTGTTACAGTGCTTGTCACACCCTGCACTCATGCAGCTCCACATGTTATTTTCCCCATTTTCACAAGCTCTTCTGATGACAAACAACTGCAAGCAAGAGGTAACATGGGAAAAGAATTAACTAGCTACTTTTTCTGTCTTGCTCAGGACAGAGAGCATCCACAACCAGTATCTCTCCCACTCCAGCTGGTTGTTAGTGCCAGTTCACAATGAGTTTTATGTAGCATGTCACTTCTCAGTCATCATCACCTGACTGCTGATAAGTCTGTATCTTTACAAAAAAATCACAGAACTTGGAGAGGTTCAGAGAGATAGAGAAATGACAAGGGTTTTTTTGCAGAAAACATGCATTCATGTGCACTCAGCACACATGTGCAATGACTCAGCATTCTGGTAAAGCTTCAGAGTGCTGCTGAAATTCGCCCTGGCAAGGGCTGCTGTGCTTTTCTGCCACCAGCTTTAATCATTATCAGACAGGATGAGAGATAGCGACAGCTAAGACTCATCTGCTCCAAAGCCCACGACAGGGTCCCATTCAGGCTAAAGGAAAAGTTCAAGTTACATCACGGAAGTTAGAGTTTATACACATTTCACAGTAGCCTGCCCGCCCAAGCTAACCTGATCCTACATTCTTGAAGGTTCTTGGTAGGCTGCACCTCATGCAATCAGTAATAATGGCACTAAGGCTGACGAGCAATCTTTCCCAAATCACCTCTGTTGGCTATGTGAGAAGCTAGGCATCTAACTACTTTCTCAAATCCTCCTCTAAGTGTTTTGTTCCAGCATTCACAGCTTATATTGTTAAAAACCCGAATTCATAAGGAAAAAGGCTCATGTAATCACCCCATCCAGATGTCAGTGTCTCTCCTGAGTAGGTTCAGCCCGAGCTGGAAAAAATAAAGTAGACAGCCACCTGCGCATAAGGAAGCTCCTAAAAGGCTTGTGCAAATCAGCAGCCAGGTGGAGGAAATAACCTCAAATTCTCCTTCCATTGAGACTGACAGGCAAAGTTCAGCAGTTCAGTGTCCCACTCAGCAGCTGCTGGTGAACAAGCTCTGGCATAGGTTAGGCTAAGCCATGGCTGGCGCTGTCCTTTGACTCCTAGGGGAGAGGGCACAGGGGTAACTGTAGGGGTAGCACTAGTTATTGGACGAAGCACAGAAGTGAGGGGATGCTGGGCTTCACTGGCTAAGCAGCCATGCACCAAAGAAAGATGGGGCTTTTTTGTTWGGTTGGATGCATTTTTTGGAGGGTTTGGCTGTTTTATGTCAGAGATGGTGGGTCTAAAGTGCTAGGTATGAGCAAAGTTATTTCCGGAGCAGTGACCTCTTGTGGAGGGAAAGCAACTTAGATGGAGAGAAGAGCTGCAGTGGCTCTCCACCGCACGACCTTCTCCTGACAGCTAGTGTTGTAACGTCCTACCGCAGGTCAGCCAGTGCAGTGCGCAAGGCTGAAATTGGCCCTTACAAACTCGGCTTGGTGGATCCGTGCCCTGCAGCAGCAGGAGTGGGTGGCCTTACCAGCCGCCTCCTGCAGCCTCCACCTGGGAAAGCCTCCTTTGGGGACAGGAGGGGCAGCCGCGACCTCGGCTCTTGGCGCTTTGGCAGATATGGCTGCAGGCGAATCAGGCAGAAGGCAACGTTCATCTCAGGTGCGCAAGGGAGTCCTAACACAAACTGTAGCTCTTGTTACCAGACCGCTTGATACCGCAGCTGCTGAGAGAAAATTTAGCAACCTGGAGCTGAAAGATTTCAGATCCCACTGGTTATCCAGCGAGACCACCACCTCCTCTTCATTTAATTTCTTGACCCTCTTTTCTTCCACCTATATATCCCCAAGCCTGCCACTTCATCCCTTCAGTTTGGAAAGCTTACACTTTTCAGTTGCATTTCTATATTTGGCTTAACCACTTCCTGTGTTTATCAGCTTCTGGAGCTCATAGAACAGTACATGCAGCTTCTCTACAAATAGCAATGAGAAACTATTAAAAGCAAAGGAAATAAATTCTGGTTTTGTTTTTCTTTTAATAATTTTAATCTATTAAAAATTAAATAATTTTAAAAATCACATTTCTCCTCTTTTGAGGTTGCTGGCCAGAACTATTTCCCAGTGCTTTCATTGATAAAGCCATATTTATAATTGCTTACTAAAAAAATTATCTGCAGCCACAGGCAAGTCAGGCTCATGTTCTCTACCTAGACACATGCCTCAAAGCAGCCAGCGTGTCAGTAGTATGAATACAGATGCTGAGATATGTTTAAATTATCAGACCACACAATGTATTTTCCCACAGGATTCCACATTGCTGAATAAATAAGAAGGATTTATCTAAGGGTTATGCAGCAGTTTACTGTTCTAATCTACTGTGGAAACATATGGTATTTATCTTCTGACAATTCAGGAGAAGAGCTATCTAAGCCTAAAGGCCTATATCGCTTTTCCTTCCAAGGGAGGGACAGAAAAATCAGAAGCAAACTGACTGTAGGGAAGAAAAGGATGAATAAATAGATGAGGAAAAAGTAAAAATACTTACATCAAACTTATGACATCTGGCAGTTATGATATACTTCTAATGTAAATTACATATACCATAAATAGTTCATTTTAATAGTGTTTTCATAGGACATCTAGGACCTAATGTGTGAATTGTTTACATTAATATCTCCAGCTAAGCTAGAGGTAGTCAAAATGTTATACAAAATTCAAAGAAACCCAGGTAGGCCATCTGGAATGAGATAAGATTAGCTTTATCTTTGTTCCCAGCCATAACAAAAGAGAACTAAATTCTCCCACTGAATGGGAGGTTGGGAAGTTAAGTTCATTAATATTTGTGGAACTTTCTGCTACTCTGATAAGCAGATACACTGAGGGCATGTCCAGAAAGAATCTATTTTGTGCCAATTGCTGAATTTTGTAGTATATGAAATAAATAAGCCCTAGGAGTGCCTGTTTAGTGAGGAGAGTATGAACAGYGGCAAAGAATGGTATCATTACTTATTTACCTCGGGTCCTGGGAAAGAGAAATAACATGCAAATATGCAATTAGAGAGTTTCTCATAATGCAAATGCACAAGCAAGTTGAGTGCTCAAGAGCATTTCCTAGCTTAATATGATCTGGCAGCTTTACATTCCCTTAGTACATTTTTAGCACGTATGTAACTTTGACACTTAAATATGAATACCACATTGCAAAATGTGGTAGTTTTTGTGGACTACTCCAAAAGCATTTTACAAACACAAAACCATAAACTATAAGCAATAGTGCATGCTCCAGTGAGCCTTGCTCTTATTACTAGAAAACCTGGTAATAGAATAATCCAGACATAATTTAAGGGATCTTTAATATGCCAGATAATTTCAGTGCTTAGCCCTGTAAGTATAGTCTTTCACTCAAAACAAAGATTATTTTGACTGCCAGAGATTAGATCTCTCTAGAACTGGCCTGTCTATCAGCTGCTGCTTTACAATCATGCTTGTACACATTTTTTTGTGTTACATAGCCACCTTATTTCTGTTCCTATTATTTTTACTTAAACACACCAGTGAGCAGAACTATGTGAATATTTTGTGGGGAGATGGGACTGGTTGGTCCTTGGCCATAGCCCATTTTATGTTAAATAAAATAATTTGTTGGACCAGAAAAAAAAAGTTTTCCTTTTTCTGTTAAGCTATTTCCTGATTTCAGTCTTTTTTATTTCCTTTTGTCTTTGGAGGAACATTTGAAACAGTTTTAAAATCAAACATTGAAATGCCATTATCAAAACACTACTAAATGTTTTCAAATGGCTATATATATTTTTTTTTAATTGAGAGGACTAGAGGGTTTTATTTGAACGACTGAAGGAAGCAAGTTGGCAGGAACTTCTAAATATTTTCAGTGGATAAAACAGGCGACTGGAAAACGATGTCTACAGGGCACCTGCTCAGGTGCAGGGAAAATCAGTGGTGCCCAGCCAGYGACTGGGCCACCGGCCGTTCGTTGCCTCCCTTGTCCGGCCCATGACGGGTTTCCTTCTTTCGCAGGAGCTTCGAGCTGCCAGTGCCCGCGCTGCCACCCTGCAGGTAAGGGCAGTGGTGGCTGAGCCAACCGCGCTGATGGCTCAGTGTCTTCTCAGGGGGTGAGGGGGCACCCTCCGGCCCTTCCTTGAAAACCCGATGGTGGGTTTTGCCTTGACTAAGCTGCCGTCGGAATTGCCTCTCGCCGGCTTTTCCTCACCCTTAGGACGCCATGCAGCTTGGTCTTGTCCCCCTCTCCTTCCTCTCCTTGCTCTTACATTTCCAGCGCTGGTTCCCCACGAGTTGCTGCATCSCTGCTTTGCACACAGGCTCACGGGCTTGCACGCGGGTGGCACAGCGAAGGTTCCGGGAGAGCCCATGGCCGTCCCGTTAGCCGGTATCCCCCGCAGCAGCCCCGGGGGCAGCAGGAGACAACTTCACCCAGCCTCCGTGGAGAGCTCCAGTGCTGTCACCAGCGGTGGCATTACTGAAGTGAGAGAGGCCCATGGCAAGCCCCAGGCGCAGGAGCTGTGGCTCCCATGCCCACACCGTGCTCAGCTACCCTGTGCTGGGCGTCTCCACGTGCCCTGTGATGCTTCACCCTCACTGAGAACACCTCTAGGATGAAAGTTTCATCAAAACCAGTACATCCCCATGATGAGTTTCATTTTTGAAAACAAACTGACATTTTCTCAGGAAGAAGAAAAAAACCTAAATAAACAAARGAACAGATTTCGTTTGAAAATTCCCGGTCAGTGCTAAGCTGATTTCCATAAACCCCAGGGGACTTCCTCCTGTCTTTCACTCAAAAGCAGTGCCAGAGTTGTCTCGGTCACAGTATGCCCCAGCCACAAGCCAGGCCGCCAGCGTGAGCACTGCCCCGTGTCGCAGTTGACTGCCCCGCTTGCTGTGGGTATGTGGTGGCACCACGCCATGTTGTGGGGAGGCCTGAGGACCCCTAAACCAGGAAGGAGAAGCAGTCACCTGGACCATTTGCAGTGGCAGGCACCAGCTGTGAGCTGCCACTTGCATTCAGCACGCTGCTCCAGAGCCGGGGGAGCACAACCACCCATTCTCCATCTCACCTGCAAGGGAGCTGGGCTGTTGGCACTCTTCCCATCATCTGTCACATCCGCTACATCTGTCCTTGCTGCCTTCCTTCCACTGCCAGCTTGTACTCCTGCCTCTCATCACTTTTTCTCCCATGTTGCTTCTCAGCATTTAGTGCCTGCTCGCCCATCTGGAGCTATTTCACACAGACAAGTCCAAAACAGGCGATTCCTCCTCAAAATTAGGAGCCTTGCTGAGACACTGCCACTTTCCCCAGGGGACAGAGGCTGCGCTTCACGTGAATGGCTAAATGT
The DNA here is from genome assembly GCF_003343035.1 of Apteryx rowi. Taxonomy (NCBI): domain Eukaryota; kingdom Metazoa; phylum Chordata; class Aves; order Apterygiformes; family Apterygidae; genus Apteryx; species Apteryx rowi. Next base: position 284,441 of record NW_020447708.1, read on the forward strand.
GTTTACGTCGGCCGGCAGCTCCTAATTTGTCCCTGTCATCCACCCACCCGTGTGGATGATGATAGACCTGATCTGTGCCTCTCCTCCCTTTGCACAGCCCCAGGTCCAACAGCGAGAGTCCCAGTGCCCCCCTTGGCCTCTCCCCCATAGACACCAAGCAATGTTGCCTTCCACCCTACTGGCAGTCAAAAGGAAAGGCAGAGAGGGCAAGCAAGGAAAGTTGTGTGAAGCAACTTGTCCCACCTCGCCCAAGGAAAAGAAAGAGTGAGCTACCCACACGGCTGCAGGCACATGGCTCTAAGTAGAGTGTGTGGGTCTATCAGTGCCAAATCTAACCCACCTGCCCTTATTTCCATATTCCAGGTGGAAAATGTGCATCTGCATCCGAAGAAAAAGATACTCCCACAAGGAAAGTAAGTAAGGTGGCTCTTCACGTGACTAGAAGGCAGAATGGAGAGGGTGAGAGCATGGAGGATGCCCCTTGGCCAGCACCCAGCACTGCTGCAATAGATGGGAAAAATCCACTCCCTGCTGCATATATGCACATATGTAGCCTTGGGCATCAAGTTCAGTGAGGAGAAAGTTTCCAGGCATTTTGTGTCCCAGCTGGAAGAAACTTCTTTGCACCCAAAGAGGGGTGCTACATGAGCCAGGCACCAGCCTGCACTGGGTTATTTGGGGCCTCTATGTTATTTTGAAATACTCAGTGCTCATGGCAGGCCCTCGCTTGTAGCGAGCACGTATGCTGGCACCCTGCGTGCGACAACTGCGGGAGCATTTCCGGCAGCGTGAGGGGGCGGGCGAGCCGCCGGCGTGTAGCAGGATGGGAGAGGCAGTCCTGCCGCAGCTTTGCTGCCGCTTACACCACACCTGCCGTGGTTACCTCCACGTGTGCCGGCAGCTTCGCGGCCACTGCGCGCTTCCGGGCTGCTCCCTGATTACCCTGCAGCAGCCTTTCGCAAAGGCGCATCACAGCCAGGTGTGCAGGCTCAGCAGCCCCTGAACAGCGGTGTGAGAGCATCCGCTGTGCAGGATTCCTGTGTTACCCCCCCACGATCTGTGCAAAAAGGGGGGAAACCAAGCACCAGAGCTTGTGTGAGGCAGCCAGGGAACAAGGCAGAATAAGTAAGGGCCAAGCGAGAGTGACATTCCCAGGTGATCACCATGAGCCCGTGTTCCTGCATAGCCCAGCAAAGCACGGGAACATTTTAGGAATTTTCCTAGAAACACTTCGAAATATCCATGCAGCTGATGTCAGTAGTATTAAACCCACACGTTGTCCTGGCACGCACTTGGCCTAAGTGAAATCCCACAGGCACATCTGGAGTCACGAAAGCATCGCGAGCGGAGGCGGGAACAAGACAGGACCTGCACCGCTGGCGAGAGCCCTGTGACTCATGCCAGCTCTCATGCCACTGAATTCACTGCGTAGAGTTTTGAGGGAAACAAAGCTAAGTTTCCCACCCAGAAGAAAAACATAGTTCAGGAATAAATAGATGCTTTTCAGTTTCGGCAACAACTTACTGAAGGTTTTACCTTTGAATATATATCTAGCCATGTACTGTCGTACACTGTGTTATTTCATGACTGAGAGATTAAAAACAAACAGCAAATCCAGGGACCGTAGCTTCTAATAAAATATTTTCTCTATATTAAATATGCAAATAGGGAAGACCCATCTAGTAGCTAGAACCACATGAACTCACGTGAATCGCAGGATCCTGGTTTCAATCCAGACTGTTACCTTTTCAGACAGTCGGTAAAGCAATTCATGTACAGATGGTATAATACTTTGTATCACTTCCACAAGTTGCAATACTTGCTTAGGGAAGAGCAGCTTCTTGTTACTCCTGTCCATCAGCAATTTCATGACAGTGGCAAGGCAGCACAGCAATAGTTGAAAACACTGGAAGTTGTCTAGATGGCAACTTTAATACAATATTGAGAGACTGTTGACTTACCTGCATTTAGGGTGTAAAGCAAGTACACTTCAAATCCTGTTATCTTAAGCAAAAGCAAAAACTCAGCTCTCAAATTTTATAGGAGCAACTAACAATTCTATCAACCTCATAACAAGAACCAGATAGGCAGCTAAAAATGAAGCTGTGAGAAAGGATGATGTAAACAACCCTCCCATAATTAGATGTTTACAGGATAGACAGAAAATTTTTCAGAAAAGCACAAGCCTACTGAGCATCGGTGCACAAACACCTAACGCACGCCCAGACACATAACACACATCACCTAGCGTCTCTGTGACCCAGCGCTCAGTCAGGGAATATGGGCAATATTAAGGCTGCATTGACAATAAAGGTAAAATATGGTTGGGGGGGGGGGAAGCAAGGAAGAAAGAGAGAACACCCATTTCTAAGAGATACATAAACTTATTCCATTTAAGTTAAAAAAACAAAACAAAACAAAAAAAAMCCACAAAAACCAAGTAGCTACATCTATGTTTTATAAAGATTGATGAGCAGTACTGCATGACTTCAGTGCGTATTAAGCTAGAGAAAAGGTGTCTTTAAAATCCATGAGATTTATTTAGCCCTCAGACATCATCCCTTTCCACAACTAATTTCACACTGGTTCATGATTTTCCAGAGCCTGTGCTGAGCCTGTAGCTAAGTCTGAGTAAATCCTGTGCCACACAAAGTCCTATTTGTTCCTGTTGGTACTTATCACTCCCCCATCTCTCTCCTCATCTCTCAGCTAGCATTTGCTTGTATTCTGTATTTGTATAAAAAAACTGGCAATCACACGTTTACTTTCTCTTTCTCCAGCACAGACTTACAGATATTCGCCAAGAACTGTCAAGGTAATGATTAAAAGTCTGTGGTTTTGCGGGTCTTCTGGGGGACTGGGCCTAAAACTTATCTGTGAGTCAAAAAAACAGTGTTCATCACGTTCCCTCAGAACAGACAACAGCCATTTACTTGAGAGGCAGAAAAAAAGGTTTAAGTCTATGTATCAAAAAATTATTTATATAAACTAGAACAATGAGATGCAGCCCTGCTCTAGAGTAGCCACTCGCCAAGCAAGCTGCAATACTCACTCATAGTTTCAGAGGCTGAAAAATGCTGCCTGATCTGAATTAAACAGTTCAGGGACTTGTGCCTTGTGAACATGTCCTGATGAGTGTGCCCAGCCATAGGGCCATAGCATTTATGGCTGCAGGGCTATTTCTCTTTCCTCCCCCTCATCAGTCTCCCTCATCCTCCCCCCCTCAAGTTTCAGTTTCAACATGACATCTTTAAAAAAAAAACAACAACAACATTTAACTGGGGTATTGCCAACCAACTTTAGTAATATAAGCAGTCTTTAGTTTAAAGACAAAGAGAGTTTTAATATTTGGAAGCTTAAAAGGTTTTTGTTAATCCTTCCGCTGTAAAAAAACAACAGATGACTTAACAAATGGCTAAATCCTTGCTGGAATAGAATAAGGTTTGCCTTTCCAAAGTCTTACTGCCTCTGAACAGAGGAAAAAAGCCTCAGAACATGCACAGTCATGGCAAATATTTAGTTTCTTATAAACCAGAATGGATCAAATGGTTATACTACTGGAGAAGACATGTATAAAGCTGACTGGAGCTATTGGTCATTGCCCAGTCCACCTTACTTCACTGCTTTGGGGTCAGATTCAGGAGCTCTCGTAAGGCACACTGAGTTAATTTAGGAGGTAATCATCCCTTGGTGTGCATCCTACCCATCTGCCCAAACTTATCATCCTGTAGGCAAAGGGTGGCAGGGGAGGGGAAGCATCCACTTTTCAACTGACGTGCTTCACAGTCTCATGTAGTCATTCATTTGTGTTAATACACCAGGTTCTCTGAACCAGCAGCTGAACACCTGTGGTTTGCTACCTCTGCTGTGAAGATAGTTAATTTTAGCAGAGTGTAAGGGAAGCTGCCTCATAAATCACCAGTCATGAACCATCATCAGAAGCCCAACACAGAGCATAAAAAAGCATTGCCATTTAGCAGCCCAAACCCTTTTTTTCAGAGATGACCTCATTAAACCAAAAGTTGATGCCCTGCAGATAAGTGGGTGCTTAACAGAAAATTTTGAAGAAGGTGGGCAAGATGACACAAAAAGATGTGACTAAATGAGCTTGTCATTTGTACATGTGACTGTGGGGTGGGCAGTAGGAGAAGAGAAGAGGAGGTGGTGGAACTATAATGGAGAACCTGCCAAATAGCTGTCTAGTTTTGAGTTTTTAATCCCACACAAAAGCCCCAGAGTGTGATTTGAAAACAGTCTTGGGAAGATCTTTCATGCGATATAAGAGCCCTTCCTCCCAAGCATTAAACTGGGCTTATGAATAATGAAAGACTCAAGTGAAACTCAAGAGGCTGCAGGCTTGCTCCTCCTGCGCTGTCAGCCTGTGGGACAAGTCATCTGCCACATTTGCACTTCAGTTTCTCCACTGGCCAGAGAAGGATGATGATAATGGCCTTTCAAACAATCTGTAGACTAGAAAAAGTGGCTGTGAGTAAGGCTTGGGGAGATGTATGTGTTGGAATGGACAGGAGGAAGTCCAGTCCTCACTCGGTGTGGTAGGAGCCTGTGACTCATGAAGCTGAACAGCCTACCTGAGCTCATTTCCTAGGCGCAGCAGGAGAAATGCTGCTGCCGCCCCCTTCTTGGCAATACCAGGCAGTGACTAGGGGAGAGAGCCATGCCTCTGTAGATAGAGAGGGAATTCCTTTTCTTAGGCAAGTCCACCCTGACTGCGCTACTGCTTAGAACTTTTAAAATTTCTAAATCTTGAAATTTTCTAAAGCCTCAACTCAAAAACTGAGTAATTATTTTCAAAATTGCAGTTTCCTCACAGTCAGAAGGTCTTTTACAGCAAGCAGAATCCAAATAAACCAGTTTATTTATGCTGGGAAAATCCGAGACAGATTTTGCAGGAACTATGTTCTAACAGCCATCTTTCACTTCTAGGCTTGAAAAATAAAGGTGAATCCCTTGAGGTTTTTACCCATGGAGCAGAGACCTCTGTTCCACTTTAGAGCATGAAAGGTAGCTACAAATGGCAGCATGAACTCAGCAACACCCTCTTAAAAAACACCCCTACTCTTCCAAACAATGCAAAATGCTGCCATAAGGGCCATACTTAGTACTTCCCAGTGACTCCAGATCAAGAGCATCAGGGCATTTTTAACTTCTGTCTCCTAGTACTTAATCAGTTCACATTGTCCCTTTAGATTAATGAGTCATCCTTCTACCTATTTAGAGGCACTCTCATCCAAACACATTAACAAATACGTTGAAGAGCTGGAAGGAGGGACAAGTTTAAACAGGGTTAGGATGGTATTTACCCACGCAGGCTTACCTTCTCCTTCATTGATGGTTCTTTCTTCTGTACCCTCTATTTTCAAGGAGTGCATTAGATGAGGGCCTGGCAGGGAATGGGTTAGCCACCTCTGGGTCCCCCTTGAGGCCAGGGTCCCTTGCAGCCACACTACCCTCGGCTTGGCACATGCCTGGTTCTCTGGCCTCAAGTTGCACAAGTCTTGGCTTCCTTCCCCTCAGGGACAGACTTGGAGGAGATGTTTGAAGGATTCACGTATACGTTAGGTTTAAACAAGCTAGTCTGAATGCGTATACCCAAGTGTCAAAAAGCGTAAGCTGACACAGTGGGCAAGTTCCCTGCAGGAAGGGCATTGCCTTTGAGCGTGTCCCTCTCGACCCACAAACAATACTTGAATAGTCTTTAAATACAGCCAGCTCTGAAGCACAGCTTGCCTCTTCGTCTTTGTATGATGGAGGAGCATGATGGCTTAAGGGCATGTAAAACAGTCATTTAAATTTCTAGTTAAAATCAAAGGGGGCAAGAACAGAAATGGTGGAACTAGAAACTGTCCAGGACAAAGGGATTAAATGTCTCCCTTAACTGTTAGGGTTTGCTGAATCTGGCAGCCCAGTGGAGGAGAGGCTGCCACAGCTCCATGCCTCCAGGTCCAACTAGTAGCGAGTCTGAGCATGTAACCCCAGTAGGCCCACACACAAACACACATATACAACACATATACACACAGCCAGCTACACAGCTCAGCACAAACAGAAACAGCATCTACAGCCTCATCCTGTTCCTMTCTCTGGCTGATCAGGATGCAGGTCCATTAGTGAGAATGTATACATATATATCATTTAGATCCCCCCAGCAGGTGGGCTTAAGCATTTGGTCTGTCCAGCAGCTGACTCTGGTTCCTTGCTCTCCCCCATTGCCTTCCTTGCAGTCTCTCTCTCTCTCTCGCACACGCACACACACACACACACACACACACACACACACGTATCTCAGTCAACCCTCAGGCCCCAGAGTCCCACACTCCTAGGCAGCAACCCCCTTGATCTGTCAGGTGCTTCACAGAGCCACTCTCATAGCTCATGGGTGGGTCTCACACCTGGCCAAGGGGGCCCACAGCTCTCCTGTACCRGGCCCAGGAGGAGACAGGGCAGGGGATTATCTGGGTTCCCCAACCTGCCATTGTTCCTCTGTGCTCCTTTATGTGTGTGGAGCTGAGCCTGTTATCACACAACCTAATGCTTACCAGGACCAACCTCAGAACCAGGGTAAGGCTCTCTGTCCTCCATCCATACACAGCATGCAGGCACTGTTGGATGCTCCTGCATGTCCAGCTGCAGTCTGCACAATAATATAATGACCATAGCTTTGCAGTTCTAATATTATGGTGCACCAACTAATGGTGCAACTAATGGTATGAGCACACAGACTATATAGACCACCACATATGCTCACATTGCAAGCTTCTTCAGCAACAGGATATAAAAATGTTAAAGCCGATCTGTCTCTCTCTTTCTCTCTATCAGGAACATCTCGAGGAAAAAGATTATATTAATACCAGTGAACTATGGTATTCTACTGTCAACCATGATGTAAAATGTGAATCCTCTGTGGTTAATACCAATGATCAGACAGAATATGCAATTGTCAGCATGCCTAAGAATAAGCAAACCATCACCAGCTCTGAAGACAACAATGAATATGATTTTATCCTGGTAAACTAAAAAGTGACACTTCCTGCTGCCAAGGCACCCTTTTGTTTGAATATTTAAGCCAGTAGTGTGTAGTGTTCCTAACGACCCTACCTGCTATGCCAGGTCTTCAAGTAAACTGGAGAGCATCTCTCTCATGTTACAAAGGTTACACACTAGGACAAATCTGCCAGCCAGTTGCAATGAGACAAATTTGTCCATGAAAAGGTGATCACAGAAAGAGACATGGACAGAGTACAGGGCTTCACTTGACAATTAAAACAAGAAGAATCAGCGTAACTGCCATTGCAAGACAATGTTTCTGTATAGTAAATAAGGCACTTCATTAGTAGAAGCAACTGAGACTGTGCTTTTTTTTCTAGACTCTTACAGTGCTTTTTAATTTTTTTAAGGGATCTAACAAAACTGTCGGTGGAAATCTCAATAATGCAATGATAATATCCTTGGTTTTCTTTTTTTTTTAAATAAAACTTTAATAATACTTTGCCACACAACACTTCCACTTCACTACCCTCCTGGCATCTCAAATTTGTTTTTTTTGTGCAACACCAGAACACACCTCCCCATAGCTTCACCCCTCTGCAAGCAGCATTTTTGGACATTTATTCAACTGTTCAGCCAAGCTCATAAAGTGATTATGCACCTCTGTTCTTGCTAAAGCATGTTTTTTGCCCCCCTCCATTTGTATTAAAACAACTTGGAAGATAATATTAAGCAGGCTTTTCCTGAGTTTAAAGACTGGACCTAATCACTGGCTGTAGCCTTGGCTTTATGGTGTGGTGCCTTTGCACACATCCTACCTGCAGTTTCTGTGCCTGGGGGTCCCATGGGATGAATGGGTTTCATGGGGCAGTGCATAGACACACTGCTAGCACTATGCAGGTGGCACTGTGCAGGCACCATTGCAGCAGCCAGACAGCTGAATCTGCCCCCAAATTTGTACTATGAGCTGGAGCTGCACATACGACTGTCTGCCATGGGATTTTAAAGGGTTGGTTGTACAGTCCACAAGCTGAATTATCAGAATTAACTTTTCCTTTTTTAATTGTCACTCAGTTGCCTCAGTCATCTATGTATAACTCAGGCTCCTTCCATTAAAATTAACATTAAACATTTACAAAACATCTAACTTGACAGAATAATGTGTTTTCACACTACTCTGTTCCTAATGGATGAGGTAGTAACTAGTACATCTGGTTATTTTCTTTTACATTGTTAATTTACCTCAAGGGGAAACAGACAAACACCACTATTTGCCTTTTTTTTGGACATTTCCTTCAATCAGAGTTGAAAGCATGACTGGAGGTAAAGGGTGAAGTTGGACACTTTGTCTGACTATCACAACATCTTGCTACAGCTCCTCCATCTTCTTTCCAGTGAACTCTGGGGCAAAGGTAATGGGACAGAGGAGGATGGCTGGAAATAAGTGAATGCTTGGCAGCTTCTCTTTTCTTCCTCATGGCTCTTGCTGCATGAAGAGGTATCACCATAAAAAAGAATGATCATGGTATTATTTTTCAGTTTTGAATCAAGATTAAGAAGTGTTGAAGGGCAGATTCAGGCACCTCACTGCCGAAAGAGCAGTAGGATCAAGCATCATCTCAAAGGCAAGCTGTTCATTTGCTGCTGGTATTTTCATAGCCTACTGTTTTGGGGAGAGATCATACACATGAAGACGGGTGAATTTTATCCTTCCCAGTGTAAGAATCAGAAAGAATATCTTCTTTCATTTTTTGCTATATAGGATACTGCATTAGGCACAGCATTTGCAGCTCTGTGTTTTTCAAAAATGCACAGAAAAGATAGTCTTAAATGTATAATTATACTAGTTCATCAAATGAGAACTGAGCCATGAAAAGAGAAGATACTGGTTTTGGAGTCACCATTGCATCTCACAAATCAGGTGGAATCAGAATTAGTCACAAATACGGGAGCCATGTGATCCTCTAATTTGGTCTAGACTGTTCCCCAAGCTCAGTTAAAACTCAGGCTACAACAAATATTGTTTTGAGTGTATTGCTGGACTGGAGCTGTTGAAGGAATGAAAACGATGGCTTAAGAGTAAAAATAAATAATTTAATGCATAGTATAATTATCAGATTACTTCTTAAATATACCAATAACATTAAAAAAACAGAAACACAATTTCCCATAAGCTATTTCTCAAGATAATACAAAAGGTTTCTTAAAATAAATTTCTCTATCCAACAGTACCAGCATTTGTACTGGCTATACATGTTCACAATTACAAATTCAAACAATGCATTCATGACAAGAAGTTATATTTCACTAGCATGGTAGTGAATTCATCACATTTCTAGTAAAGTTAATGATTAGTTTTAAATGTTGATGTTATTGTCAGTAACTAACTGTCATGCCACACTGGCCTACATAATGTGCCTCAGCACCCTTCTCTTAGCATTGGTCCATCTTATGTAATCTCTTGGCAACTAGAACTAGTATTTGCTGCCTTATTAAGGCAAAAATCTTGAATCTGTTTATTTTCATCCTCGCTGCTGGGGCAGGGGGTATACTTAGAGTCTAGTCAGGCAAATGCAGGTCGAATAGCTGTCTTTTCACAAGTACCCCTGATTAACAGTAGCTAGTTGTTAAAGTGTTCAGCTTATTTGACCTTTGAAAGATTCCTCAGACATTCAGATGCATTAGGGAACAAGATATGTCTCTTATCCACGGCATTGCTCTATTCACTTTAAACAAATTTACTAGCTCTGTGCCAGATGCCCTTTACCTGGCTATACAAACAGCACCACTGAGTTTTCTATTACATTCATCAGAAATATCCTTGTACGTAAGTGCGGCAGGACTCTGGCAAGAGCAGAAATCCATCTATCTACATGGCACTGTACAACACATCGGTGAGGACGGACCCTTGGAACATTTCTATTTCACATTGTGAAAGAGAAAAATAGAGCAGATGATACCTTCTCTAAGAAGACTATAGGATGAACAAGGGGATGATGAGATTCTCAGTTCACTTAAGAAGCTAGTGCAAAGGCCTTGCATGTAACTAAGGAAAATAAAAGGGGCATTTAAGTTTTCAGGTTGCTCTGAGAGGAAAGAATAATGGGACAATAAGGCTGAGGGAGTCAGCAGGGGAAACATCACAAACATGAGCATAGGTGGAAGTAAGTATGAAGGATAAAGCTGTGCAGATAATTTTGGATGAGGAAAGAGGAGAAGAAAGGAAGCATATGCAAGAATGCTTTTAAAGCAAGTACAAGGAAAGCAGAACTGATTCATAAGGCAGTTCAAAGAAGAGGTTTCAAAGTCAATGGAGCATGTATCAAGCATGATACATGATTTTCACAAAAGCAAATCCAAATGGGTTACTGATATATCAGGACAATGGTAAAGAAGGAGGTAGCAATGTTCTAGGAGTACAACACTGTTATAAATATACCACATTTTTCAGCTTACCATACTGCATCACACACAGTATTTACAGAACATCAACATCATTAGAAGTGTTTCTACATAATGAATAGCTCCTAGTCCTTCAGATTACTAATAGACCTGAGAAGGTGATCTCTTCTAGTAGCCGAGGGAGGAGTCTTTCCATCATTTCTCTGAAAGTTAAAACAGTACATTATTAGCATTAAAATGAAACTTCAATTTGACACTTCAGCATATTTCTTCCTGTCTCCTTTGCATTGCTTTTCCTGTGAACCCTGTCAATACATGAGGAACAAAATGATATTGATCATTATAGCTTGAGACTTGTTGATCTCTTGTTCCTTGCTAAGTACTGAGAAAGTCAAAATGAGTTAAGCACAAATCTTGCTTATACACACTGTGTTGTGATGTGATGGCCTAGGATTATCCTAAAGGCACTTACATCTGAACTAGTAAGTTGGGGGGGGAAAAAAAGCAGCTCTGTGTAAACTTCAAGTTTGTAGGACTTTTAAACTAATGTTTTCAATCAACACAACTCTAAACACAGTGAAATCACTACCTAGTCACTAGAAAATGTGGAAGAGTGAACATTTGGTTCCTTTAAAGAAAATCTCTTTCAATAACTAACTTTCCCCAAAAAACTCTGAAAAAATGCAAATCAGGAAGCTTTTTCATTGACTGTGAAAACACCAGAAGTTGACTCCCAAATTACTTAAGCTTTTTCACTTAGGATTTAAGCTTGTTTTACAAACATTCACATATGGATAGACAACATGGAAAAAACATTTTAATTATTTTGCCTGTACACATTGTACACACACATATATGAGGAGATTTTCTTTGTAGCTGTACGTATTAAATACAGGAGGAGGTCTGAAAAGTTTGGCTGGACTCAGTAGCTGAACAGTTCTCATCACGAATACTTTTCTCATCATTGGATGAGAAAGAATCCTAGGGTACAATTTAAGCATGGCAAGACTTTCTTGAATATTGAATATTTTACAATTTTCTTAATGTCTTTCGAGAAAGATTTCCCTCCTTCCAAGTAAATACTTCTGCTCCTTGAAGAGAAGGAGTCCCTCTAATGTACAGCACTTACATGTTAATGTAAGAGAAGTTGGGTCAAGCTTTAACTTGGTACATTCGGATGTCCCATGATGAAGAGTATCTTCTTCATCGTAAATATTTTGACGTAAAACATTCCTTATAAACTCTGGATTCATTGTGTTTTCCATAAACCCCTCTGTTGATGGTGGTACAGAGAACTCCAGCTGATAAAATACAGTAGCACTTTCATTACTGAAAAACAAACAAACTCAGGTATGAACATGTGCAAGTAACCACTGTTTCATTTCTTTTCTTTTCTTTTTGAGGGAACTACCTTTTCATATATATGTTGGCACTGATTTTTTTTTTAAACCTGTTCTAAGGAAAAGCATTAGAAAACAGAACAGCCATCAAGCTTCCAGTTTCCTCTTTCACTTCTTTCTCAGAGCAGCTGTCGATATGAATGAAAGCTGGGCACGTACCTGATGCCAGTCTGAGACACGTTTTCAAATGCACAAAGGGCAACTGAACATGTGCCCTGAGAGGCCAAGGTTTTCCACATTTGTTCCTAATGAGAACATAACAATAATAGCAGAGGTGACACAATACTGTGTTCATAACTAGCTGAGAACCTGCAAAAAGATTTGCTCTCCTGATAGCAATACCTGATGCAACCCAGACAGGGTTTCTAACCCACTTTCTGGAGTGGATTATTAAACCACCAGACTGGAGTCCATCTCTGGAGACTTCACTGCTTGCTATCTATCCAAAACACTAAGTGCAATTAGACTACTGCATTTTACATAACAGAATCATCAAAAAAGAATCAGAAACACCAAAACATTGATGTTTCAAGAGAAACATCAAAAAAGAAGTTGAATAGGGGAAGAGAGAAAGAAAGGGGGTGGAGAGAGAGAGAGAGGGAGAGGAGCTGTGCAATACATATGCAGAACTGCAGGTTTGTACTCAATGGGCTAAATCATCATTTTTAACTGAAAGGGTAACAAGCTACAGCACACTCATTTGACAGAGTAGACATGCCCTACTCTGATGGTGCATCAGAGCACATTCACCAAAGTGCCTTCAGGACAGCCCCTCGTCCCAGCCCATTGGGGCCCTTCCTCTATCCTTGCTTTCTCAACTGCCCCAGACTTTTGAAAATCTCTACTTGCTGCAATGTTTTCCAGTCCTTCTTACCCCTTTATCACCCTGCTTTTTCAGAAATCCTTGGAGAAGCTGTCTGCCCCACCTCCCTTGCCTCTCTGCAATTGCTTCATGGCAGAACCATGCTGGAGCTGATCCTTCCAGCCCCACTTTTCCCTCTTCCGCTCAGCCTCCCCTTCCATTGTAGGACCATGGCATCTCCATAGCTTAAAACATTACAGTCTCAAACACTGTAAACTCCTTAGCCTTTCTCTAGTGCCAATTTCTGCTGAGAGTAAGATCCTCCTTCAGCTCTAGCGTGAAGCTTTCTCCCATCTCTGCAAGGCAGGCTGGATGCTTTTACACCTTTCTGCCACCACTGCTCCCCTGCACCCATTGGCCTTCAGCAGCCGAGCTTCTCCTACGCGTGCAGCCACCTCTCACCTGGGCAAGCCTAACCTCAGCCTCTGCCTCCTTCTATGCCTCTCACTCCCACCCTTCCAGTCTCGCCAGCATGCTGCTGCTTTGAGATTTGCTCCTGTTGCCCAAAATAAAGTGAGGGGGAAAAAAAAATCCAAACGAACCAGCAATGCAATATTGCGGTTTTGGCTTTCACTTCTTGTGTGTCTCTGTTGCCTTTAAGCTCTTTTGGGAACAGAATAGTTCTCCCCCCTCCCCATGGACCCTTTTGAATTTAGTTAGGACCATTTAAGCCATGTTGCTCTCAAGCAGTTCCAGCTGCTTATTTTCCTTTTAATTTCCTTTAATAAGTTTGGTAAGGGCTGCACCTGGGACCAAAGACAACAGATGATACTTAACAGCAACAAAATGTTACCATCATTATTTGTTACTAGCAGCACTTGTCCTTTACGCTAGAGAATCCTTCTACCAGTTTTCACTATCCATATTAATAATCCTCCCCCAAACATCCTATCTTTTGCAGTTTTAAATGTTCTGCCTATTTATACAGGTACATATATGTGCCTTATCAAATGTTTATAAATATCAGATAATTTTCATGGCACAAATTACTTACCTGAAATAAACCACTTGAGCTGACCTAAAGTAGCGTCCCAGAGCTGGAGACGAACTGTAGACATCTGTTAACTTGGAGAGAAAAAAAAGAAAAGAAAAAGAAAAAAATATATATTTCTTCCATTCGCTATCACTTTTCCACATAAAAGAAAGGACAGTGAATCATTCTTTTAAGGTGTTGCACAGGGCATAAACCCAGGTGCTGAATGTCAAATACCAGCAAATATCTGTCCTGGAAAAGGTACACATTACCTTTGAGCCTGGCAGACAAGTTAACCTCTGTGTTTGAGTGATTAGTATATTACCTTAACACAATAGAGGCATTCAGGGTGAACTAAAAGTATGTGCTCAAGTTGCCATCTGTAATTTATTTATTTATTTATTTATTTATTTTGGTACCAGAAAGCCCTTCTACTCTTACTTTACAGAGGGAAGGGTCCCCTTTCACAATAAGTCTAAATCAGTACTGCCATGCCTGGTGAGCTTACTGCAGCCATAATTCAGAGCCATGGTGACTCAACGGAAATGACAGCTATAAACCCATGTTGTCATCACATGCTTATGGGAAAACGCAACACAAACATTTCTGAGCAGGGATCAGCCTAGATGGCCTCCACAGGTCCCTCCTAACTAAAATACTCTGTGAAAAAGGTGAAGACTAAGTCCCAACCATTATTAAAATTTAGGCAAAACTTTAAAATTTTGAAATCTGTGCAGCTGCTTGTGTGCTTAAAAGGAGGCAATTCTTTTTTCTGAATCAGGACTTTAAATGATATTGGAAAAAACAAAGCTCAGAATCTACCCTTACTTTAGTAAATCATGCGGACTTGCAAACAACTCAGTTGCTACACAGAGAAACAGAAATTTCTTAAAGGGAAAAATACTCAATCTTTGTTACAAGCAGAATCAGTTTTGCTGAGAACCATGTCAACACATACCCTCTTAGTGATGTCTTCAGAGAAAAGGTGTGGAAGACCACACTTTAACTTGAATTTTCCAGAAAAATTGCGATAGTTTCCACTATGTAGTAGTGCATCAGGATCCCAATAGTCATCCTCATCTGTGTAAACATCTAATATTCAAAAAGAGATAGAAAGGGAGGAAAAGTTCTAGTTAGCAGAAGTAGGAAAAATTACCCTCTTGACTTTCTCTAGAGTGGCTTTCTCACAAATTTCCTAAGGAATGACTGTCTGGAAGTGACMGAAGGAAAATGCAAGTCACCTAAAGAAAAGTGACAGCACACAGAGGTCCATGGTCCACCCCATTAAAGGTTAGCTACTCTGGAAGACTGGCAGGTACTGACACCAAGTGAGGAGACCTAAATTATCCATTGCAATGAGTGCAATGTAAAAGCATTGTTTCCACCCTCATCCCTCAGTCTGTTCTAGTAGTATTTCTTCAGTTCACTGCAAACTGAAATTGCCATCTGAGCAGGACACAAGTTGGTAGTTGTCTGCTAAAACAAAAGCACTCGCGTGTGTAAGTGCATGTCTACCCAAACAGCCCCACGAACAGTGTCTGTACACAGGTATGACCATGTCCTTCAGCTGGCTGTCACAACCACCTCAGCAGTGAGCCATTACACCAATAGGGATTAACAGAAAAAAAAAAWGTAGTAATGTAAGCATCTAAACTGTTCTAACCCTAGGACCTCCTTATAACATCACTGAAAATCAGTACAAGACAAAACTGCACATCCACCACTCAGTGCACAACCCACCTTCTGCAGTCAGCATCCAAGTCTCTGCAGCAGTCAGCTTGCAGGAGTTTAAAGGATGCTATTATTCCCATTTGTATTGGAAGATGAACCAAGAGTAAGATACTTACTAGAATAGAGAACTAGGCTGATGAGAATTACCAGGAAGAACACTATAAAAATTGCAGCTATAAGCATCCATAGTTTACACTTCCAGAAAATGACATTGCTGCATGATTTCCAATGATCTCTGTTCTAGTTAAAAAAGGAAAGGGAATGTGGATTAATGAAATAAGGCAGGGAGAAAATATTTAAGCATGTCTCTACTGTCACGTTTAGGAAAAAAAAAAGAAAAAAATAGAGAAATGGTCTCACTGTTAAGCAATGCTCTACATCAAAGGTTCCCACCCTTAAGTATTGCGGCAGGTGGGAATGTAGACCTGCAGAATGCAGTGGACATTCACACGGAGTCAATTACTTGAAAGAGACACATTTAATTCCCTACTTATGCAGAATTTCCAACTCTTGAATCAGTCATAAAGCTAAGGTGCTACAAAGGTACTTTCATATTTTCCAAATTTCTTTGAAGCAGATCTATTTTCTTTGTTCCACAAGCTGTCCTTTTAAAGTTTCCATCTTTCCCAACCAAAAAGTATCTGTGAAGGAATTTTCAGAATGACTGGATATCAACCTCAAAAACATTGATAATATCAGTCTGGATATAAGCACCCAAAGCAAGTGGAATGCTATTCCTTAAATGTTATTGCATTAAGGAAGATTCTAATGTTGACTCCCTTTTTCTTCAAAAGATTGACTATTTGAAGACGATTGTGAGCATTTACCAGAAAGTTTATCACAAATCTCACATCTGTTAGGAGGTCACAAGGAAATTCTCTTGAAAGAAATTGTGTATGCAGGCATGTTCCTATAGGGGAGCAAGGACAATTCCTGCCTTTCATTTAATTTTTGATAGGATTTTAGACTGATGTAGGAATTAGTCTTTTATTAGTTACTCCAGCACTATTAATATTAAAAATATACTTAAGTGACATAGCAAAACAAACAAGAAACTCCAGATTTGTTCCACAGACAGATGACTAAATGAAGAGCGTAAATTCATAAAAAAGTAGACCATGCTGCCTTTATAACTCCCCCTGCTCCTCACCGACTGTAAACCCCGACATAACCTCCCTATTAACACCATGACCTTTCTGAAATCAGTATCAGGCAAGGAAAAGCACATGGTGTAGGTTGTCTGGGCCACACACACACAGAATAGCAGGAACCAGCTTGCTAGCTGGAGGCACTAATTCAGATTACCTTCCTTTACTATTTGAACTTTCTAAGAACCTAGTATAACAGAAAAATTTTCACTGAGAACTTTCTTCTGAATTTAACTGAAGTTCACCAACTGGTTTAAAACCTCTTTGGGGGTGGCGGATGCACAGGAAGAGAAGAGACACCCAAATACCCCACAAGCATCATTTCTTAAGGAGTGTGGGCAAAAAAACCTCTCTACAGCTCTCTACAGACACACCTGCATGTGCAAGTCCACTTTGGTGGAGAATGATGAACAACTGGCTGAGTATGGTTTATCTTACAGCGTGCATTTGCATGATTGTGTATATATATTTTATATGATTTTTTAAAATGTATTAGAAGAAGAATGAATCTTCAATTTAGTATGTAACACTAGCATATCATTTTATGCCTGGCAAGAACACTAGCTACTGCCTAAAGTACAACTATGAAATCAGCTATCATAATATGACCTGAGACAGACAGTTGTCAAGCCCAAATTTCTACTGAGAATACCAGCCACATATTCAGACCACCACAAAAATGCAATTTTTAATTAAGCAAAGTAAACTGGCTTGATTTCAAGGAAACATTCAGCTCTCCAGACTCTTCCCTCCCAGCTGGGCCAACACCCTCTGGACATTGCTTATACACATGGCGAGGCTGCGGGGAGGGAGCAGCGGGGGAAACCTCTCCGCACTGGACAGAGCAGTCATTTTCATTAATTGGCTGTCTGAGCACGAAGCAGATCGTAATAGTTTTCCAGTAATCCCTACAGGATACAAAGCCAAACACCAGAATCGTCAGCAGAAACAGAGCCCCAGTGAAAAGTGTCAGTTCTGGGAAAAGGCTCTGAACTGAAAGTTAAGGGTAAAGTTCCTCAAGAGAGCTGAGCTAATCTAGCTGACCCCTCTCTCTCCTCCTCTCCCTCTCTTGTTCCTCTTTGAATGTCTCTAGCACTTGTCTGACCTTCAGCAAGCTGATCCAGCTCACCAAGCCAGAGGAGAAGCAACCCCCCCACCCAATATAGCAAGAGCAGCGTTTTGCCTGTCGGGTGGAACGAATCAGCTTGTGAGGGGTCAGGCCAGATGATCTGCGGGGCTGGCAAAAGGAAGCAGTCGCTTTTGCTTGGCCAGGAGCAGAAGAGGAGGGTGGCGGGACTCATGCAGTTTAACTGTCAGATTGGCTCAGCTATCCCTGGAAATCTCTCCCTACTGAAAAGTGGGAAATTTCTTAGCTGTACTACAGCYTTTCCCTCTGCCTTTAGGTCAATAGTCAAAAATCATTGTACCGCAGTCACCTGTGAATAAAATACCATTCCTCCGCCAACTTTCATTTGTTCCATAGCTTTAGGCTAAACGCTAGATGCTAACTACCTCAGGACTCACATGCTGGTCTTAACTGAGGTTTATGGGCACTCTATTCATACAAATTCATAATTGTTAGCACCTACAAATTACCCAACAATGAGAAAAAGAGAGACACTAACATGTCTTAAAAAGCCTGCTGCAGGGCATCTATTCTTGTGGTGCTGTTTTCTGATTAATTTGTTCTCAGACAAAACCTATTTAAATATGGGTTTTAACATTTCTCCTTTTTGATTTTGAGCCCACTCCCACAAACGTAGAAAAAGAAAGCAAAACTCATAGTACTAAGTACTACTTTATTTTCTGAGTTAAAACAAACAGCCAACACCAAAAAATAACAATGCTCAAAACCCCATTCCAACTTTATAAATTTTCACTAAAAGGAAGAAAATCAATACATCTAATAATGTTTCCAACATTTACTTTCAAGTGAGCTGCCCTTCCCCCTCATTCAAACAACTAATTAAACTACCCCACAAAATGTTCCTATGAAGTGTCACTTCACTTGCTGTATATTTCCCAACAGCTCCATAATCATCAAATGAGTAACCAAAATTCCTACCTTTTTTGTTGCTGCTGTTTGTGGATTTAGAGGCTCATTATGATCAGCCTCATTTTCCTCCCCATGAACCTCTTCTTTTTGTAATTCAATATCCTCCTGCTCCTGGTCACAGTTTTGCCTTTTCATAGCTTCTATTGCTGTGTGAGGATCTTTG
The DNA here is from genome assembly GCF_003343035.1 of Apteryx rowi. Taxonomy (NCBI): domain Eukaryota; kingdom Metazoa; phylum Chordata; class Aves; order Apterygiformes; family Apterygidae; genus Apteryx; species Apteryx rowi. Next base: position 303,181 of record NW_020447708.1, read on the forward strand.
TTTCTGAAGCAAGCAAGCAGATAACTCATTTCCTTCTGGTTTCAGCCGCAGTTATGCCAGTAGCAGTTCTGGTATGAGGTTGGAGACGATAACAGTGAGGGCTGGGATAGTTTTTGCAGGAGTGATCTCAAAACAGTGATCAACAAGGGGAATTCCTTGGAAGGACAAATACGTCGCCAGCACTAGCTACAGAGAGAAGGGAGGGGGAGGAAGTATCGATTCCAGACCTACAGCTCTCGTACTGTGCAGTACTAGGTTTTCCAGTTTGTCTACCTTACAGTACCAGCCTTCAACAAGCACAAGCAGGTGAATAAACCTTTGGCAACATTATCATTTGCTGAGGTGATTTTGAAAGGAACAAGATTGCTTCCCCTGCTGTTTTCAGCCAAGACAGTAAGACACTATTGTTGTTATCTGCACAGATACACAAACAGATGTGGTTCTGAGCAGCATAAACCGAGTGAAGAATCACATAGCCTGTGGTTGGGTTAGTCTACGAAGAGAACTTACACTGCCTCTGAATACCTCCAATTTTAGTCTCCTTGTATAGTCAATTGAGAAATGCATGCTACTAACTTTTGTGCTGTGAATTTCCTCTCCCTAGCTATTATATAGCCTAAATCAGATGTCTGGTGCTAAAGAAGCATTTATGCCTATTCACAGCCTATCCAACCAAAACCTGAAACATGACTTCCCTTCCCCTTTCTTTCTTTTTTTTTTTAAAAAAAAAGAAAAACAGTCTGGAGAAGAGAGTGGGGGTGACCTTCAGCCTTGGCCTATGCTCTCCAGGATGTGGTTTTATAAAGGGAACCACAGTGTGAATTGAGATCTGGCCTGCGCTCGCTTCCCAAATGAGCTCTTCTGTGATAGACCGAGTAACTCATGACAGCTTATCAGAGCCAGAGGCTAATTTCTCCCTCTCCCGCCCTTGCTCTGTCCCCCCAGTATCCTGCATCCTACCTCCTCCCATTTCTCCTGTCCCAGCTCAATCCTCAGGGTTCTCCTTCCTCCTCACAGGGCACCTCTCTTCCTCTGGATCAAGAAAGTCTGGCACATGGCTGGTAACTGCACTCTTGCTCCTTTTCTTACCCCAGCACAGAGAGGACAGTGCATTAAGCAGGGAACAGAGCTTCTTTCTCCAACTCCATCCCTTGCCAACTGAACTTTCACTCACAGCACTACTCCTTCTTCCTGCCAAGTGCTGAGGATACTTCCCCTCCCACCACTATTTTCTTGTTGTGAAACTCCTCTGGCTACTGGTGCCTGACCATTCCACTGGGGTTCAGATTCCCGACATCATGTAACAGTCATCGAGGCAAAGGCACTCCAAAAAGCTGAGCACAGGGCTTGGCTTCCTTACGCAAATAAAAAGAAACACAAATTCCATGCCCCACCTTCAGTTCTGGAGAATCCTCAAAAGGCTGGAGGACTGAGCATGGAGCCAAGCAGTCATCAAGATTAGAATAGGTGCCTGGATCCTCAGGATTTTACTTGGGAAAAATTTTCACTAGAAAAGTCTTTACCTGCTGGGTTTCAGTACTCCTGCTGGAGATGAGCTCCATTCATTTCATTTCCACTCTTAGTAATAGAGCTTACCTTCCTATTGAATTGTCTGAAACTAAAGGAGTTTTTCTAAGTCAAATGAGTTAATGATTATAGATCGCACCCAGCAAAAGCCAAAGTCCATTTATTTTAACCTGTGAAGGAGCACTGTACAAACACTTGAATTTCTTTAGGCTGGACTGAATTGAGATCCACACTTGATGCCTTACTTGCACATAAACTAACAGACTTCTCTCACACATGGAACTGAGAAGCTGCTAAAGAAAATGGGAAGTTGAGAACTGATCTGAACTTTCTGGCCTATGCTCTTATCTAGAACAGAACAGCAGGAAAACTGTTTTCTTCTGTAGTGAAGACATCTCTGGTTTCAACACAAGGAACAGAAACATACAACCTTAAATGTGTGCTTTAGTAAAACAAGCAAATCTTGGCTCAGCTTTACAAAAAGAGGAAAGTCGGAGGTACAAATGTTGTTCTCATCACTCCTAGGGATTAGAAGTTTCAGAGGCACAATCCAATGAATAAAACATAGCCACTTGCTTATTTAGCATGTTTATTAAAAAGGAAGAAATGAATGACTGAGTAACCTTTAGAGATATTAAAATACCCAAAGAATATCATTTGAGTATAGCTCATGCAGTATTTGTAAGTTTGACACAAGCATTGTGGGGGAAAAGTACCCAATACTAGCTCAAGAAAGGAAAGGCAAGCAGTACTGGTGTCAGACACAAGAATCCCACTGTGTGCATATCAGTGCCAGCTCATTGCAGTGCCTTCCCCACATGCTGCTAGAAGGCGGGTCTGAAACTAAACAAGAATCACATGTTTATATACTACCGGGAAAAAAATGTGCTGTGGGTAGCAAGGACTGATATTCAAGTTGCCTCTTTTTTTTTTTTTTTTTTACTGTAAAGGTGAAAGCTACTGTCTAGGAATCTGCAGATATTCTATTAAACTGAATGCCAATATTCTCAAATTTTATAAATGCCTTTGGAAACCTTAAATCAGCTAGGTTTGGGCTGATCGGCTCATCAGGAGATTATTTCTTCCACTGCTGGATTTACTGCTAGGATTAAAGGAATGATCTTGTGACAGAGATGTGTCTGTCACTTCCTCCACCACTTTCTTTGAGATCAAGGATGCATCCAGCCACACTTTTTCCTTTATGTCCCTTTCAATGCCAGTATGGCCACGCAGGCACAGCCCTTTCTTCTGGCTAGGAAGAAAGACCAAACAAAAAGACCTGATCCTGAAACCTTGCTCACTGCAGACCAAGGATGCTAGGGAAAGCAGCAGGAACCTACCAGGAGGCTGTCCATACAGCACACTGGAGCGGGAGCTAGGGAAATGCATATATCACTCACTGCAGACATCAGTCCCTATACAACTATAGTCAAAGCTGTAAAGAGAATGTGTGAAAGCACCAAAGACTGGGCAAAAAGCGAGGGTACATGAGAACCATCCTGGACTAAGAAGCTGAAAGATTTTGCTTGTTTGTATCAGAAGACTGGGGTCAACAAGAAAGACTTCCTGGCAGAGCAGTGATCTTGAAACAGACTGCCTGCAGATGGATGCCCCAGGAGAGATGCCACCATTCTGTTTCATGCAGTCCTGCATATGTGGTGCCGTCTCTCCTTGGACAGGTCTACTCAGATGAGTGTGCAGTTCCTGGCATCCTACCAGCGTGAAGCCACCGAGGCATTGGCCTTCTGTTATCACCCAGGCACCAAGCTCATACTTGTTTGAAGACTGATGCATCACAGCACAGTGCCACTATGATCATTACACACTACTCACAAGCACTAAGTGAGCCCTCAGCTGTTGGGGGAGGGGGGAAAAAAGAAAGAAATATATGTCCTGAAGTCTGGATGCGTACCAACTCATGTTCCTGTGTAAGTATGAGAGTCTTGTTGAGACCTGTCTCCAAGTTCTATTTATAAAGGAAGTGAACCTGTTTTTGGTGATTTCATTGAAGTCTAATATTAAAGAAGAGAATTAACTGAAATATATAATATTACCATAATCAGCTGCATGGATAAACATGTCCATAAGGCCTGTAAAGAGACCAGAATGTGACAGTTCTGTAAATTCTTGACATTCTCTTGGGGAACTAGTAATTTGTCAGGTTTTGAAGGAAGCTTTTTCTGGAACGTGATTAAAACATAATTCTCAATATATTTGCTTTATACAGTTTCCTTTTGCTTAATTAATTAAAACTCAGTATTTCCTTCCTCTTCTTTAAATATCATCCCGAAGAAAGTAAATGATGCTCTTTCAGTCCTTTAAAGAAAGTTTCCTGCACCCTAACATACTTGAGCTATATGTTTGATGGTTTTAGAAAATCACAGGAGACAACCCCAAAATTACAGCCCAGAAAGAAACAGTCATGCAGTAGCAGCATCACTACAGAATGAACTCACCTCAGTTTTGTACACTACACTGATCATAATATTTGTATTTTGAAGAAACAGGAAAGAATTATTTGTTTAGAATTCTGTAACATCATCAAAGGAACACAGGTGACTGTATATAGGATATGTATACCCTCATATGTGTCATATGTACACACATACACATGGGGGAGGGGAGGAGGGAGGGACACATCTCAGAGATGGAATGAGGGGAGGAGATTTCTAAAGGAACAGTTTGGCTGGATTTTTGTTACAGGTTCTAATCCATTTTATTTTATATTTTTTAAGGCAGCACTGTTTCTGCTGCTGGGGATAATGAAGATGAATCCATAAGGAATCTGAAGCTGTTCTGAATCCAAACAGTTACTGCCAGGTGAACAGGAAATGATAGTTTCTGTGTCAAGAAAAGTGCTTTTTTCCACAAAGAAACAGCCAATGGCATTTTCTTGTTATATTGCCAGAAATGTACATGATAAATTATTGTAGAAAGCAGCTTTCACAAGGAAGATTATTTGCGTTTTCTCTTTGGCACATCAGTTTGCGTTCTCACGAATCCAGTCATAAAGTGCCATCACCTTAGTATATACACCAGGACGATTGCGCCGAGCACATCCTTCACCCCAGCTCACAATGCCAGCAAGGTACCATCTATTTCCCTTTCCTGTGCAGGCCAAAGGACCTCCAGAATCTCCCTAAAATGAAGGGTACAGTTCAGCCATTAGCGCACGCCCACAGCACAGGAACAAGTGTTAGGTTATTTAGGAACTCTAAATATCTGCCCTACTCTTCCTAAAATTACAATGTAATATTAGCACCTTATTTCCAGCTAGAACGTACCTGGCTAGATATTAAATTCTTTCAGCTCGTTTTAACTTATAAAAGCAGCACACTAATCAATATAAAGCAACAGCAAGAAGATAAAGGTGAAAAATTACTCACTGCTGATGGCCCATTACAGGATTCATAAAGTACCTGATCACAGAGTTCAAGAGGGAGAGGAGGAGATAGGGATGGAAAGTGGGAACTCTGCCATCATTTGGCCGTAAATTGTTCATATGTTTAAGACAGAACTCTTATATTGTACGTTAATCAGAGACAGAAAGAGAAGTGTCTCTTTCTTGCATTCAGCTCTGCCACACACACACATACACAAAAAAAAAAAGTATAATTAGATGTTGTTAGCAGCTTCATAATGAAGACTGTGGCTAGATTCGGGGAGGGGGGAGGAAAAAAAAAAACTTTAGCAACATGCAAATAAGAACTGGCTTCTCAAAAGGAACATGCAGCTCTGCTTACAACAACATGGAAAAGTAAAAATTCCCATTTATCTCAGTTCACAGGATCCAAATGCATTTGGGTTTACAAACACTTTGTGACCCTCGCTGTTTTAACCTTGTATGCCTTCTGTGAATGAAGGAGTTCACAGACCTCTGAACAGTTATGGATACTGCTCATCTCTGCAGATTTTCCTTATGCATATAAGGCAGTCTGCAGCCTCCAGGTTGAGCCTGGGGTTTGTTTGTTCTCACCAGTTGGAGCTAACACATGGGAGAGGATCAAGAAAGCCATGTACCTGTAAAAAAAGTAACCAGAAAGTCTCTGTCACCTAACCAAACAAAATTATCTAGTGATAAGAAAAGAAGCCTCAACAATTCTGCTCTCTCCCAGGCTGCTGCCATACTGGTAACTTTAACCATCCAAGAAGCCGTTCTTACGGTGACTTCAGAAAGGAGGCTGGATATTCTGGCCAGTTATACAGGAAGCTCTAAAAGACTGAAGGAGCTGTATGCAGGTGGAAAGAGGAAGGATCCTGAAAAGAGGAACCATGTAAGACCAAAGAACACCCCAGAGTGATAAGAAAACTGAGTATGAAAGTGTACACGCTTCATTTCTTACTGTAAGTATCATATCATCTAAAGATGAAAGGTGCTTGGAAGCTTCACAAAACCTGTGTGGTACATGCACAGCTTTCATGTCCATGAAGAAGTGAAACAAATCAGGATGTCCACAACCCTGGAACCACAGTTAGAGAGCTTCCAGAGCATTGTGGGGATCTCCTGGACTGCCACCATCATCCCTCTCTAGCACTGCACAGGAAGTATGCTAGAGACAGGGAAAAAAAAAGAAATAGCACAGACACTACAAGATGAAGACGTTTAAGACGCAGAGGACAGAAACAGAGCAGATTGTGTTGGAAAGTAGATTGACTAGTATAGTACCTAGCCAAATTGGTTAAAATGTCCATCTTAAAACTTAAGGCCGTTTCTAAGGCAACACATTTTTTGGAGGAACATCAAGCCTTAGGCATATCACAACACATGTCTTAGCAAAGCAATTCCAAGGCCTAAGGTTATATACAAACAACATGTTAAGTTAACAAAAATAATAATTCAGTGAACTAGGTCTTGGAAACTGCAGAAGGATCCTACAAACCAGTCTTTTGTTGTGTGTTAAAAGGCTAGACCCTTTAGAGCTATAATCTTGCAAAAATTGTTTTATTACATTAAAACAGCAAAAATTACTCTATTAAAAAAAGCTCTAACAAATTACCACAGACTAAAATCAGTAACACATTTCTCTCCATTTAAAAAGTAACTGGTATAATGACTAGGTTTTCATTTAGAAAGCAGATATTCATCTTAATAAGTTTAAATAAATTACACACTAGTCTAACAACTGGGAAGGAGAAGGAAGGCAAGATAGTTAAGTGYGTCTAAAAACAGTTTCTGACTAATTGTGTGTGCAAACAAATTAGGTCATATAACTCATGGTACAATGATGTAATCAAAACTTGTCATAATACATGACTGAACATATGAAACTAACAGAGGCAGCATTTCAACTGCCTTTACTGGATTTAGCTTACCTTGCCTTTTGCGTTTCCTTGCAACTGTAACTATACATTATTCATTATTCATCACATTGTTGTAACATTATATTAACTCCCACATAAATAAACAAATCAAGATGAATAGCGAAAATAGCAGATAGCCCTAACTTTATTCCTTTTATCCTTACATCAGTTTTTTAATAGGAAGGTTAACTTTTGAAGAGGGGGAAAAAAAAAACCAAACCCTCTTCAGCTCATTTTACTCCTTGTCTTGCAAATCAACTTTTCTCAAGAGATTCAGACATTATCTATGTCAAATTTCCTTTCCTATTTTGGAGAAACTTTAATTGCCAAACACTCAAGACATCTCACTTTATTACTGAGAAAAGAAAAAAAAAAACAACCTAATCCCTGAAAAGTTTTCCAACAAAAGCAAGTATTCTTCTGTAATTTCTCCACAAGTCCCAGATTACCTGGCATGCATCAATACCACCATTAAGATTCCCAGCACACAGCATACGCGATGTGATCAGGTCATCATACAGTTTGTTGCAAACACTTTGGTTAATTATTTTCACTCTAGCTTCCTGCAGTGTTTTGGCAAGATGACCTAGAAAAATACAAATGTTGCAGAGGTTATGGTAGTAAACATTTTTAACAGAGAAACCACTTGTCAAAACAGAGGAGAATGGCTTCAGACTCAAAATTTACCCAGCTAATGGCAGAAGAGTAATTCCCCTCCCTTCAATTGCTGCCTGCCCTCAGCTTTTGAGACTGTAGTCTACACTAGCTCTAGACAGAGGTCCTTATGCACTACCACTGTTGCCTTTCCATTTCCTTAGTCTTTATCCTTATTAGTTGGTTCTGTCAGTCAGAAGTAAAAAGCCATGCAAATTGGGAGTATAATATGAGATTTCACACAATATGACTAGTTTTGAATGCCATTTCAAATTATGCCCAAAGCTTTTTGCTATTTGTACTACAGTTTTGCCCCAAATACTGTCCAAGTCCTAGTAATTGAAATGTCTGCATTCTCTCCCATCCTCCCAGTCCTAAAGGAGGAACTGAGGAATGAAGCAATAGGAAAGAAAAAAAAAAAAACAAAAAAAAAAAAAAAAAGCCTGTAAGTCACAAGTAATGGTAGGGGCTTAATTCTGCTCTACAGGATGGGCACAAGTTATCATTGTGAACTAAATATCCTGAGACGTTTTGACCCATCAGTGAACATAATGCTCTCGATATCTGGATGTTCAGAAGAACAGGTTGGTTGGTTGGTTGGTTGTGCATTAGGCTCTGGGGGGAGTTTGGGGGTGAAATAGGCAAGATCAAAAAATAGGCTTTTTTTACATGCCATTATAATGATTCTTAAATATTACCTATGTCATTTCTTTAAAAAGCAAGACCATATAAGAAGGCATCATTTGTAAAGCTATTTGCACTTTATTATGCTAATATGTGATTATCATAGATTTGAATCGTCCATTAAAAAGGCATATTAAGAAAGTCAGTATTACCATGGCAGATGGCTTCTGATCAAACATGAGCAATTAGGACTCAGAGCAATTGTGGGGATCACTGCAATTCTGGGGAGCTGTCTAAAACCCAAGTCTAAAACATGGCTCAGGTCTGATGCAGCAATAGGGGTGAGGAATCTGTGGACTCCCCCAATGCCCTCCTCCAAATCTGCCTGCTCTCCCCTTTCCTCCCCACTGTAGGTGGCTGGTCTGAGCTGTGCAGGCAGAATACTTCAGAGGGCATACGTTAAACTGCCTTCAGTCAAGACAGACAAAACCAAAAAACCTGCACAATTTTTGTAGCTATTTCTGCAGATACCCCCATATTGTCAAACTACGTTCTTAAACACAAAGTCTTTCCTTGCATTAATTTGAATTTCCTGTTTTCTTCACCTGTAATATTGTTTATGATCTATTGCCCAGACAGAATGAGCCTTGAGCATAAAAGGGGACACATTTTTGTAAATCTATGATCATTTACTTTTCAATGGTGTGTGAGACCATCCTTGATCTCCGTACAGAGGATGCATATTCACATTTATCTGCCATACAAGTAAACATTCAGAATTCATAGACTAGATATTTTCTAGCTTTTCACAGAACTAAGTAAACCACAGGTATTTTCTCTTATGACTGTAAATATTTCATTGTTAGAGTTTGAAATTAAGCCAAACTTGCAAGAAGTATATCCAGGAAATGAACATACTGTTTTCTTTTATGGCTCCCCAGCCAGTTACATAGCAGACAGTTCCATAAACAAATACTCTAGAGGTGCTGGGTAAACAAATGGGCTGTACCAGCTCACTGAAAAATACTGGTGTCTCCATTTCCAACAAGGCAATGTCATAGTCTGAGATATATTGGTCATATTGCGGGTGGATAATAATCCTTTTGATTGGTCTCATAGCTACATGATTGCTGTTTTCATTAATGGTGCGTAAGCCCATATACGCTTTCCATCCAGAAGGAACAGAGTATCTGTAAAGAGAATGGTTTTAGAACATCCCATTGGAAAGCAATGCAGTATTGGTTCATTCAGTTTTAAGCATATTGCAGTATTTGATGAGAACCATCAAAAACAAAGTAAATGGGGTAGAATACTGCTTATGAAGATAGGTACGTTACAGTCTCTTTCCACTAAAACATTAAGTTATGATTTTGTTTACCATTTTAAAAGGAATAGTTTCTTGGAGCTATAAGACCAGTTCCTTGCAATGGTCACTTTTCATCCATCTTTACACAAAGCAAAGCTCTCTGCAATACTTCCAGAGTTGGGTTCCATAAAAGTACAATGAAAGCAGAATGAAACAAGCTATGCCATTGTAAGCCATGTGGTTTTGCTCTGTAATTCAGTCTACTGTATGGTTTTCTGCTGGCACAAAAAGCATCCATGACCGATTTACCAGAAGCCCATAGTATAAAAACAGGCTTAGGCCAAATTTTAGTCAGGTAGAAAAAGGCAGGTACGAGTGCAGAGGTAAATCAACTATTCTGACATTTCACAGAGGTACTGGCTGAAGCAGAACCGGACTGGGCAATTAGCAAAGGGTTTCTCAGAGCTCAGTGATTAGTGTAGTTTGAGCTTTCAAGTAGAATGATGTCCCATTTGTCTTGGGTAAGGGCCAGCAGTGCTGTTGACATTCATGAACCAGGAAGCAGGCCAAGCAGGGCTGGCTGCTCTGTCATACAAGCCTCAACAGCTCATGTCCATCTCACACTAGCAATGGGTCTTCAGGGTCTTAGTCATAACTGTGCTAAGTAACATGCCTATTTTAGCATAAAATTACTTTGTGCATATTGGGTAATTACACTTGCTAAGTAGCTATTTAGATATAGAGAGACTCTATTTCTGCATGTCACTACAGTCTTCAAGCATTTACAGTCCAAAAAGTAAGTCTGTAATTGAAGTAGGAATGGCCAATTATTCCAAGAACTTTCTGACTGCAATACTACTACTTCACTTTGCAACAGGACTCATTTCAGGAGAAAAACTGCTACACCTCAGATACCAGCACTGAAGTTAAACCATGATGAACCAGGGCATACAGCACTGGAAAAATCTAGGTTTTCTGTCCTTGTACACATAGTCTGGAGAAAAGAGAGAGAAACAACATCTACTCAGTTCAGCTGGGGATATTCCGCTCAGATAACAGGGATGCATTTACAGCTCAGTAAAAATGGGTTGTATTTACAGCTCAGGAAAATCCTTTGTCCAAGTCCTTCTATGCTGAATAAAAGCTGGATTATACCCTTGACACAAGCATTGTATTGCTGTGAGTGTCTCCAGTATACCAACATCCTTTATACAGTGTCGTCACTCTCCCTTGGGCATTAATGTATTCTCCTCCACTGCATGCAGCACTCCAGTGCTAGTGAGTAAGTATCAAGCAAGAAACTATTGTGTAGCATTAGCACAAGGGTATCTGTTTTGTCTTGACATAAGCACAGACATATAAAACTTTCTTCATGAACTCAAAATCTTATGGGCAATCATATTACGGAACCACAAGTCACGTTACATCAGGAAAACTGTGATGTGCTTGACAAAAACCAATGTAATCTCAATCTCATTTGACCACATGCAAACATATGTTACAGAATTTAGAGTACCGGCTTGCTTTTGACAAAAGCCACAAAAGTTCAACTGTAAATCTTGTCCAATGTATTGACACAGATCCTATCATAATCTAACCAACTACCTTCTAACTAGAATACATACAATCATTGAAATTAAAATGTATGTTTATCTATGTATTTCAGAATGTAAACATCATGCTTTGGAAGTCAGAAAAATGTATTATCAAACTCTAAAATCATCTATTTCTTCCTTCCCACAAATGAGAGGTATGTATTCTCTATTTACACAACCTAAATAGAACACTAGTTGATTTCACACTCCACTTTTCAACATACAATCCTTTTCTTGGCAGCAAAAGGCCATAGATTCTCCTCTGAAAATCCTTGTCCTTTAAATATGAAGTTTACTCTAAATCTGACTAGCAAACCCTTCCTTCTAGTGTGTTTTATTAATCTGTCATTAACCTGCAAGTCTTTTCCTGGGCTCAAATGCAGGATTTACTGGCAATGGAGGCAGAAGAGTTACTTTGGATACTTGAGACTTGAAGATTGCAGAATACAATACTCAGGATTCACATAGTAGTATCATGTCATAGAGTTATACCCTGAATCAATACATCTACACATAGAATAGCTACTGCAGACTCTTGAAAGCAACACTGCAAGGTTTTTAAACTGCAGGTACCCTAAGACAATGTAGCCTGTCCATACCTTACAGAATCAGAATCCAGAAAGCAATGGGCAGCAGATATGAGCCATCTGTTTGAAATAACAGATGCGCCACATACGTGGCCATGTGCTCCCATTTGTAAACTTGCTTGCCAAGGCCACTTTCCAGATCTTGCTTCTTCACCTCCAACAATTCTATTTTTCTTGAGCCAGTGTCTTCCACAAGCTAATAGAAATAATTCAATAAAATAGTAAAGAAAAACACAAGGTTATTTTACATTATTATGCTTAATACATAAACTTACTTTTATCCTTAGACCCCAAAGCCATGGGAAAAAAGACAAAAAAAACCCAGTCCTTTCTTACTGTGCAATTGGAAAAAAGGTAAGGATACTTGCCCATTTTCATTCAATGGGCTGGTCAGCTCACTAATGATTGCTTATCCTCTCTTACAGCTTACTAAAGAGGTTTGTAACTCAAAAAGACAATCAAACACAGTGCTAAGCTGGGTTGTTTCCAAAGGTTTACTTAAAATCTTACATCCTTTCACTCCTTACATAGGTAGCTCCTTTACTATTTGCATTTCGTTCAGCTCAGACAAGCACTAATACTCACCAGCTTAACAACCTGGAAGTGAGCATTACTTGAAATAAATCATCAGAGACACAAGGGACCAGTGGGTTTAAAATGAGACAGTGAAAAATTCAAGTCAGACATTTTCATACAGTTGTTATCAGCAGATTCAATTTTTTAAATTCACATCTGATTTAATCAATTCTTGATCCACTAACGTGGATCCATCAATCCCTGAGTCAGTTCCAATGTCATTAACTAATTTTTCAAATCAATGTTACCACACCACAGTTCATTTCATCAGATCCATCTGCACAATCTCTTATTCCATCGCATTCAGGATTTGGTTTCAGCAGACATTTTCCACTGAGGCACTTGTAAGCATAAGGGGAGCAACTTTTGTAGGCTGAAATAAGAGGGAGATAAGATACAATGTCACATGTTTGGAGCCATGATTTCTAATGACTAAAGAAGATTTGCATAGTCAATCTATTCATCAGTAAACAAGGATGTGGCAAAAGCTGTTCAAAGCCACATGTTCCAGTCTGCCTGAAGTCATAATCTGTGCTGGTGTAAACTGGTCCTTCTGTGGGGGAGACATTCCACTCTAACTAATGATCACAAATAACTTAAGCCTCCATTGACTGTAACATAGACAGCAGAGACTCCATCTGCCCTCCACTCCCTTTTTACTTAGCTCTAAACTGAAAGAGCTAGGCTTGTCAAGTCGGTTGTTTTACCTCTACCAGCAGTGCTACTGGCATTACAAATTATACATCTACACGGCAGATGATCTTCAGCAGTCAGGATTACTTTTGTTTTTAAAGGAAACTTGAGCAAATCATTCAAGGGCTTTAAAGCTTCCTCCAAGATGTCTTCAGGTAAGAAACTATTACAATTTACTACATGGAAATTCTGACAGACCTCAACATTGTGCATCCATTATTATCAAACATATTATCAGTTGTTTACAGTGACCTCCAAAAAGTGGTAGGCACTTTTTTTGACAAACAAGGACATGCTGCCAACTACTTCAACAAGGACTTAAGATTCCAAGTAAGGTAAGTGTTACAGGGGCAAAATGCAGCAAGTCACTGAGATATCAGTAGTACCAGCAATGTCCCTAGCAGTGGTATGGCTACAGTAAAGAGACTACGCATGTAGCAAGGGGCAAAAGCCCTAAAACCATTATGTCTCTTTACCTTACATTATTTAGAACTGATTCTGCAGCAGTAAGGGGAAAATTGTTCTTCTCACAGGATCACCAGCAAGTTGTGGTTAGGTCATCTAACTAAAATCATTGTTACCCCAAATTTTGCTTCATTAATTTCTTGCCTAGACTCTCGCAAGCACTAGTTATACTCTGCATGTTTTGTTTTCACTGTTATGAAATGTACATTTTGTGCAATGAAAAAATACATAGAGCTGCTAAATTCAGTAGTAGTTCAGAAGGGTTCCATTCACAACATGGGAATAGGTTATGCGAAGCAGAATGACTAACACAATGGGTCCATATCACAAGAGAACTGCATTTCAGAAGCCCTTTTACAAATTAGATAGTACTTAGTCAACAGGACTCTCAGAAGTCAATAGTGTGACCTCATTGAGTCATTCAGAGGAAGTCTCTGGGGATTTGCTTATAACGCCAGTAAATCCCTGTGGTTACTCCTCATGTGTAACGTTGTACAGGAATCTGTAATGGAAGAAAGGTTAGAATAGAGTGGGATTTTATGTAAGTCATAGGTCCTTATTAGGAGAACAGTGATTGAGCACATGGTTTGTCTTAAGCACTGAAGACCAGTTGTGACAACATGAATCATACCTGCTGCTAAACGGTGCAAGGAATAGTTGACAGCTAAACAACAGCTGCAGGTAGTTAAAAGTGCATTCTTTTTTCTTTAATTAAGTTAGGAAACTAGCTACTAGATTTTAATGATGTATTTAATTGGATTACTGACCCGTTATAGATGCTGTTTGTTTTTCTTACAATTCCCCAAACTGATCATAACTAGTGACATGGAAACCCAAAGAATTCATGGGAGCTGTCTTTATTATTCTGCTGTTCAGACTAGCTGGTCTGTATGCTTAGTCAGACAAGTAGAACACCCAGAAAACAAACATACCCTTTAAAAGTGTCTGTTTTCTTTTGTAGGCGGAGGGAGATGGTGTGGGCTGGTCCTTAAAGCTAGAAATAGCTACCTGAAGTCTTTTTCAGCAAGTTAACAGACACTTACTGCAAATGCATTTCTTGAAGGGGAAAAGAAGAAAACACTTAATTTGGATTTTTTACACATAGTGAATTCAACTTGATTTATAATCAGCATGTCTACTGGAAGAGCCACAGATTTAAGGAGATAGTTTATCCATTAAAATGAAAACAAGCATATTCCTGTTTCTGTCTTCCCCATCTCTCGGAAAATAATTTACTAAAAGATATACTTACAGCAGTCATTTTTATCACTGTCCTCCCCACAGCTGTCATCACCTTTGCAAGTCTTATACTGATGTTTACACTTCCCATCGCCACAGTTCAGCTGTTCTGGATTACAGCCTGAAGAAGAAAGGGGTGTAAATGTGTTACAATCTAAACAGCTGGCTAGCGGCCATGCACTGCTCTCCCTGCCACAGGCCATCTTGAGGTTACTGTGCCATCCACGGCAGACATGAGTCTACCTTGCTCTTAACGGCCTCCAGTAACAGAGAGTGTGTGGTGTTAATTTGGTTACAATACTCTGGCTGAGGCCTTCCCACTGCTGCTGGGAAGATCCTTTCAAACTCCTGTTTTATATTCTAGTGTGGCACTTACCTTTTTTATTTTTTATTTTTTAAATTTTTTTAAGACAGCTGTATGGCACTGTGACTCACAGTCAGCTTTTGAGATCCTATCACCACCACGTCATTTTTCAGCAGAAAAGTGACTTAGGCAATCCACCAGTATGATTGCCTACTTAAGTTGAGACTCTATCTTTATTGAGTAGAGTATTATTTTTTCCCCATATGTTTTCTCCAGTTTACCAGGATCATTTATAAATCCATCCATCCCTCTTCCTGTTGTGTATCATCTTTCCTATTTAGTAAGCACCTGTCCTATTCCATCATTTAGATCACTACCAAAAATAGTAAAATGTCCTATAACAGATACTGACAGTAAAAATGTCCTTCTGTTTTGGCAACATGCCATGGACAATCATTCTCTGGAAACAATTTTCCCAATATTTTCTTTTCATTGCATTTTCCTCGCTTCTCCGCTGTTTATCCTCACACATCAGAGAAGTAAAAAAAAAATTGAAAACTCCATGTTTGTTATAACTCATCCCCTTGACACTTTTTTGATATTTACAAATAGTTTGGTTTGACTATTTTTTTCTAGAAGCTGAACTTGAGAAGATGGATGTAAAATTCCCTTCTCTCTTTCTCTGTTTTCCCACTTTTGAAGATACACATTGCATGTCCTCTTCTCCAGATTTCTAGTTCTTCGCCCACATCCTCCTGTGTTCTTAAAGATAGCCACCAATATTTAGAAATTGTTTCAGCTACTCTTTAACCTTCCTAGAGTAAAATGATAGAAGGACACAAACAAGAGAAATAATCGACTTGCAATCTAATTCATCACTACCATCTAAGCAGTCTTTCTGGCCATCACATCGGTTGCTTGAAGGAATGCATGTTCTATCTGCATACTTAAATTGTCGAGAACAAGCTAGAAAGATAAAAAATTAATGGCAGTAGAAAAGCTGTCACAGACCAAATGCATACTGAGACAGGATTGCCATGCAAAAATGTTAAAATGGCTATTAAAAGCTAAGGCTAGTGTCATTTATAAGCTCAATTGAATGTTAAAAAAGCAAATACTATCTTACTTGACATCATCTGCCAAAGATTTTAGCAGGCAGTATGAATTAAATGAATCAACATTCACCTAAATGGACTTAGAAATTTAAATTAACATTAACTGCCTCACTCAAAGGGTTTAAAATGAGTCAGCACAGATGCATAATCACTACTTAGAGCAAACACCTCTTTAATTTATTAACATACATTTTACACTGAAGCAACTACAGAAAAAAAATCCCAAACCGAGGAATTTTCCTTAGCATTGCAGGTACAAATTACCTGATACTAAAATGTTTTAGAAATTCATCTCTGTGCTACTTGCTGGAGCTTCTTCATTTCTGATGGGAATAAGTGCTTTATGAAATATTTTTCAAATCTAGTAATTTCATTATGAAACAGCCTTTCACTTAGAAATTGCTTTCACATTTACCTAAAATAACAATTAATCTTGATTTTAAGGTGTTTCTTTGAGATATATAAAAAATGTTTGCTCTCTTCCATTCTTCATATTTGCCAGCAAAAATCAAGCCCCAGATATTGGCTTCTATATGCAGATAGGCAAGCTGTGGAAGAATAAGTAGGCAAAAGGGTCCTATTTTTGCCCGGGTCAAGTCAACTTAAATTTTCTTCCTCCCTGGCACCAAAGGCAAATTAACAGCTAAAAGCAGAGAAATCACCTCCCTCAACCTGCTGGCAACACTCTTCCTAATGCAGCCCAGGATACCATTGACCTTCTTTGCCAGCAGGGCGCATGGCTGGCTCATGTTCAACTTGTCCAGCAGGACCCCAATGCCCTTGTTTGCACAGCTGCTCTCTGGGTGATCAGCCCACGGTGTGTACTGGTGCCTGGGGTTGCTCCTCCCCAGGTGAACAACTTTGCACTTCCCTTTGTTGAACTTCAAGAGGTTCCTCTCTGCCCGTTTCTCCAGCCCAGTGAGGTCCCTCTGACTGGCAGCACAACTATCTGGTATATCATCCACTCCTGCCAGTTTTGCATCATCTGCAAAATTTCTGAGGCTGCACTCTGTCCCATTGTCCAGGTCCATAATGAAGAGGTTAAACAGTACTGGTCCCAGTACTGACCCCTTGGGGACACCATTAGTGACTGGCCTCCAGCTGGACTTTGTGCTGCTGATGGCAATCCTTTGAGTCCAGCAGCTCAGTCAGTTTTCAGTGCGCCTCACTGTTCACTTATTTAGCCAGCACTTCATCTGCTCCTCTATAAGGATGTTATGGGAGACAGGGTCAAAATCTCTTCTTTGCACCCTTCTGCATGAAATGCTGCACAAATGGCTGCCTCTGTTGGCTGCACTCTGGCCACAAAATCTGTCACAGTGAATGACTGGTCATGAAATCTATCACTTATTTCTGAAGGAAGGCATGAAACAAGAATTTGTACCAGAGACCTTAGCATATACATATATTCTTTCAAGTCAATAACAAACAGAATTACACTCAGTCATGTGAGCTGAGGGTCTGAGAAAGTTTCACAAACAGAACTGATCTCAAAGTCATGGAGAATTGCAGTTACCTAGAAGTTAATTGGGAAAAGGAAGTTGGTCAGGTTAGAAACAGAAAGAGAGAATGTTTCTGGAAATTAATGAAGAGTAGATATATACGAAGAATATACTGCAGATGAGTCTTTTTCTAAGAAAGATATTACAAGCCGATGTATCCACCCTCTGAAAGCCAACATATCCACTCTCTGAAAGCCCCAAAACATCTAATGCTGTTCCAGAAGTGTGGAGATCGGGGAACCAGCAAAGGGGCTGTGGCTGTAGGAAACACAGTCGTCTTTCTGCAACACATTCTGGCAAAGGGTCTCATTGACTATTAATGAAAACTTAAATAGTTGTCTACAGACAAACCTTGATGCTTGGTTTGGGATCACCCTTGAGGCTGTTTCAGAGTATGCTGAGTCGTGAATTTAAAGAGAAGACTGACTTTACTCCTATTGGTTGAAGAGTCCTACTAGGACCCTCTCTGCCACGCTGTTTGCAAATATTTTAAAATATTTTTAAAATATTGGCAAACTGTCAAGTAATTAGATCTGCCAAAATTGGGAAATTTCACTTTTACTTCCCATTTTACAGAAGCTTTGTGAAAAGTTAGAAACAAAGTACTACCTTCCAAAAGTACGGCTTATCTAATTTTATAAATCTATTTAAGCAGTTAAATACATAATTACATTCCAAACATCCCTGTCTTGAAAATAGGTTAAGAAAAAAAAGCAAGTTGGTAAGTGTGTGGTTGGTCTATTAAACATGGTTTCTCAAAGGTCCTTAAAAATGAAAGTGCATGCATATTCACTTACAGTCTGTGTGACTGAAGGCTTTGTATTCAATATAAAACCCTCTGTGGGTGACCAGTTCATCAGAATGGAAGTTGATTGCAACAGAATAGCCATATTCTTTATTTCTGTTGCTTTCTGAAATTGCTTTGCAGTATCTGGCAAGGCAAAAACAAAACAATTAATTTCTAACAAAACTGACCATTGTCACACAGCTACCTCTCCTATTACTGCAGGGTACCAATGCCAGAAAGCTCTAAAGCACTACAACAAAGACAAGCTATTTTTAGTGTAAAAGTTTTCCAGCTCTAACAGAAGTATTAGAAAGCTTATTTACAAAAGTCTCCCACTGCCACCCTCCCTTCCCCCCCCCCACCCTTCCACTCCCAGCAACTTTTCTGGGACTAGCAGACTTTCAACAAAAAACAGCAAGAGGATCAGCATCACAATCTAGCTTTTAAATACAAACCACTTCTAAGCATGCTTGATTTCAGATTTCCTGTTTGGGTTTACAGACCCAAGAGGTTAAAAATCCAGCAATGAAATCACGCACCCAACAGCTGTCACCAACTTCCATATGCTCCTTCCAAGAGACAAATCACTCTGAATACTTCTTTTTACACACATCTCGAATTGCCTTATTTACTGAAAACAATTACAACCACTAAAGAATAACTGATATAGAAAAGAAAACTTCAGATGACAAAAGCTGTTCACCCAGAATAAGACCAGAGCCAAGAATTCACAGCTCCGCTGCAGCTGTATAAAATCCTGCAGTCTTCTACATCATTGCACTTAAGGAAAGCAACAAAATAAATATTTATGACTGTAGAAAAAGCAGGATGGTTAAATTAACATAATGACAAATGTTTGGTACTAAGGCAGGATTAAGAATACTATTCTGCTGAAATTCAGTGGAAGTATGACATTTTGTTTGCTGAAACGTGTCTTTCTGCACTGGAAGTGGTGAGATTTTTAAGGACAGTATGCAGTGCAGAATATCAAAGCACAAATTAATATGTCAGAAAATAGGTAGTATATTTGACTCACCTGACTCCATCAATTTCTAACCAGTCCTTATCACATTTACTGGACCCTGGAGACTTCTCTTGAATTTGTATTACAAGGATTTTTAATGACAGCTTGTAGCCAGGCAATGGTGCCTAGAAGTGAAAGGATAAATATCCCACCACACACAACCACAAAATGAAGAGTCCTATGCTTCTGAGATGGTAAAACTTATTTTACTTACTATCAGATTGAAAATACTGCATTTTTATGATGTGAAGCAGCACCTGTGAAAATCCAAAAACTTTGCCTTTTAAAAAGTGTATAGAAATCTTTTTAAACATAACTTTATCTTGCCAGACTGTGCCAGATAAAGGAGCATAAACCTTCCTGCAGCCAGCCCAAAGCACTAAATCCAAGATTCATGCTATATTTGTTCTGCCAGGTGGTAAATCACAGAAGTGATTTAAGACACCTAGGGCAGCTGGCCACACAACTGCATTAGCTGTTCATGTGCTGGAAGCCCAAATGAGGACTGTGTTTTAGAAAGCCTTTCTTCACTTTCCTGCATATAGATGATAGTTTTACGCTATAAGCTGCTAATAATTTTCATCAAGCAGGTGAAAGGTAGAGACTGCTACAGTCTGATAGACATCAAGGGAGCCCTTTTCCAGGGAAAATCAAAAAAGCAGTGAAATGCTTAATGGAGCAACAGGTAAATGCACCAGAAAGTTGGTGACAATCACAAATAGGATTCTAAGTGAAAGCTGGTTTCCAACAGCCAAGGGCTTGCTGGAAATTCAGAGCTGAATTTCAGAGCCAGAAAAAGTCCTGGTTTTGCAGAGTTCAGGGAAATAAAGCATGATACATTATGAGACATGTTACACCTCTGTTTTCTTCTTTCTACCATAGAAGCAAAGCCATGGCTATTAACCATTTGCTAGGCTGTTAGGAACTGTCATCATATTCGGCACTTTGTTTCTGTCATGAATAATACTCAGCCTTTTAGAAGCTGGCACTCGTCTTTTGCATAGCACAGGAGGAAAACAGGATACCTGAGAACAAGTCAGGTGCAGTGATCTTGGTATGCTTCCCCCTGACTTTTCCCACACTGAAAGACATTTCTCCCAGGTTTACTTTGACATCACATAAAGCAAAGAACCTCACAAAAATCACCACTACTCCTAAGAGTTCCCAGGACTTACTCGGATGATCCAGCTGCAGTCAATGTTTGGTGGGTAGTAACTCGGGTAATAAGGGGAACTCAGTGTCCCGTTCCAGGAGATAAAATGCCCACCACACACTGGGAGAGAAATATATCAGCAAGGAATACAATTATCTCCACTGGGCTAAAGTGGAAAGCTTATTTCACTTGTTAGGCTCCTTCTCTATGCACAGGGTTAGAAGACTGGGTCATGACACTATTGAACTCAGGTTTTGTCTATATTAACAGAGAAGCATGCAAACTTCTACTTCCCCATCACTCTGAAGTTCTTTCACTTTTGGATCAAACTACAGTTAAGAACATGCACAAAACACCTCTGAGTGGTGTTTTAGAAAACTGTTCTTTTACAGTAAATGAAAGAAGCAAATAAATGTGGACACAACACAACCCCACTCTCCAAATTATCTCTGATCCTTTCTGTAAACTTTTTCAGAAATTATAAAGCATTTAGCCCAATGGAGTGAAACCTACAATTAATTTTATGTAAACCAGGAAATCTGTGTGTGTCAGTTCTCAATCTGAAAATGCACGTCACATTTGGACAATTATCTTTGAGGTTTTATTTTTTATCAAGGACTCTCCTAGACATCCAGTCCGTACTGATTTTCGTTTCCTTTAGGTAAGACAGTGGATGCAAACATGAAGATGAGAGGAAGTAATACAATTTTGAATAATTTGCTACATTTTTTAATAGCAAAAATGGACTATTCATAATTCTGAGTACCGGTCTCCAGAATAGTGAAGCAAATCTAATTTGTAATGTGCATGACATTAGTATTTTCTTAAACAGCATTCATAAAGGCAAAAACTGAAATGTGTAAACTTCAAAAAAAGGTTGTTTTCTACAGGCTATCCCCTATGATTTGTTCCACAGGTTAAAAAACTGTCAGTTTTTTCATTCTATCAAATTTCTCTCAGTTAGAGAGGGAACAGATGAACCTTGCCAAAGAACTGTGGGTAAATTTTCCACTTCTGAAGCCTCTAAATCTCCAGTAAAATATTACAGCTTATTGTAATTCAAAATATTTCACTAATCAGCCACAACTCCTGTAAAATTCATAGTATCCCATAGGCTTGAAACATACTGCTTGGGTCCTGAATCCACTTGATTTCTTACAGAGTCAATTACATTGTACAGTTCCTTTCAGAAGGGGATCAAAGACTTATATTAGAAGTAACTTTTTGCCCTTTTGCTCCATTTTCATGAAACATGTCTTCCCTGAGCTTGAGGGAGATTGCCAAAACTGATAAAAGTGCTGCTCTGTGACTGGGAGTATCTAGCCTGGGGCTGGATACAGTGCCAAAAGTCTATCTGGCTGGCTGATCTGCTACTAATATTTGTGTATAACAGGGTTATCCATGCAGTAAGAGCAATCACTGGGAAAGATGGCTTGGGCAGTAATCAACAAAAGAAAAAAATCAACCAGAGTGAAGGATATTCTTTATTCAGTTCTCTGACATCTCTTTTAAGTGGATCAGAATGAGAATTCCCTGACTTCTACACCAATATTTTTCCCCCCAAAGAAAAAAAAAAATGTTCAGGCAATATCAACTTTTTTGAAGCAACAAGAGGAACAAGCATGCTTACATCAGGCACTTGTTTCTGTTCATCACTTACTGATTTTAGGAATGGCTTGAAAGTGAGCTTTTAGTATGTTCCTTTCTTCTCTTCGGTCCAGTGAGAAGGTAAGCAACATTACATTACTTGATGAAGTTAAATGTACAACAGGAGGAGTCCAGGCCCCAGGCCCACACCATCTGAAATATCACAAACTTCGCGTAAGAAGACATTTCCCATATTCCAGTCTCTTTTGCTGAGAAATTAGGTTGAAATGACACTGATCTGGTCATCTCTGTTTCAGAAGTATTCCCCTGGCTACCACTTCCCTTTTATTCTTCCAGCCAATAGATACTACATGAGATGCTTGCTAGAGTTTCCCAGCCTCAGAGCTGAGTCATTCAGGGTAAACATCATGGATATTCTGCCTAACAGGTACTCTGAAGTTTTCAGGCCTATAGAAGCATTGGAAAGGCAGTGCCAGATGAGGCTACTTAAATCTTAAGTAGTGGGTAGTACCAAAAAGACCACCAAGGTCAGTGCTGCAGAGCCTCTGTGCAACACCTATCAAGCCCAAAACATTTGCCATCTGTTATCATTCAGCTTGGTTTCATGTAGCTGACAGCACAAGCTGTTACAAGAACAAGAGGTGGAGAACCCCACCCATGGCAACTGTTTCTTCTTCTTTTGTTTAAATAGTGAGCAGTTAATTTATATCCTGAAGCTTGAAAACTTACTCTCTCTTGTAATTTGAGATACTATTTCTTGTATCTGTGAATTAATTCTTATATCCATTCCATTTTGAAATCCACAGTACATTTTGGATTTTTCTTTCATTTACAAATCTTTCAGTTTACAAACCTATGTGTGAAAATCTCTAATAGTCTTTTTTACTTCTATGCCAAGCAAATGAAAACAATTCAGATCTGACCACATAGTAACAGTGTATTTCCATCACGGTGCTGCATCAAGTCCTTTGACAGTGTTATCTCTTGTCACTGAGATTCAGTAGTGTCAGTGTTAAACGTAATTTTTAAATCTTCAACTCAAAGTAGTTCTCTTAAGCTTTTAGCAGGCTACTCCCTGCTCCCATTTTAAGACACACGAAACAAGGATTTGTGATTTGCCTTCTCCTTTGTAGCCATTATAATATCCTTTTATCATGATACTTGTCAAACCTTTTCTAAAATGAACAATTTGAGTCACGTCCCCACTGCCACATGGAAATATTTCAGCACCTTGATCTTCTGCTCACCCAGTTGGGAGCCTGCCTTATCTTCTAGCTGTACCTTTTGCCACAGTATCATCAGAAAAGCAAGGCAAGTGTATGTGAGAAAAGCTGTCCGCATGAGACATATCGTTTTATGGTATATCTCAGTCTCAGCTCATTCACTCCTCAGTATTTGTAGCTGAAGAGCTTTATTACAGCAGTCTACAAAAACTTGTGAGAATCATTTGAGGCACCATTTGTGATCCAAGGACTGAATATTGGTGGGTGAGGGGGGTGAGAACCTCCCACATAAGCTGTCTTTTCAAGGTAATTAATGGCAATTGTCCTTTAGCTCATGTAACAAAACTAGCAATTTTACCCTGGAAAGCCGTCATCCTCACAGTCACATGAAATACACCTTTCATTTGGTTAAAGTAATACTGTAGCATGCACACACAGTTTCTGGAAAACACCAATTTCCTTTGTTAAGGGAACACAGGCAATGTACAGAAATTCCTGTCCGTCATGAAGAATGGAGACATTTGTAGCAGTACTACTGCATCTGTCCTAAGTAGGTCACTAGCTGTTTTTAACTTACTTAAAAAAAAACTAACAGGCATACGCAAAAATGCACACTCACAAAGTTGGTAATAAAGGCAACCAAAAAAGTCAACTTGTTTGGAAGTACTATAGGGCTCTTAGCAACATTTTAGTCACCAAATTCTGTTCACTGTTCCAGTTCTTTGATAAGCAGGCTCCAATGCATGGATAAATTCCCTGAACTTTCATATTGCAACTTGGTGCAGCTATGTTCTATGAATGCTTTTCGCCATGCACCCATGTTGGTATCGCTAGCTTCCTGGTGTTTTTATGCATGTGGTCCACTCTACATTTCTGCTCCCCAAAAAACTGAGCTACTGCTAATAAAACATGATGGAGTAACAGTTCCAGCAATAACCCAGGGTGAGCAGCAAAGCAGATGCAGCCTAGGCGTCAGGCATAAGATTCTCTGTGCTACACTACCTATGTGCAGCACTATGGATTTGGTGGCAGTCTGAGACTAACTCCTAATAGAGACCCTGTCCTCACTCCAAGCCTGGCCTTTTGACGGTTTGCCAACAACAGCAAGGAGAGAGATGAAAGTCTGGAGAGGATTACCTACTCATTCCAAGTAAGTTAAAGTACTGCTAAATAAGTTGATTTTAGATGCTACTAACTGAATCTGCATGCTCAGCTAGGCTTTTCCTAAAAGTGCTTAATTTTTTTTTTTTTTACCCTTGAAACCATCCTTCCTCAGATTCTAAAGCTCACTTATTTATTTCATTAATGAAGACAGGTTCATGGTGGGTAATATGTTCACACATGAAATTTGATGCAGGAAGAGTAGGAGTAGTGTAGCTGCTAAGATTCCAAGATCAAATGATCTAATATATTCAAGCGGACTACTCAATAACTCTGAGGAGTGAGCCTTCTGTAGACACAGAGTTGTTATGATGATTTGTTTATGACTTGACTACTGTAAAACATATCTTTTCTAAAAGTAATGGAATACAAAACTGTATCTTTTTGAGTTGTAACAGTGCTTGTATGAAATCAAATACAGTACAAAAATCAGTCACATTGTAGAACAAAACCACAGTTTATAATTCATTGTAGGGGGAAATAATATGGAAGATCTCTTCACTGCCTTATACAAGATTTTTATTTAAGTTGTATTTGGAATCTCTTACATGTTGGAAGCCTGTTTGATATCAATTTCACACACTAGATTTTCAGAGTTTCTGTACAACTCAGTAAAACATCTTTTTTCTGTACTGTCATACCTTGTAATGATCTTGTTCTGCAGAGGAAGAAGGAAATCATATGCTGATAACTGGTGTGATGCACAGCTTCCTGGAGTGACACCATGCAAAGTAGTAACTACCAGTCTGACCACATAGTTAGAAGGAACTCGCAACCTCCACTGATAAAAAGACTTCTTGGGATTCATCAGAGTTAGAGTCCTGTTGTTACCTGGCTTTGCATACAGGTCAAAGGATACTGCTATACAGAAGAAGCTAGATCAGTGGCTGAATAAATGTAAGTTAAGGTAAATAAAAAGTTATTGAGGAAAATTTCAGAAGAAGAGGCAATAATCTCCTACCTAATAATCTACTTCTTGACTATCCTAGTCACCTTTTCCCTTACTGTTGTAACTGTGCCAACTTCTCCCTACAGAGCCAGGTGCCGCCTCCTCCTGCTCTGGCTGAGATGGCACAATGCCTCCCCACCACCACAGGCTCATCACATGCTCAACAAGCAGAAGAGGACTTGGCTACAACTGCTACCAGCTCTTCTAGAAACTGACTTCTGCCTTTGCCGTTTTCTCTTTGCCCCTCTCCATGCAATGAAAATACTTACTATGTGACTCCACAATTTTGAGATGTGCTTAACACAGAGAAACCTAAGTAAGCTGAAGCTCTACAGTATCTGACTGATCACTAACCACTAATAACCAAAATTCTGTAGCCACAAGGCAAATAAACCATGCATAATTTTATATAGTGGCATTTCTTTTTTAAAAATGCCAGGAAAAGGAGCTATGGCTCTCACTAAAAATTAATGGGAACTGTTCGATTTCAACCATTCAGGTTAGAACATTAGTATAAAAGCTATAAAGCATTTTCATCCCAGTCATTATATGGAGCCCAGGCCATGCACAGCCCTAGTCTGGTTTGGTTCTTAGGCCTTACAGAAATACAAATAATTGGGTAACTGCAATTTTTATGTTACGGGAATATTTTTTTTCCAAAGCAATATTCATTGAGATTGAAGAATAATTACCTGATTTTAGCATCACATCATATTCTGTGGAATCTGAAACTGAAATTTAATAACTGTCAGCTACACAAGCCAAAGACACAAACTGGAATAAGAAAAATAGACAGAATAGGTATTAAATGACAGGTACATTGTTACCAAAAAGCTCTATTGTAATGAGATCAAAATCTTCCTCTCCAGAAGAACTGAACATGTGAGGTGCTTGTTTACTACCGATCTCTTTTTGTCCCTTTGAGGTCATTTTTTTAAGAGCATCAGCCATATCTTGTGGTGCCCAGAATGTATTCCAGTAATAAGCTCGAAGTCCAGACTCTCCTTCACTGTGGAAGAAAAAGCCCCGTATCATAAATACACTCTAATTAATATATGGACATGCCTTCCACTGGTCTGTATTTTTGGCTTGTACAGCTTAATAGCCAGTTGAACTGCTGTGCAGAGAATTGCAGCTGAACATGGTTGCAAAAAGCTCTCTTATTTCAAAATTGCTTTTTCTATACAGTAGAAATATTTTCAAAATAATACTGAGACTGAAAACAACATTTCATAGAAAACCCTTGCAATACTTTTATGGAAGTGGATGTTTCTATCCCTGTTATATAACTATAAACTTTTAAGATAGTATTACAGTTCTAGACACATTTTCCTCAATATTTTATATTTACAGCTTCACACCATATGAGAATACAATTTTAAGCCCATACTTTGGTAGAACATTTCAGACAATTCCTGTTGAGATAAAAAGTTATCTGTATAGGTACATATACAAAGTAGTATTCAAGTGATTCAAAGAGTCTATCATGCTCCTCCTTTCAAAATGGCCTATGGACTGATCTTTCAGAAGTTTTCAGGGATTGTTATGACAGTAATAGACATCTGCTCAGTGTATTTAGATTTCTCATCACGGGTTTAAGAATAGGGCCCAACCCAAAATTATAATTCTAAGTTTTATTTTGAGAAGTTAAAAGGGAACTTTGTTTAAATAGACACAACCAAAACAAATTTCTGAAAGTGGTATGGAAAAAAATGCTGGTGAACTGTGGTTTCAAAATCAGAAGTAAATGAACAGATTCTCTCAGATAACTAATTTATAATACACCAAAAAAGATGGGACAAAATTCAATATCTCTAATTTAAAGCACATGCTTGAAAAGAACCTACCTGAAAGCAGCCACTACAGACTTCAAGTAATATTTTCCCAAAGTGGAAGACTTGTATAACTCTGCAAACTGACAGTCAAATAATTGCAAAAAAAAAATGTAGAGTTATGTTTTAGTGTCAATACTATCTCTTATGCTATGTAAGTAATTGGATTATTTCTTCCCCTACACCCCCCACTCTCATCCTACAAACATCATCAATCATTTTCACAGAATGTGTCAAATAAGGATAAACATGTATATATTTTCTTTAAAAAATTTTTTTCAGTCACATCATGCTACAAAAACATTGAGATAGCTCTTGATAATTAGGCAAGAAAAAGAAATGTTTATAAATAGATTTATGTTTTTATTACAGTCTCCATATATTTTGTTTACTTAAAATTCATGGCAAATTTCTGGCATATAATCTGCACATGGGCAGCTTGTGTTGGCCGTGCACAAAGCAGCTTTGAGACAATAGATTAGCTCTGTTAGGAAATACAGGCTAACAGAGAAGTGCTTTGTGTTTAAGACTTCTGTTTGCATGTACCCAGGAAACAGTATTGATCTCACAAAAATGGACTCATATGAGAAGTGCAAGAAAGCAAGTATTGTTGTGGGAGTAAAACAAAACAAAACAAAACAAAAGCTTATGCCTTGAATTTGAACTGTAATTAAAAAACCCAGATGAAAGAGAAAAATCTAGCAGGGAAGAGTGTTAGAGCCAAGTAAAATAAACCCAAACAAAAAAGCACGGTTCTAGTTCTTTTAATGAGAATAATTTGTCCATAACCTTGAAACACCCACGTTTTATTATCTAGAAAATATTGACCTTACTGTGAGACTCATAGCCACAGCTGTGTAGCTACATTCCTAAAGCTGTGCAACAAGTGGAATGCCTCCCAGCTACTTACTAGATCTTAATTTCTTATTTTGAAGAAAAGAGAAAAGGAAAGAGGAAAGGAAAGGAAAGGAAAGGAAAGGAAAGGAAAGGAAAGGAAAGAGAAAAGAGAAAAGAGAAGAGAAAAGAGAAAAGAAAAGAGAAAAGAAAAAAGAAAAGAGAAAAGAGAAAAGAGAAAAGAGAAGAGAAAGAGTTAGGACTCATACTGGAGTCTTCTCCTCAATCCCAATCTGAGTCTGCAATAAATACTTTTAAGTTCTTGCTATACTTATGTGGGAACTTACATAATTTTGGATTGCTTCTGCTTGCAGGAGGAATTTCTGTGACTTTGGATCAGTGAGATCATTTGTATATGTTAAATTAGGAATTTCCGCACTTCCCCCAATATACATAAAGGAAAAAGCTGGAGCTGAGAAAAAAGGACCAGGAATTAGCACACGTAATAATATTACAGAAAAAAATCCAGAACGAGAAGCTTGCCGAAGCATGTATTTGTCCTCAGCGTCAGTGGGCATTAGTTCTTAAGAGAAACAAAATAATACCAAGAGCGCTGAGTCAGTTCCACCTCTAGAACAATGCCCAGAAGGATAAGCTATTTGGAGAGGAATGAGGTACAAGTTCGCACAGGCATTTCTACTAATAGGTTTTAATTGTTAAGCCTCCTTTTTTTTTTTTTTTTTTTT
>NW_020447708.1:332008-419252 GCF_003343035.1 Apteryx rowi
AGGTAGGATTTTAAAGACTATGAGTTGAGTTTTGGGAAGAAGCGCACAAAAGTTAGTTATCCATTCTGTTTTGAAAAAGTGAATAAGATAGACAGTTAATTGCTATAGATTCTTGAGAAAGAATTACGTTACTGTCTCAGTTGTTACTATCAAACCTTCATAGCATGACAATGACAGTTATAACAATAGTAGTATTCACAAGCAGAGACAAAAAAATTAGAGATAAAATACATATCTTCAATATTCTTGTGCAACTGTCAACTGCTAATTACTGTGCATTTTATTTGCCATAGCGAGGACATTAAGGAGAAAGGAAAGTGAGTAGTTTATATATCCATTATGTGCTTAACTGCTTAGTAGAGCTTACTGTACTAATCATTCACACAGCGCAAAATACCCATCCCACCCAGACCATGGTCGAGAGTAACACTTACCGAATGAATAGTGCAGGACCAGCACAATTACTGTAACTATTAAAGAAATAGGTAATACTCCTAGAAGCCACCTTTTCCAAAAACGGAACCTTGTCCATTTGAGGAAACAACACTTCTGACACACACCTTCTTGGTAAGGCTGGCAATAGTGAAGATGCGGACTTTCCTAAAAACAAGACATGGGAAGGCAACAATCAGTAAGACAACACAAGAAGGGGGATAGTATCATATTTCACTACATTTGACTTTATAACTTTTAAAGAGGGTTAAACTAAGATACATCTTCCATGTTACCAGCTATGTCGCAGGTGAAACCTACGCATTTCTGGGTCACTCATTTGTGATATACATTTTAAGTTATATAAGGAAAAAAAAATTGCTATCACTTCAGTTAGAAGCAATCTGCATATGAAGAAGTGGAGAGAGAGATCATTTACTGTGTTTCTGCCGTAAAGCTTAGCTGTCGTCTCTTACCTGCCCAGCCGCCTGCTCAGAGTGGTATGGAACGGGTATGCTGTACACAGAAACCTGCCTGGAGGGGAAAGCCCGTATCATGATGTCTTGACAAATGCCTTCTGACAAGGCTGATAACAAAACCCTAGATGAACCTCATTTCTCAAGCATAACCCAGAAGAGCATACCGTCCTCTCCCCACCCCAGGCTTCCCCCAGGCTTCTCTCATTTCACCGTTGCCACACTGCTTAAAGCAGGAGCCAGCCGAGCTGCAATCAAAGAAGGTGGGGAGGCAAAGTCACCATCACTGTAACTCTTTGTTTTCCTAACTGGCTAAATAGGATATGGATCCATAATTTAAAAACAGATCAGTTACCTCCTTCTCTCAGAAATGCAAGAGTAAGAGATATTTAGGCCACTTAGGCAAATGACATGCAAGCAAATTATAGATGAAAAGCCCCAGAGCAAGGTAAACAAGGAGACTTCTAAGGAAAACCCGAAGGAATCCACAGAAATATTTATAAGAAAGTAGAAACGCACAATTCCAAAGATTACTTGATTTTTCCAGCAGTAAATGTGGTGGCTGCAAGCTTGTATCACAAAACAAACAGAATAGCAAAGCAATTAATATTGATACTTCCTGTTTGAAGCTTAAAACAGTTTCAAGCCAGCAAGCCAACAACTTCAGGGAATTCTGCACGTTAAACAAGAAAATTAAGGGTGGGTGGGTGTGCATGCACATATATATGGGGCGGGGTGGGTAGGGGTGCATGCACATGTATACAAATATATATACACACCTACCTAAAACCAGAAAAACAAAAGAAACCAGAGAAACCTCAGCAGCAAAAAAAAGAGAAGGGAACAAACAACCCCCAAACCAAATGCAGATCACACGGACTACAAAGGGATTCATTGGAAGACAATCCTCCTGGCTCAGGAATGCAAGATGCAACTGCAGACAGACTGCTTTGTTCACGTCCTCCTCTTTTTTCAGCAGCCTTCCTCCGCTCCACACACAACGTGCTGATTGACTGGTACTTTTCCCCTTCCTCCAGGGAAAAGTAACTCTCAGAAAAGCCTAGAGTAAACAAAACTGCTTTGGCATCAGCTCTAACAGTTAAACTAGATTTTTTTTTAAACAGTATACATTCAGAGAGCCCAGTTCTGTAGCAGTTTAAAACATCTGTCAGAGGGTGGAGGCATCAGTTTCATGTGGGTGAGGACAAAATCATTGCAGCAGAACACGGCACCATACTTACTCAGTTTGTCAAGGTTGCCAGCAGATAAGGAATTCAAATTCTCGGGTGGACTAACTATGAATAATCTTGAATATAGGGAAATTAGGGCAGGAAATAAGAGAAAGACATACTCCAAACCATACTGTTAATTAAAATGGAAGTTAGAGAAGTAATAGGACTAATTCTTTATTCCATGCTTATCTGCAGAACTTTTGATCTCCAAAAATTAGGGCCCTACAAATTTGAGAGGATTAAGCTAAATTGCCGTGATTTATTGGAAAAATGTTAAGACTGAGATTTCTAATACAATAGTGCCACCAGAATCTCTCCCTTAAAGAATACTTCAAAGAATGCAGTCTTAAAAGAACAGACATTAATTTCAGCAAACCTAATATACACATCCATACATGTTCATCAAGAAATAAATCATATGTTGTCATAAAATAAGCTGTCTGCCAACTCACAGAAATAGATTTAAGAGAAGGATTTGTAGAAGGACATTAATTCTCATGCAATTACCATATGTTATAATGTCATTTAAATAAAAATACCCATCTTAAAAAGAAACTCAAATAAATCAATTTGTGATTGAAGTGGTAAGAGATACCTGCAAATGAATTTAATAATTATTCCACTGTACAAATTTTATTTACTGGAATGAACTTCAATCTTATACCTCCCCAGTCTAAAAGTTGCCTGTGGCTGTGGTTTAGAGAGTGTTATAGCTTTGCTTTTACAGGAGAGCCTTCGATTTCAAGATACGTATGAATGCCAAATTTAGCTGAAATCCTCCCCCCCCACTATAAAATTGATATATTGTATCTCCTTAGAAGCAACCCCCAACCCTTCCCTTCTCCTCTCTCCCAAACACCAGGTGAAAATAAGCAGGGGGGAAAAAAAGCATTCCCTTTAGGCAGTTATGTGAATGTATCATTTGCGACAGACACATTCACTAAACTTGTAGAAGTTAGCTTAGGCTTCATGAGATCTAATTATGTTCACCCCAGATCATGAAACGTACACATGGTGTTTCGACAAAAAAGTCATCATTAATCATCACGAGTTTAGAAACTTATCTTGTCCTGGAAAAACAAGCAAATGAACCCATAGTATAAATGAACATTCTGAAATCTAAAACTTAAGACCAATTTAGCTAGAACTGCTTGTGGTAGTAACTATCACTTTTCATATGTGCTGGCGAAAGAAGCCTTCAAGTGAACAACCTACAGGGGATGTAGTATAGACAAACTATTTAAAAGCAAGTTGATAAGCTATTCCTATAATCCTATGAGGTGCATTTCAGGCAACACCCACTCAGCTCCAGAATATTGGAGAGGGAAGGGAAGAGTGGAGAGGTTGTGTTTTTAGCTTCTATTTTTTCAGTCTCTTCAGGTCGTACTCCACTTCAGCTTGTACTCATTCGACAACATTTTATTCATTCTTCCTAAGGATGCCTACTGATGATTTTTTAGAAGCAAATTCAGAGAAAAAGCCAAGTGCTCCTCCCTCAACACTAAACAAGCTAACAATATTGTGGGAAAAGCTTTCCAGCTGCCTTGAAGTTGCTGACCTGCAGAAAAGAGGAACGTTATTTTTCTGCATCAGAAACATTTCTCTAGAAAGAAGCATCACAGCAGGGTGGTCCACAGTAACTTGTCAGTTCCTCAAGAGCCTGTTTAGCTCTTCAGCCTTCAGCTGAGAGTAGTGTCCGGAAAGGTCATTTTTCTTTCCTTTATCTTTCATTGCATTATTCTTCCCAGCTCTCTTCTACCCTTCCCTTCTCTATGTCAGCTGTTCTTGCTGGAGGAGGCAGAGGAAGTAGGCTTAGCAAGAGTGCTAACAGCTGAGTGTTGCCACTGTACTGTGCTACCACCACCTGGGAGGGAACATCTGAGCTAGTCAAGCACTGTCATTAGCTGGACAATTGTCTTTGGTTTCCTGAAAGATGATTGCAGATACACACTGTTGGTGCCTGGAAAAATGAACAAAAAGACAGTGCCAGATGTTCATTACTCCAGCTCTTGCTGTCTCCACAGATATCTGCACAGACAATCACAAGATCAAACTTTTTCTCTGATCCTTCTTTCTTCTAGGTTTGCAACAAAGGGTTACTTGTTGCTTCAGGACTGTGTACTCCAAAAAAATCATCGAACATTGTGTCAGCTGGGAGACACGCAAATAAATTCCACCAACAACAGTTTTATCAAACATGATTTTTAATGAAGATATCCAGGACATGTTTTACTTCAGCACAACAGTTTTCAAATTACAAGATTGAAGGCACATATTTGTGAATCCAAGGAGCAAAATTTGACACTCTTGTGTAGACACCAGGGAAATTTGGTCTTCCACATCCATAACCCCAGCTAACAATGCCAGTCAAAAACCATTTTCCATCACCATTGCTTTGACACGATAAGGGTCCACCAGAATCACCCTAAAAAGAATATATTGTATGTGTTTGAAATAAAGAACATTAAAACCTAGGCAAAATGTCTCCTGTAGAGTTTTGCCCCAATAATTCCAACAATGATTTTATTTTTCCATTCACATAGCTCAAACCATCAGACCTTAAATAGGATTTTTTTTTCCTTGAAGTAGGTGTGATTTCACAATTCTATCAAAGTCTTGTGGTTCACAGGAGAAAGGGCTAGCTGTCACTATTTAAAAGCATCAATAAAGATACTACTTTTCATGGGCTATATTTTAAATTCACAATGAAGTTCTCAGCCTCAAACTTACAGCTAAACCCCAAATCTACCACTTAATATGTGCATTCATTTAGAGACTGCAAACATACCTAAGGACCATGAAAAATTGTTTTTTAAAAAAAATTCAAATGTCAAAGGCAAAATACAGTAATAATCTTTAATATCCAATATAACTTCATTCAAAATAAAAATAATGGGAACAGATGAGTTCTGTCAAGTGAATTTTATTTTTTTCAGTTTAAAAAAAG
Source organism: Apteryx rowi (assembly GCF_003343035.1). Lineage (NCBI taxonomy): Eukaryota > Metazoa > Chordata > Aves > Apterygiformes > Apterygidae > Apteryx > Apteryx rowi. Next base: position 337,096 of record NW_020447708.1, read on the forward strand.
AAAGTGCCCTATAGTAGCTACAAGATTACAACAAAGGTAACATTTAGGGGCACACAATCCCTTTGTAAGTAGGGCAGTCACAATGAAGTCTGTTACAGACTTCAAAATTCCATATAGCACAGAGCAATTCCAATGCTACAGGACAAAATAAACAGTATATTTCATTTCTAGAATATTCTGGTAGGAAAATATTGACAGAAGTCTAAGCAAAAGATATGCCACCATTTGGGGAAAAAATCTCTTGGACTGAGTTTAAACTTTCCTGTAAGACTGTTGTAGGCACACAAGTTCTCTGAACTAGACAGATGGTAGCAACTTGAACCTTATTAAAGAGTTAGAGGTAATAAAAGACTTCCAAGAGCAAAAGCTGAGTTGGTAAAATTTAAGTGTTTTGCAAAAGAGGTGCTTTCCTTTTATCCATATTTTCTGTAAGAACCAGTGAACTATTTTGCTTTAACATTATAGGATCATAGGAAGTTCAGGTTGGAATGACCTCTGAGGACGATATAGTAAAGCCATGAGCTCAAAGTAGGATTATCTTGAATTACCTCACAAAATTGTTAAAGATCAAACTCTTAGAAGATCATTTTTTAACCTTGAGAATTAAGACTTTGCATTTAGTCAAATTGTGATTTTTTTTTTTTTTTTTTTTAATCACTGGAACACAAGCAAAGGGGAACACCACCATTTTTCACAAAACAAATCACACGTTTTGGTTAGCTCTAACAACCACCAGATCCAGTCAGCCACCATTTGCTTTTACAAAAATGCAGCCAAAGGCCTGGAAATTATGCCTTTCCTTGGCTATATCTAGAGTGGCCAGACAGATAACTGCAAAAAAATTCTCCAGTTAGTGAAAATGATGCTTGATATCAATGGTTTTACTAACCTCTAAAAAGCAGCTCGTGTATTATACTCCCTTAGAAAACCCTCAGACATTCCTTCCTGTAAGAGCTATTGCTCTTATGGTGTAGGCTGAGAAACAAATATACAGGTGCTCGTGGTCACGTTGCTACTGTAGGATTACTACTCACATGTTAGGGAAAGACAGTACCAGTTTAGGACTTAGGCAATTTGAGTGATTGACCGTAGCTTCACATAAGTTTGGAGGCTAGAGAAGAAAGCTTGTGGTTTGTCTCACTTCTGTATAGACCAGTGCAAGCTAGAACATCTTTAAGACACTAGCTTTCCATCATGAAAATAGTTGTTTTACCCAGCAAAACAAATGAGAAGTAAATTCAGAACTTTTTTTTTTTTTTAAATCTGTCAGCATTGTCAGATCAGAAGTGCAGTAGGTTTGAAAATTTTGCGTAGCTGTCTGCATTTCATCAGTCAGCCCTGTAGTTTCAACTGTGGGAGGAGGGGTCCTAAAAAGAGAGTCACACTAGGTTCTCAGTTTCTTCAACTGTCAGACTCTCATGCCAAATATTGCCTCCCTTCAAGAATTCCCATGCTATTCGGACTTACAAATCAACTGGCTCTTGTGCTAAAACTGAAACTTAGTGATGCTATTCACGTACATAAAGGAGCAAATCTCCGAGAATACTTGGATGACAGACTGGCTGATAGAGAACTCTTTTACATAGCTGTTTTTCAGAACTGAAGTATAGGCACCACAAGATGCTTAGCACTCATTTCCTGCAACTTGTCATGCAACAATGAAAGACGAGAAACTCAACGTGAGCCATGTGGAGATACGTACTTTGCAGCCATCTCTTTTCCCAGACATTAGGCCTGCACAAAGCATCCTAGCTGTAATTATCCCATATGTGGAATGACATAATGTTTGGTCAATAATTTCTACCTCTGCTTTCTGAAGAATTGCTGAACCTTCATCATCTGAAAAACAAATTGAAAGAAAGATGACTCAGAGCTCAAGAGTTTATTTATCTATTGAAAGACAAAGCAAGTAGTCTTCAGAAAATACTCACACATACTTTTGAAGTTCAGGGTATTCCAGATCCAGAATGAAGAACTAACTGCAATAGCACAGTCTAAGGGAAAAGCACATCACACTGCCCAGTGCAGGGAGAACTTAGATTAAATAAGCATTTTCCTTCCTTTGCTCTTTCACCTTTGCCTGACACAGTGTATAAACCAAAGGTTGGTCCTACCTGCAATCAGAAAGCCTTTTCTAAGTATCAGGCATTTATGTAATGTGATCTTGGTTCTTTGGCCACAGCAAATACAACGGGATAAACATTAGGTTTGGCCAAAAATACCTTTCGCAGCTCCTTTTGTAAAAATATTGTATAATTTGATAATTTATTCTCTTTTTACTTTGAAAATAAAATGGGATTTTACAGAAGTATTAGGAGCATCATGGGACATCTTCGAAATTAGGACAGTGTCTTGGAAGGGGCTGGATCCAAAATTAAAACCTCATGTCCAGATTAAAGAATGAAAATTGCTCTCTTGACAGAATAAAACCTTTTCTCAAATTCCGCCCTCTGTGTTGAAAGGTTTTGTTAAAACAGATGTTTTCTGCACGTTTTCTGCAAAATGTGTATCTTTGGAAAAAAATAAACGAGTCTTTCCCCTCCTTTTGACAACAGCTCTAATAATATCACCAGGTCCTCTCAAAACAGGATATAGTGAAGCAAAACAACTTCATCAACATATTCAAATATGGCGTACCAGCTTAAATCATGACACTTTGTTTCAGGATTAGGTAAAGCTAGTAAGCATTAAAGTATACTTGAAATAAATTTAAAAGATTGATTTGAGAACTGAATTGTGTAAACTAATGAAGAAAAGGTTAAAAAAAACCCACCCTATTTAAGACATTGCATTTATGTTTCAAATCACATTTAAGATTTAAATTTCACTAATGACTAACTAATAGGCCAAGGGGACACATGGCACAGCATATTTTTACCCGGATCTTTTCCTAGTAGCATAGTTGTACTGAGTAACCATATATTCTCTCAGAGCTACGCGTTTTGCAAGGTGTTCATTCTGGCTGAGAGCATCAAGTCAAAATACCGGAGGCTAAATATTTACTGCTGCACGTCAGCACGCACTTACCCCTTCGGCTTTCCCTGAGTGCGGCACAGTGCCCAGCCCCCATGGTGCAGGCGGCCTTGCGATGGCAGGCCAGGTCGGGGCAGCCCTGAAGGTGGAAATAAGCCACTTTGACCAGGACCTGGGGTTTGGCATGGAGATGGCTACGCAGCCTTAAAGTGGGAAGGGCTTTAAGAAAGCACATAATTGGGGGCAGCTCAAGCGCTGTGCCTGCACCAGGAGAAAGGCGACTGTGGGTGAGGTGGCCGGAGGACCAGCAGCCATTACAGGGGCGGTGGCCATTTTGTCAAGCGGCACCCTGAGGCGGGGCAGCGCCTGGCAGCCAGGGGGAGCACTCCAGGCCCTTGGCCTGCAGCAGCTGAAGGCAGGAGTGGCAGGGCTTAACAGCCTCGTCCCCCTGCAGCAGGCAGGGAAGAGGCCATTTAGGGATGTTAACAGGCTGTCAATAGTTTTGAAAAAAAAAAAAAAAAAGAAAGAAAGAAAAAAGAAAAGAAAAGAAAAGAAAAAAGTGTTATTTCAGAATAAGCATAGCCCCTGCAAGTCTCAGCTACGAACACGAGCGTGCAGCACTTCCAGATCCACAGGACCCACGGCCGATTTTTGTGAGCCTATGAAGGTACCCGCATACAAGGACCTCCTTCCACAGGGCAGCAGTTTCAAAACATTAAAATTTCTGCACATCTGAGCCCTGCAACAAAAGCAGGTATCCCACACACCAACCTGCAGCTGCAGAGGCTGCTGTTCACCCGGGAGCTAAGTTAGCTTGAGCGAAGGTGTCGAACTCACCCGCTTCTTGCTTTTGGCCCCAACCCGTTATCCAGCACCTGTCACCGCTGCGGACCCTGTGAGAAAAGGGAGGCACGCAGACGGGCTGAATGACGTGGCTCATGGCGTCTGGCCAGGGCTTGCTTAGCTGCAGCAGCGCGATGTCGTAGTCGTAGTTCCAGCTGTTGTAGTACTCGTGGACGACGATCCGCCTCACCGCGGATACTAGCTTCGCGCGGCCTTGCGTTCGCATCCCCAAGTGAGCACGCCACGCTCGGGGGTCAGCCAGCCTAGCGGAAAGGAAAGACGAACACACCGTCTGCTCAAACCCTACGCCAGAACGACCCTCCTCCCCGGCAGTGAGGTGGGGGAAAGGGGAGGGCACAACCTGCCTCCACACAATTCAAGCTCCGGAAGCTAAAAGCTTTCCGGGACTTCAGCAATGTCTGGGATGACATTAGGAGGGAAAACGGCTTACTTGCTCCCTTGAAAGCAGTGAGCTGCAGACACAAGCCATTCTTTCGATATCACTGATGCCCCGCAATAAGCAGCTCCCGCAAAATGGAGGCTGACCTGCCAGGGCCATTCCCCTTCCTGAGCATCTCTACCGCCCACGATCCGAGAGGCGAGGTCACTGATCTTGCCACTGCCACAACCTGCAAGAGATATTTCAGGTTATCCCCAGCAATTTCCTTTAACTAGAGCACTTCCCACACAGGCATGAAAAAATCTTGCGCCTTAAAATTTTTTGAAGTCCATTTCCTTGTCCTGCTGTAAGCAGAAAACTGCTCTGTTTGGCTACTCTGTTCCTGGAGCAAGAGGCAACTCTAAACAAGGCACAGGCAGGGGAAATAAAAGTTTCTTTTCCAGTTCTGCCCCAAAAGTAGGCCCCTAGTTCTTTCTTGTGTCAGAAATGCCAGAGGATTTATTGATTTACTTGAACAAGCATCACAATGAATACGTAAAAAGAGACAGTCCCTCAACCTCTTTCTACTGCTCTCAACCCTGAATTGAAAGGAGCCATTCAGGAGGAAAGGGAGTTCAGTATCAACTGGACACTTATTTCTTGCCAAATCTGCAGGAACGGTATAAGAAAGGGGGTTATAGTAGCAGCCACTTACATGGAGGTTGGTCATTTATTACTTCAGAAACCAGGTGGTCCAGTCGTTAATTTTCATGGAAACAACTCAAAAGTCTGCAAATGTTGCATATTACTACTTCACAGTACCACAGTGAAGAAGTCATGTCTCAGCACAAAAAGCTGCACACAGTAATTTGAAGGTGAAGGGAGAAAGATCCCTCTGTAGGGCCTTATGCCCTTCCCTAGTGCCTAAATATGAAGCCATAGCTCAGGAGTTTTAATCCCATACTCCCAGACAGGTGTTAATGTTTCTGGGCACTTTCCAGCACCCACCACAGGGTCAAGAGCAGCATTCATGCTTCCAAACACAAGTAGGCATGTTTGTAGTCTTTTAAGATGCCTTACTGTACCCAAGGCAGGTGCTGGCAGATTTGAGATACAGGTGGGAGGCCTGACCTCAGAGGCAACTGGAGGTCAGATAAAATGTCCTAGGGCATTTAGTTTAAGCAAGTGAATCCTAACCCCATTTTTATTTCTACTGCAGTAACAATCACCTTTCACTTTATAGGAAAATAAACCAAAAAGCTTGTCTAAAGGCTACTTTAGTAAGATTCAAGATTAGAAACTAGTTTGATACTAGGAAAGATTTGGGGGGGGGGGGGAGCGAGTTGCCATCCAGAAGAGACAGAGAAGTGAAACCTTTCTGTTCTTTATCTCATTGCAGCTGGCTCACTCTGGCAGTCCAAATGCAGCTTGACTCCAACAGAAGTATTTGACTCTGTGGCACATAGTAAGAATGCTGTCTTATTTACTAGCCAGGTTCACTCTGCAATTACCTCTGCTTCCCTGCAATAAGAGTTACAGCTGACTAAGGCTCCCTTTAACAAAAAGCTCACCCTCCCACAAGCACTTAAGAAATCCTGCAACCAGACCTGATGTAAATGGATACCTGAAACAGTATCCCATGATAACTGAGTTAATTAAAAAACCTCAATACCTGCCGCATGAGTTGCACAAACTCCAAAACAGGGAGAAATAGTGGGCTTTAAGTGTAAAAAAGCCAAAGTTCAAAAAGCTGAATATTTGAGAGAGACTTACTGCAGCTGCTTTCATCACTTCCATCAGTACAGTCCACAGTCCCATCGCACTTTGCATTTTGTTTCCTAAGGCAAATGTTATTCCTGCACTTAAATGTGTGATTGGTGCAAGGAATGCCTGAAATTGTAGTGGAAAAAAAATTCTCTTGAAGCAGCTTTGCATAAAGACACATCTGCACAGATAAGATTTGTACATGTATCAAGAGACAGGAGGAAACACAGCTAAAGAGCACTTTGACTGGGATCATTTAAATCATTCTCCCTAAGTAGAGTAGAACAGTATAATAGAATAAGCTATTCAAGTAGAACTGCATCTACACTACTGCTTCTATCAACCTGGCTGTGTATGAGCATAATTTCCTCCCATGCCTTCCCACAGCACTAATGAACATTGCTATACTAGCAAAAATGTAGCTGTAGAGCAAGTGTTATGCTAGAGGGAAAAACATCCAATACTTTGGAAAGAAGTCCTCCTTTATATCTCAACATTATATATGAAATAAAAGAAGGCAGTGAAAGCTGCCTTACTAACCGAATCCAGTTAAATTGCATTCCCAACTTTGCTGTTTTCCTGTTTCTCCATGGCTCACACTAAGTAAAGCCACTTAAAAACAATCTATTTTTCATGTCAATACACAAAAGTACCCTGTGATCATTTACAGTAACTGTCAAGCAGGTCAAAACCATTACTTCTCTGTAAAAATGTTACTTTCAGCATTTCCCACTTGTGCTCCCTTTAACATGCCATGGTTTTCCTTTACTGTAAGTAGTGAAAGAAATGGCTGACTCAAAACTTCAATGGGCCTAATACCAAAGTTACTACTTCCACACAATTTTAAATGCATTAACCTTATAACCCTGAAAGCTGCCCCAGAGAAACAATTATTGTTTTAGTCATTTTACAGATAGTAAAACAGATCCAGGAAATAATTTGCACAAGGTCATGTTTTATGGAGATAAAATCTGGGATTCAAACTTTAAATCCCCAGATCCCCATCCTGGACCTACACTACTTGTTTTTTTCTGCCAGTATTTTGCTGAAACAGATGTTCCTGAGCTCACTAAACAGAAACCATTTAAATCAATAACTGCTTGTTTACAATCATTTCACAAAACTGCACAAAATTTTATAGCCTAGTGCTTCTTAACTCCTTAAATACTGAATCCAGTATTCAAATCAGGGTTGGATAGATGATAGAAGAGGGAAGAAGTTAACCAAGAGTAGGCTTACTGTTGGTGCAGTTCTGCTCATCTTTTCCATTCTCACAATCACTTACTCCATTGCAGGCAAGAAAGTTATCCTGTACAGCGAAGCTGGAGTTACAGCTCCAGTCAGGGATAACTATAAAAACATAAAACAAATCAGCTACAGAAGCGTGCTTGTAATGCTAACACTGCCCATCTGACTACCTCTGGGTAAACTTTCAGTGCTCCACGACACTTTACAAGGATGAGCATGAGTGCTATTTTATGCGTGCAGAAAATAAAGCACAAGAGACTTCAGTAACTCACCTCCAGTCAACACTGTCCCAAGAAGAGTGCTCCAAGCTCTGCCCCCCTTTCATCATGCACCTTCATGATCATTCCCATATACTCTATCCACCACAGTCTGTCTTTCCCACATAAAGTAAAATAACTCATCTCAATATAGAACAGAACACGTCATATCTATCAGCATTATTCTCAAGAGGAAAAACAAAAAAAATAGCCAGTTTGGGCAGGTTTTCAACATCTAAACTCCCTTCCTCTTGTTTTCAGTTTCATACCTTTTTCATTCTAAGTTTTGTCTTTGCTTAGTTAACTAGGAATTAAGCACCCAAGAGACTGACTGACAGTCTGAACATGAAGACATAAAGGAAGCTGTAAACAAGTTTTTCCCCCCAAAAAAATTTCACCTTGTTTCAGCTGCCTCTTAAGACTAGAGAATACATTTATTGGGTTTTCCAGTCCAGATGTCAAATAAGTGAATACCAACCACAAAAGAGTTCATCACTTTCATCAAAACAGTTGTTTATCCCATCACAGCGCTGCACCTGCTGGATGCATAAGCCAGTAGAGCACTTGAAATACCCAGGTGGACATGCTGGAGGTAAAACAACAATGAAAAACAACTTAAATTTTCCTTTTCCTGAATATTTCCAGCCCACTTCAATTTGCAGTCACTAAACAGTTGCAAGGAATGACAAAGTGGATCAAGTAGATCAGTATGGGTTAACTTAAATTGGGTTTGGGGGTGAAAACTGAGATAAAAAAAAAAAAGCGCCTAAAACTTCAAATTTTCCTGTTACTGCAATGTATTGCAGGCTCTGCACTACAACTGGACCAGACCCATCAATTTTTTGTGGAGAAACACAGTTTAGAGTATCACCTCCTCCTAAAGGATACTCTCCCTTTCAGTAGTCAAAACAGTGGGAAGTTTGCAACAGGACTCAAGCCTTACTGACTTCTGTTAGTAACCTACATTGAGGTGACTTATGAATTGCAGAAACATTTGTCTTAAAGTCGTGAAGTTGCCATCTTTTTACATACCCCACATACATGCAATGCATAAAGTGTTCAAATGTAATAAATAGCAATAAAGCATTACTTCTCTACTATTTTACCAGCATGAGTATGCAAAATTAACATGGGGGGGGGACAAAAACCAAAAAACAGTACTTAGTTGTTCACTTCAGAATTTGAAAAAAAACCTTGTAGTTTGTAGATGGTTTTGACAACCTTTTGTGATGTTTTTCAGCTCTGATTTCTAATTGCATGCAAAGTAGTCAAACCCATGGAAACACTGGAATAAGCAGTTGCTTATTCTGTACTCTGTTCATTACCTGGAGCTCTTTATAAGAACAGATGTATCACAAAAAAAGCCTTGGGGATGAAAACAAGGAATGGCAGATTTAACTGACTAAAACCACACCAGTTGAGAGATTTGAGTGTGTGCCATTGCATTATTCCAGGTTTAATTAGATAGGGAACAAATAACTAGCAGAGCTAGTGGTGCAGATAGAAGCAAATCTGGGACTTCAGGAGTGCACCAGGCTTACTGTATATGCCCACTTTGGCTGCAGGCAGCCTTCAGGACAGTGCAGAAGAGACGAGACTGCGCATGCACAGGAAACCAGAACACACTACAGCTGCCTGCAAGCCTTAGCTGCTTAGCCATGAAGATCTAGAAAAGGCTCTTATTTTGCCAATCACCTGGATTAGTAAGATTAGGAATGAAAACAAGCAAACAAACAAAAAAAACAACACAGCATTTTCTTCATAAAACATTTAAGTCCTACTGAACCTGAGATATACCACTTCACAGGTCTGACATGCAAAGATGGGTTGAAAAAGACAAAATCCCTCTTACGCTGGCTGATGTTATAGCTGCCATATTCTACCAGAAGTGGCTTCTCTGAGAGTTTGGAACTGCACTGAAGCTCAATGTTAGCAACAGAGCTTGCAATATGGAAGACTGTTTGATGATCAACATAGTAACCACAGTACCTAAAAGGGAGAGATAAAGTTTTAGAGCAGTCTTCACACCAAAATTGCCTTATATACAATTTAAATAACAGCACTACTGAAATTCAGCAATGCAGTCAGTTGGCATACTTTAAGAACCAAAATCTGAAACAGTACCCAAATTCCAGAAAATTTTAGCCATGATCCCCCATTCCTCAGTACAATACCCCCCCACACATGCAAGCAGAATGTTTCACCAGAAAGGCTAGCAGATTTGAGATACAATGAAGAAATTAATTAAGACAAACATGGGCACTTTTGTCACCACTTTTGATATCTGGTTTCAAAAGACTTGATTTTTTGCTAATAGTAAGGGAATCACACAGATGGATAAAGGTACAAGGAAGTTTAGTGGGAGGACTTCTTCAAGTGGTCTGCACTGACTGGGAAATGTCACCACGGTGGAGAGGAAATCTAGCTGCTCTGACTTCCTAGGTTGCCCCTAAAGGAGAGGGCACAGGACAGTGGGATAAAATTGGTTTGACTCATTCAGGCTAGGGGGGGAAATATATTTAGGGAAACTGAAAATACTTCTAAGTAGTCACCCAGCCTTCATCCACCATTAGTATTCTGGGGTTTTACCTTTAAAAGTCATGTCTTCAAATACCTAGGCTAGATTAAGGGGGGGAAAAAAATCAGAACAAAAAAACCCCCACACTCTTGGGTGCACATCTACTTTAAGCTGCCATTTTGGCAAGCACCTTCCCTGGATTTCTGCCCAGGTGCCACTTAACTCAGAGAAACCTAAATGCACACAGATGCCAAGAAGCATTGCAAATGCATTTATTTAGCCCCTTTAATCAAAGATGTCAAAGATGTCGCAACTGGCATTTAGATAGTACTATAGTTTAAAAAAAAAATCTTTGAAAGGAAAAGGTTGCTGAACAACACTTTAAAAATAATGGAGACAGTTTTAAATGTAGTGAAACTTAATATCGACAGTTAGGTTGTTCTAGAACTAGACTTGTCCTCCCCCCCCCCGCCCCCCCCGAAAAAAAGGAACAAAGAACTTCAGCACTTACAACAAAAAATGGCTAGCTTTAAGATTCCTGTCTAGCAAAGTACTTATCAGTGTAAAGAGATTTACTGATAGAAGCAGCTGCATTGATTCTTATCACCCTCAACACACACATTTGCTTGACAGCAGCACAATGTCAAACCCTGCTGTAAAAATGAACTTGAAGAGCAATAAAAGGAATTATTCAATAGTTAAATGGATTAATGGGGTAGTATCTAGAGGTGACTATTTCTTTTGTTTGTTTGGAAACACCGAAGGGACAGTTGAGAACCAAGGGGAATCACTGCAATTGCACCAGGACTGCTTTTCATACCAATGAATGCAGTGGGTGGTAGGGAAATTGGGCAGTGATTTCCACATGCATGGATGTTGCCTGGTGTCTGTGCACCCCACTGCAGCACACTGTATGGAAGGGCCAAGCTTGTTCATGTGTTTCCATGAATGCTTTCTTTCATCCTATGAAAGGGAAACATCTTTTTAACAGGACTAGAAAATTCTGTTCCAGCAGTGTGAAAAACAAATGAACAGAACAAAACAAAATGTAAGACTCCTCTTATATGTTCTGAAAACAGCTGCTTAGAGAATTGATTTTACAGCTTTCTGCTACAGTAAGTAACCTGTCCAAAAAATTCTCCCAGGGCTAACAGTGAAGACTTCCTGCTAGCAGAAGTCTTCTTCCCACTCATTGTAGTGTTTCCATCATTACCTGATGCACAGTTAACCCCTGCTGGTCAACATCTCCAGCTTAAAACAGCCTACCAAAGTGCACAGCAAAAAGCCTGCTAGCCACCCGATTCACCTTGGTTAGTCTGGAGACACATTTCACGTTTCTCCGTCAATGTCTTCGACACAAATTCCCTTCAACAAACCTTGGCACCATTTAAAAAAATAGCAGGCTGCGCTGACCACTTCTCACATACATGAAATAATCTCACCACGCCAGAAGCAGAGGAAGCTTCTGCCCATCCATGAAAGAGCCGAGACAGCCACATAAGGGAAGCTATCTCCTGTACAATGAGAAATGTCATATACCTATAGGATTTGTAAGACAGCTACAGTTCCTTGGGAGCCCTCTACTGGTGTTTTACCAGCCATCCAGATCCAGGACAAACGGAGGTTGCAAGGCACCATGCACCAATGCTACAGAGAGAAACTAATAAGGTGACCCTGCCTCATATGTTGGAGCAGGAAGTGGGATGCCTTTTCAGGGCATGAGTAGGTGCATTCCTCTTGTGACAGAGAGAAAATGACATCACAACAAGGGATTTAAGAAAAATAAAACACTGACAACCTCTTTGTTCACAAATCTCTAATGGTCTGCTCACAGAGACTCCTTGATATCTCAGCCTATGAGAGTTTCAGCAAAATCAGTTCATCAACTGCAACTTCTCTGACTAGACAGAGGAATGTTTGCAAGTCCACTGGAAATGTGACAAGGAAAAAACTGCATGGCTGCATTCAATGTCTTTGGTTAGATAAAAATGTCCCTAGAGATTTGAAGGACCCTTATCTGCACCATCTTCATGGCCTTAATCTTTATTTGCCAAGATCAGTTTCCTGAAGCTTCATAACCCTTTTCACCTAAGATAGCAGAAGATGCAGGCTATATGCTGCAATTGGAGGAAGTTGAAGTTTGTTTTCCATTTCATTAACCATTAAAATTTGAAAAAAATATTTTCAGAATATCAAAATGTTTCATGTTTTAAAGCATATTTTTTCCATGGAAAGTAGGCACAGAACAGAAGATCACAGAGTTCAAAAGCCTTGTTTTCAGTGAAAAAAAAAAAAAAAAGACATTTTCAAAGGAAAATTTGACTTGGGCTACTTATGTCATCAGCAACCTGCCACAGAAATCAGGAGCATATGCTCTTTTGCTGTACTTCAAAAATAGCCCACTGAAAGCATTTCTAAGTGTCATACCCTGACATTGGATTCTGTGAAACATTTAATTGTTAGGCTTATTTAAAAGCAGGTTTTTCATAGAGAGAATCCCTATAATACGAACCCATCACCAGTTTCATTTTCAGATTACTCCTCTATTTGACACCCCTCTCAAAAGTCCTCCAACATCGCAAATCTTCACACTTGTGCCATAACAATGGAAAAAAAAAACCCACCCCAAAACACCTAACAGTGTCTGTTTTGATTAGCTTTTTCATGTGCCCATCTAGTTCAGCAACCAATTCCCATCAAGGCACAATGCTAATAGCTTCAGACAACCTGAATTTTCCCTGTACCAAAGTACAATATAGTATTAAAGAATAGAGAAACATTTTTTTCTTTCAGTTACACTCTTAGAAGTCTGACTCAGTCTGCTTAGTTTCAAGTCTGATCTTACTGGTGTTTCCATTTAAACAAAAATATCCAAAGTCTAGCCTTGCCTCAGCATCCAGTAAATGAAAGATAATTTAAGACCTGTGGAAAATGTGTGCAAGAAAACAGCAGTATCAACAAATTTTAATAAAAACACTCAAGAAACAGTGTACTTTAGGAACCAATCTTTGTGTGGTTTCTCTTTCAAGAGCCAGGAACTGCAAAAGCAGTTACTGTTCTATTCCCAATAGTCTCACTGTAATACCTTTCACTGAGAAGTTATTTAGATTCAGTGTCCTTGTAAGCAATCATGGAATTAAGTTACACTTAAAAGAGTTCTACAGACTTTGTTTGGTGATCCCAGGAAACCCAGAATTATCTTAAAGATCAGAGGACACCCCTCTTCACCCGCTCTTTCCATTTCTACCTCACCAGAGAGCACAGAGAGCCCTTATTTTCAGCTTTGCAGTACTTTTCATTGGAAACTTTTTATGTATTTTATGAAGATTCAGTTACTTCATCAGCCAAAGTGAAAGAGGAATGGTCATAGACACCAGTGAAGTACCTCCGGTTTTGCGGAACCTCTCTGAGCCAACTGCTGCAGTGATGGGAAAGTTGATTCTGGTAACATTAGTTTAATAACCGTGCAGAAGTACTTACATGTGCTCATTAATTTTCCACCATCCTCGCTCACAGCCTTTAATATTCTTCTCACTTATGGTATAGTTATGAAACTTCAGTGCTATACCAAGGCTCTTTTGTGGCGTCTGTTGTGAGCAAGAAAGACAGTACAGGCAGTCTCCCTTTTCCTTTTGTGGACACAGCACATGAAAGTCCTTAGTTTCACCTCAGCAATTACAGTGCTTAGCAATGCCAAGCTAGGAAAGCTGTGCTGACTTCCCCAGCTCAACAGCCAGCACCTGAGACACCTGCCAGCTATTCAGTCACCAGTAAAAGCAAAGGTTGGCAAAGCCCAACCACAGTTGCAGGCTTTCTCCCCCTCAAGCAAACAATCCTTTCATCTTCAAAATGCCACTGGCCATAGAAAGAAGGCAGCTTTTGTATTGAAATCAAAGCACTCAAATGCATCCAACTTTACTTGCACAGGGACAGGCAGCCCCAGGGGTTGGTTGAGTTAGACACTGCATTGAATACTAGTGTCACCTTTGAAATACTAGGAGTTATTTCTACCACAATATTGTAGTCTTCTGCTAGCACCTGCTCAGCCAAGGATTCTTTAGTATTTTATAAATTATTTTCAGTGCGGTAGTATCATGAGGGTACATAATTAATAGAAGTTCCTTTTTTAAAAGGAACAGAATCTTTTTAAAGGAACGCTGTTTTGTAAAAAGGAAGGGCTGAGTCAGAACAAGAATCAGAAATGGAGTTTTTTCTCCTCTCTCTTACAGATGATATATAATTTGGGAAACAAGGGAAGTTTCAACATTAAACTGTTGGGAAATTAAATGGTTTTGAGAAGTAAGTCCAAGGGGGTTGCCCATGTTAACTGTCCAGAAACCTTTGCCTCAGAAGGCCAGTATGATCTGAAGATTCAAAGTTTGGCAAAAAGGTCATTGTCCTAGTTTCTAGAGGAGGAAGAGACTTTAGGTCTTGGCTAGCTCGACTCCACTTTAATTGGTGTGATTCCATGTGGGCAGCCACTACTTTAGCTAGAGATGAGTAGCAAAAGCAGAAAGGTAGATAAAGAACAGACTACATTGTATCCAGTGCCATGCTTTTTACAGAGGAAAACACTGTGATGCCACAGAGGTACCAGAAAAGTTCCTGAAAAACTTCTGAAATCTGTTTTGTTTGTTGTTTCAGCGAGTAATCTGGCTAGAAAAGAAGATGTATTAATAGATTGTGTTCATAACAAATTGTGAGATATTACCCTACACAGGGTAGAGTTGCAACATTTTAGAGAAATCAGACAACGCATGACAAGACTATCTTAAACAGACGTAACCTTTTGGCCATTCACATGCAGGAAAGTACCTGAAAAGTTGCTGAAAAGAAGATACTAAGAAAAATCAGAGAAATAGGCAGCCTGTCTTAGAAGACAGAGTTCAACTTATTAAGCATAACAAAATAGGCTGATAGGGGATAATGGAGAAGCAGCAGCCCTGACTAAATTAGAGGACAAAGGTTTCTCTTTTGTCCCTTTTTTTTTCCTCCCCAATTTGGGAAAAGGGGAAGGGAGGAGAGAAGAAAAATCAGTGAAGTCTTGCATTCTCTGCAGTGAAACAGTTTATAGGCTGACCCTCAGAAATTTATCTCAGCTCTTTAACTTCAGAACCAGACAGTTTAGCTGATATCTTGGTCGAAAATAAGGGCACAGAAAAAGAAGAAGAAGAAAAAAAAAAACCTGAACCGACAACCAGCTATTCAGCTGTCTCATTTTGATAAACTGCCACATCTATGAGAACCCAAATTAAGCCCTACACAGTCTTGTCTGCTTTACTTCAAGGCTCTCTGTGCCCAAAACATGAAATAATGCTTAGAGAGAGAGCACATGCCATGTTACCTGGAAGCTCCATGCACAGAGACATTTTGGAGGATAATAGCTTGGATAATATGGACTCATGATCCTCCCTTCATAGCCAGTTTTCTCTTTTGTCACTATTGTTTTTCCACACTCTGGTGGGGGGAGAAAAAAAAAAAGAGAGAGATACAGAAGTTGGTAAACCTTAACGTATTTCCACTAATGCTTTTTCTGTGGGCTAAGCATCCAAATTTATCACAACTCTTCAAATGCAAAACAGGACAGCTTAGGAATTATGTTTATCTGGATTCGAGCTGTAAAAAAAAAAAAAAAAAAAAAAAAAAAACCACTTCCAAATGATGCAGACAGACAAGGGATGTAAAAATTTAGGAATGTTTGCTCAGATAATCTGTTGGATCCGTCTCTCACAAAACAGGAAGCTCACCAGTTCACATTATCTATTAGATACATTAAGGCTGTCAGAAATGACTGCAGCCTCACATTTCAGCTCAAAAGTTTGGGAATCATAAAATGTCTTTTCCTTCTTTAAATGGAGCCTTTTATTGGGCTGTTGACTTTTATTTTGTCTCTGCAGGAACAGGAGAAAACATTGTGAAGGTTTATGTCAGTTATTTCACTGAAGGCAGTTCTGCAAACAAGTCTCAAACAAACAATATTGCACATCAAGGCATCGATGTGCAGTAATACCTGAGGACATCTAGTCTTAAAGCATGTAGCCGGTTGAAAGAGAAATGGACAATGTGCTAATAGAATCAGCCCTCTGGAAGCCAGAACTTCCTTTTTATGAATGCCCCATTAATTTACAGAATTAAAAAAAAATACTCTTACTATCAAAACTATTCAGCATCTTTCCGATTAATTTGAATTTCCAGGTATTGGATTATGTTATACTCTTTGCCCTTGTGCTACCAGTTTGATGTCCCTAGTAATTGTAGATCATGATCAAAACAAGTCCTAAAGCAATATCAGGTGGAAAAGGGACTCTATGCACAAGCATAGCCGATTCCTCTGTATTAACGAGGAGGCAGAGACCAATAGAAAATGCAAGCAGATTGACTCAGGCTTTATCTTCTGAAATTTCCACCTTTAACATCACCACTGAGAGTCCCAAACCAGGAGAGGGAAAAAAATGGTTCAAAGCCTGAAATAACTACTCCATCTACTGGCACACTGGAGTCCTGAACAAGTTAATTCAGTCAGTGCTGGTTTTAACATGCTATCTTAATACTTCACACAAGGACAGCTAATTTGAACAGCTGAAGTTATTCAAAAGGAAGACAATCACTTAGTATTTTAGAAGAGATGAAAAAGAGAGATGTAGAAAACAGAAAATCAGATATGGATCTGCAAGGAGTCATTTATCCAGACTCAGGAACATGACAGACACTTTGATCTCTCAGGTAGAAATAACATAGTAAATATATATCCAAACTCAGAAAAAAAACCTACTTTCTTGTGTAATGACCTCAAAATATCCATGGAATTCCTTCTGTTCCTTTATCTGTGCTGCCTTGAATATCACCAACATGAGATTATTTGTGGACACAAGTGACACCAATGAATCGGCTGGTTCACAAGCTCTGAGAGGGGAAGAATGCAGAGTACATTCATAAGCAATCTGTAACAAAAACACATCACTCCTACTCTGTGTGTAAATTTTCCACTGCTGCAGAGCTCACCTACTCCAAAGCCTAGCAAAAAAAAAAAAAAAAAAAAGGTTCATGCACTTCAACACAGAAGAACCCGTCACAAGACCAGTTAGAAACCTGGTATTGCCAAGTTTCTTCTTGCAAGAAGGAAAGAAACTATAAACATGAAAAATAAGAGGGACTGGTCAACTCCAGGAAATAATACTGACTTAGTCTTTTATACCTTCACCCAGCAAAAATTAATGAGGTCATTAGCAAAGAGGTTTGTAGGGAGAGAGAATTTATTTTATTAGACCAACAGATTTAGCTGCAGACCAGGGATGTAGGAAAGACGAGCAAGATATCATTCAAGTCTGAAGCAGAGAACCTGAGTCGTTATCAACTGGTCTCATAAAAATGTTACTTTCTGTATGCATTGCTTGGTGTACCTCCTTAGACCACCACCACTAAATAAGTGAACACTATCTGCTGTTTCATGGACAAGTCAGTGAGTGATTCAGATTTCTGGAGGGCAGCAGTCTAAGAGTACTAAAAAGCCAGTGCTGTTTTTGAGGCTTATTCATACATTCAGAGGCCAGGAGAAATGATTTCAGGGGTCAAAACAATGAGCATTTTGTTCATTTATTGAAGATGGTGTCTTTACCTTATACTCTGACAGAGCCCTATCAAATTAGCTACTAGGAATTTCAGTCAAAAATCCCCAGACAAGAATGGTGGGCCCTAAAAGAAAAATAGACCCTACCCTCCTCAAGCTATCAGAGCCTCTGCTCTAGATTTTATCATCACTCTAAACAGCTCAAATAGAGCAGCCAAAAAAAACCAAAACCCACAGAAGACTTAGTTTTAGAACTTCAGTCTTCATATGAAGAGCACTAAACTTTATATGGAAGAAAACTTTCCTCAAGGGAGAAAATTTTGACATTTTCTTTTAGTCAACATCTGTTTCCTGATAAGAAACAGAAAATTCCGTCCAGTAATGTGTGAACTCCTCGTATTTCTGTATCTAGGTGAGAATGCATTTTATTTGTAGAATCACAGAATGGTTGAGGTTGGAAGGGACCTCTGGAGATCATCTAGTCCAACCCCCCTGCTCAAGCAGGGTCACCTATGGCACGTTGCACAGGATCGCATCCAGGCAGGTTTGAAAATATCCAGAGAAGGAGACTCCACAGCCTCTCTGGGCAACCTGTTCCAGTGCTCTGTCACCCTCACAGTGAAGAAGTTTTTTCTCGTGAAATAAAAAATAAAAAATTTGAAGAATATTTAGCTGTTCCTTTTATCAGCAAGATCAACTTTTCTCCTTGTGTAAGAAAAAAAAAATGTATCTTGCAGGTATTATCTGTATAGTAGATACAGATAAACAGTAGATATAGAAGATCAGAGTGTTTTAAAGAAAGCAAAACCCCTAAAATGCAGATGGCAAATCTTCAGAAAAAACAAACTATTGTCAATGAATTATCAAGGAAAGTTTATACTCACCGGTATAGTATCTTATGTTTGATTGGCATCAGAGAGTCATAAATGGTTAGCGAGTCAGTGATGCAGTTATCTGCTTCAATCTGAAGGGATACTATTGAAAGACGAATAAGATGGCCCACTAACGCGATCAGTTTAAAATAGCAGATTGTTCCCCCTGAAGTAGCAGGGACATCCAGAGGAAAGCGCTCATGTAGGTGATCAGCATACAGATCATACATACAATTTGTTCCTGTGGAAATGTCACATTTTCAGCACTGGACACCTGCTCTGAAACTGCTAAATCCACATGAAGTACAAAAAAAGAAAAAACCCTAAAAGTAATATTTAACTAAAGCAATATATGAAAGCATATCTAAACATTAAAATAGCCTATTTGTCCCAATTGTTGTTTTCATCTTAGTTAGTTACGTCTGTGGTCAAGGAAAAGTCTATTCATAAAACTACAGAGGATGGCACACAGTACTGTAAATAAACAGTTGTAGGGATATTTGCACTAAAACACTGACATTTTATAAAACAGTTATTTGCAGTGCACAAAGCTCTGTGAAGCCTTAAGGATAAACAACTTAAATCAAACAATTGTTCCCTGGAAAATGTTCCTCTACTGGCAGGGCAGAAATCAACTGCTCTCCCTATGGATATTAGGATGCTTATTAAAAACAAACAAAAAAACAGACAAAAACACCCCCCCACACACATATAACCTAGAATAATACAAAAATGCTTAATTTTTAAGCCTTTAAACAAAGGCTTAATTTTTAAATTATTATTCAAATGTTTGGCTCCTCGATGTTTTAGGAGAAATGAGCTGTAAATGCTGCCACTAAATTGAGAGAAAAAATCGTTCAGGTTAGAAGGGACACTAGGACATTTCTTGTCGAACCTCCTGCTCAGAACAAGGTCAAAATGAACTGAGACCTGGTTGCTTAGGACTTTATCCTATCAAATCTTGAAAACTTGCAGCACTAGAAGTCACTGTTAGAAATGGAAGTCCTGTGAAATATACACAATATAGGTGAGCCAACACAACATAGCTTTTTTTAAATTTATTTAATAAAACCATGTCATAATTTAGACCAGAATCACCAGAAAATTACCCTACTTGCATCCGACTTTCCAATTAAGCTGAAATCATTATGGCTTTCAAGTCAGATATGTTGAGGTCTTTGTTTCAATTCAATATTGCAGTTTCCATTCAGCAAAAAGCTTAGGGATTTTTTTTGTTTTTGTCATACCTAAAACTCTTAATATAGCTTTTTGAAAGGCGAGAAGGAGCAAAAATGCAAACTAGGGAGAATAAGACCCAAAGTAAATATTTGCATGCATCTCTGCCAATTAAAAAGACAAGTTTCTGAAATAGCTAGTCGTGGAACATCAATTAGAGCACTGCGAAAGTTCCCTCTCAGTTGTTGACTCAGATTAAACACTGGCCTTTTTACTAGCAGGTAATCAAGACAGGAAGTGGCAGGCTTTGTCTGACTTCCACTTCTAATTTACTATCTTGAAACTAATGGTATGAATGCTTCTGAACAATTGTAAGGGTCACATACCGTTCAAGTGAATTACAGTTAGGACTATTTAAAGCTTTAGTTGAGCCATTGTTCTTCCCTCTTCTCTTATCTCTTCCCAATAACATTCTTTTCATAATAGTTATTTGTGCTTATTTACTCACCCCTAACAAAGTCAGCCTTGCTCATAAAGAAGCTCTTTAGAGTTAAGTGACCACAATAATTTCTACTAAATGCTTAATAATGTGACTAGCTCACTGCTAGCGAGGAGCATGGCACAGAGAATTAAAAGCCAGCTCTGGAACTGGAGGCAATGCAAACATACCAGTTTGAAACCAAAGCTGGGTACAGTCTTTACCCAAATCAATCCTGCTTAGCCGCACACCATGGCAATGCAAGTCACTAGTGTCAGCTGAATCAGCACAAGTCCCTCTTCTAATCCATCTGTCAATAAATCTGCATGCCAGTGCTGTGTCTGAACTAGTCAACTAGATGAGTCTTCATGCTAAAGTAACTCCACTGCTCTCAAAACACAACTGCAGGATGCACCTTCCATGTGCGCTGCTGCGTTAGCACTTGCATCTCTGTACCGTGTTCTGTAGCCTGAAGCAGAGACACTGAAGGGAACCCAGCCTGGGTCAGAAAATAAAATTGCACCAATATATGGCTTTAAATCCTTCGGCAATCCATGTTGGTGTTCCCCTGCAACCCCATCGCATACCAGCACTATGCTTCTTTTAGATACCAGTCCAACTGCACTCAACTACTCTGTAAGTCTCTGAAAGACATCTAAAACGTGGCATGTCATTTGTCTCCCTCTGTAGATCATATAAGTCTTAAAAGGACCTTAGCATCAATTTTTGTGCTACACTCTTCTTCCACTTATTTTCTTCTCCTTTAGAGAATACATTCTGGAATAAATTCAAGCATGAGATCTGACTGTAATAATTCCTCTGCCCTAGAATACTGAAATAACTGAAACTAGCCAAAATAGCTCTGTGAGTAATCACCAATGCACACAGTTCTTTTATATAATTAAAATGCCTGTAAAGAGATGTGACAAAGGCCAATAACGCTATGCTTTACAGTTAAGTTCAAGAAAGGTTTTGAATAAATGATTTTTTTAGCAAACATGAGTTGAATTTTGAGAAATTATGGGCTGATATCAAACTAGGCACTGTAACCCATGGCCCAGGGTCTGTGACCAAAAGTCCAGCTGTGGTCAGCAAAGCTATGAGACCTTGACTTGGGTGCACTGAGAAAAGCAGTTGTTGAGCTCTGAGAAAGTGTGTAAGCTACAATCATGCAAGATAACAGAAGCAGAAAACACAGACAGAAACTTAATTGTTGAAACAGTAAAAATTAGTGTCTCACAAAAGAGAAACATAGACATGAAAAGGTATAAAGCCCTTAAAAAAAAGGAAGAATTAAAAGATAGCAATTTAGCCAGATGAAGAGTAAGCCTGTTCTAAGGAGCAAGGGAAGCCAACACATCCCTAGCTGACTGACATCTGCTGGGCCAGCAGAGACTCATCAGGTTTCTGCATCAAAGGTGATTAGCATATTAATGCTTAGTCTAGCAGCCTGTTAGTCCTAGGTATCTATTCTATGTATTAATCAACGTAATTTTTCTTGTACTTTTTTGTGTGTATGTCCTGCTTGTAAAGTCTCCCTGCACACTGCCAAAGAACCCCAGTGGGAAGGTTACAACATGAAACCAAGCAGGTATTTGAAAGGTGTCTCCCATAAACCTGGCAAAATTCAACTGCTTAGACTAACTTCTGTTATGGAATCCATTTAAAAGCAAAATTCATCATCCATCTTGGAGAAAAGGGAGGAGGAAAAAGGACAGACCTAAGCATTGCTGTTGTTGAGGGTAAACACCAATAAATGGACTTAAATTCAATACTACCCAAATTAGAAGTGGTTACATTCTTTCCCTTCAACGGAAGGAACTGCAAACAAAGGACTTACTTGGTTTATTTCCCAGGTACATTTGCAAAGTTTCAGTCAAAATAAAGGCAGACAGTTTATATATTTGTCACATGCAAGACCCCTGGTCAGGGCATAAATGCTAAGCCTGAATTTAATCCTCTTAAAATAATGCTGAACAGTATCTTTGAGCCTAAGAGATGAACTAACAACTTCCTTTTCTACCTCTCCTCTGTCAGGAAGCTTCCAAGAATGGCGAGTTACCTGTTCCCGTTGTTGACCAATAATCTGATCGAAGACCAGCTGCATAGAAAGAAAGAAAGCTCTGTAAGTCTTCTCATTTGCACAAAATCCAGAATATGGAGTTTAATTCAATCACACTCACTTAAATGAAATGCTAAACATGCAGAACAGAACAGCTATGTCAAAGAGGGAAGCTGCCAAAGCCCCCTCAATCTCTGCAAATTCTGGGAGCAGCTTTGGAGCAGTCACGTCATAGGCAGAATCTCAGTGCTGAGCAGTCAAATTCAACGGAAGGCAAGCGCACACACACACACACACACAGAGAGCGCATGTGCGCTATGCCCAGGAGGTCATTTCCTCATCCATTGCCACAAAGTCTTTCTCAGCTTTCAATTAGACACTCATGTGCGTGGAGCTTGTTCTGACCTTGTTCACAGAGCTGAAAATCATGCATGATTTTGTAACTAATTGCATTAACCAGGTACCTGAACACTACATTGCTGATTTCTCCCCAAACAGGAGTGGCACTTAAAAAGAATGGCAGCTTTATAATACRCTTTTTAATCTTTATTAAAGGGGTGACAGGAATCTCATTTTTAACAGAGGGGCTGAAGTTTGATCCCTGTGGAAACCTTAACCCTTGATCTTTTGACACTTGTAAAGTCAGCTTAACCCAAATCTGAGCTGGCTGCAAATGGTCAGGATTAACTTCTAAACTTGGACATAACCCCTTAAAGTATAGGAGCCTTTGCAATCAGGACACTTTGTACCTTAACTTGACCTCCAATTTTTCTTTTTTTTTTAATTATTATAACTTGAATATTAGAAGCACACAATAGAGATTTTGGTATGTTTATAGAAACTGTTACTCCAAGATAAAAATTTCTGATTACAAAGTGTTTCCTGAAGGATATGGGCGTGTCCTAATACTAACCACTTAGTACAATGGAGTCCATGTCAACTGCAAGGCCCTGAAGACTTCCCACTGAGGTCCGGTTGATGATACTTGTCTGAATGGAGTCCTTTAAGATGGCAGCCACACAGTCCTCACAGAGCACTTGGCCTTTCGCCTGTGGTACTACAAATACGATCCAGAAATGAATAAGAAGGCCTCCATTGTTGTTGTTACTGAAATAAAGAGGTCCAATAGCTTGCCGTCATGGTGAAGGTTTTATCAAGACAGGACTCTTAACACAAGTTTCTGAAGTAGAAATTTAGAAGACTATGGCTCATATTGCATCTTGCCATGTTGTTTTCACACACTGGACATATTTTCTTTCCTAAAAACCCCCTAAATCTCCAACTAGGAATCTTCGCTAGAATGATTTCCTGAGGGATCCTGACTTTTGAGGTCTGTGGAAATCATCCCATCTACTTGAATTTGAACTGGATTTTCTTCTAAAGAACATAACAGAAATGAAAGAACGATCATCTCCAATAATGGAGTACTCTGTTTCTCTGTGCACCTCTCCCTGTACTGTGCAGTGTGCTGTATTGTGCAGTATGCCAAAACTGCTGCCTACACTATTTAGATAATGCATTAGAGGCTCCCTATCATCACCCCAATCTCTGTTTGCCCCCGTGGCGGGGAGGAAGATCTTTAAATTCATGGTACCCTGGAAACTCATACTCCAAAACTGTATTGGTTCAAGAGGATTCAACAGTATCAACCATAATTAAACCTCTAGCATTAATTGTATACTGAATACTAGAGTAAGTGTACCTTATAGGAGTATAGAGATTTTTCCTTCCCACTATGCAGAGCTCTCTCAGTACAAAATAGTTTTATATCAATGTATATTATTTATAAAATATGCACAACTCTAATACAGAGTTGTGCTCTAACAGAGGCCAAACTTCTGTGTATTGACGATCTAGCAGCCAAACTATCACCAAACCCTTTAGTTACATTATTTCATTCTACCTTAAACCATATTCCTGATAGATAAGGAATTGTTTATATGACTTAAGTTTGCCCTTACTTGTGTGAAATGAATTGGTACAGGTTATAAATGGATTTTGCTATTACAAGTGCATAGCAAAGAGATTAAATCACAACAACCAAAAATAGGCTTCTCTTGTAGTTCATTGCATTATACAATATCCAACAAAAATACCAACACATTAACTACAGTTTTACCTGACTTCCGAAACAGCGGACTGCTTATAAAATTTGGAGAAAGCAGAGGTTGTGTAAACCAAGTTCATCTGAAAGAGAAAGTATTACGCTGATGAAGATTTAGCATTTCTCTAAAACAACCAGATCTAGAGGTGTTACATGCCCAAGTTCTCCCGGGAACATCCTCTTTTCTATAGGATTATGCAATTGCAAGGATTTCCAAACATAGGGTAACCAATCCAGTCAAAGCAGCAAACATGGACAGATCAGCTCTTCAAACATCCATAGTGAGTCCAATATTCCCAAGAAGCATCAGATCTTCCGCACAAAACCAGCTGACACATGTAGCAACATTTCTCACAAATAAGTGAGTTTGAAAAGCATGCACATTCTTTGCCCAGGAAATCTTACACACACAGAGCTTCTCTTTCCTGATACTGAAAATTTATGGCCATTCTTCAGGAAATGAGCACGTTCTTGTAATGCTGTGTGTGTTCTCCAGCTGCAATAAGGATGCAGTTAAAGGTATTCAGCAGAGTATTTTCAGGGAATGACAGAGTAATTGAGGTGGGAAGGGATCTCTGGAGATATCTAGTCCAACCCCCCTGCTCAGAGCAAGGTCAAGTAAAGCAGGTTGCCCAGCACTGTGTTCAGTTGGGTTTTGAATATTTCCAGGGATGCAGACTTCACAGTCTCTCTGGGCAACCTGTTCCAGTGTTTGACCACCCTCACAGCAGCAAAGTTTTTTCATGTGTTTAAATGAAATTACTTGTCTTTCAATTCAATTTGTGCCCATTTTCTTCACTAATAGCTCAGCATTAACATATTTCTTACTAACACAGTGTAAAGTATGTGGAGAAGGAAAAAATTCTGCCTTTCATGCCATAGGACTGCCTTTGAGGAAAGCATGGTCCTGATTCTAGCTGTTCCAAAGCCTGATGATAACCTTCATTCCTTGTATACAAAGAGGCACACTGCTAAAGCCACAAGGTGGCATGTACCTCAAGCTGTTCAGACCCCAGCCTGCTGCTAGTAGTTAAAAATCAATGCCAAAGTTACTGTAACAGATTCTTTTGATGCAAAGGCCATAAAAATCACAGCAAGAATCACATTAACATTAACCCCAAATTTCTAGTGTTTGACACAGGAAGTCCAAACAATTATTTTGAAGGCCTAAATAAAATGGGCGGATCTCAGTGTTTCTCCAGATTAGTCTGCAAGGGGTTTTACATATTCAAGGGAAAAAGGAGGCTATCTTGAGAGGTTCTTCCACTATCACTCTGGAGATCTATGAATGAGAAGCCATGAACAAAAGGGCAGGAAAACAAACAAACAAAAAACCACACTAGTGATTTTGGCCAGTAGTCAAGTCATCAAGAAGCACAGGCTCAGCGATATAAAAATCTGTTGGTGAGTTCAGGCAAAGATTACAGCCAGAAAAATATTTCTGAGTTATATTCGGGTAGGAGGTGGTGGCAGTGTTGGCAATTCACATCTGTTGGCTGTCATCTGTCTCTCTCCATTATGTGCCACAACCACAAGACGTTCTGAGCCAAGAGCAAGACATAGGATCAGAGATCACAGCTGGTTAGAGCTGCTCCCCATCAAAACAGTGGAGCTGGGATGCCATTATGGAGTAGAGGAGGACACTTCACACACTGCTGCACCCCTTCCTGAAAGCACTGCAGTGCTTAACACGGGAGGAAGACTAAACTGCCTGCTTTCAAGTCTTTTGCGTCAAGTCTTTCAGGGGAAAAAAAAATTCATTCCTCTTATCAAAGATAGAGCTGGAAAACACAAGCATGAATTCAAATTATAAGATGACAAAAACTTAGCAATTATTCAAAAATCTCTTGATTGCATCTGATCCATTTCATTTTGTTAGGCAGTTTTGTCACTATTGCTATAACCCTCATGTGGACAGTGCTGCGTTTCCTGACATTAATGATTTTTCTTCCCCACACCACATGCCTTTAAAATCAAATTCCTTTTTTGACCAAGATTCCCTCCTCTCTCTTCTCTGTGTAAAGCAACCTTAATAGCCTACAAGAAAGTACTATTTCTGCTCTGACTGACTGGTGTTTGGGAAGAATAAAGTCCTTTAGATTATCTGGCATCAGATATAAATGTAAATGTGTTCAAGAATTCTAGAGTAATTATAGATGCTGTAAGGCAGAAGACTGGCAGCAGATACCAGTTTGAATACAAGAAATTTCATCAGTTTAAAGTCTCAAAAGTGGCAATTAAGTTTTGAAGGGCTTTTGTAAGGTTCTATTCACAGACTCTGAATTGGGGGAATAAATATATATATATATTTTTACATATCAAACAGACCTTTCCCAAATTTAGTTTATAATTAACAAGCTAAAAGCAGCTAGTCCCTTCCTGCCTCCAGATACCCACCCTTTGTACACAGTCTTCTAGAGAAATAAAGACATCTAACACCACAACAAGGCCCACCACAAGGCTTCTCCTCAATGCCACCTGAAAGCCGCACCTCCTGTTCACAGGTCTGAACATTTTGCTAGCTGGGCAGCCCATGCATCTTACCACTTGCTGCACATTCTGTGCCATGGAGAGAAATTCTTTTGACTCCTTCTGCCTGTATTCTGGAAGAAATTCTATGTTGGCAACACGAAACAGTCCAACAAAATACAAGGCATCTTTGTTTTCTGCCTGAACTGCAAGAAACAAAGACCACAGTTAGCCTCCAATTGTTTTTTTAAAAATAACAATAAAGTGCTTTTACTGATCTAATTCCAAACCAAATTGACCTATTCAGCCTTACAGTGGAGAGGACTCTACCAAACGAACCCTATATTTTCACAGCCAAACTGTTCTAGACAAGCTCCACACTATGAAGACTAATTGAGCACCTGCAACTCTACACACAAGGAAAGATACCACTGTACAAATGAAGCAGCAAAATGAAGGCAATATCAATATCCAGATTCTGGAGTATCCCTAAGGAATTTTACACAATATTAGCCTCAGGGGCCTGAAGAGGAGAACATAGCTTTTCCTGCCCAGTTAGGCACATGAAGTGGGAAGGAAACGTTCCACAGAGATGATAATCCTGTCCGGAGTTTTTACAGATCTTGGAAAAATGCTTTTGCCTTCTACATTTTGCTCCCTGAAACCTTTTAGCTTCTTTATATCTATTCTGTGAGAGAGGCAAAGGGCTTATATGGCCTTTATTCAGCCAAGAAACACAGTGGGAGGCAGAACTTCTAAGGAATCAAGTTCATGAGAGCTGTCAAGCCTGCACGATTAGCTAGTACACATAAAGAATGCTTTGCACAACCCATTAAAAAAAAAAAAAAAAAAAAGGACACACTTCCTACAGCAAGCAGCTGTGCCTGCTTTTGTAATTGCTTGTTAATCCAGCCTTCTGATACAAGTCCTAACAAAGACAGTCAAAGTCCTCCAGGTCTCATTTAAATAAGATGCATGTTTATTTTAGAAAAAGCCTTCAGGACAAGTGAGATCCTAAAAATAACTGAGAGTGCTGTTAGGGATAGTGATTAGCTTCAGCTTTCATTAACTCACCAATGAAAAGCCACAGTAAAGTCCAGGTTATAACACCTAAAATGAATAGAACAAGGGTAAAAAGAATGATTTTGTTTTGAAAATTCCACATTGGCTTCTCTTCTTTGTTCAATTGCAATTTGCCATGTTTTTTCCTTGCCAGAATCCTCTTTGCCAATCTATCTTCTCCAGTCACCATTTGGACCGAGATGTTGGATACCTAAAATAAGGTGAAAGACATCAAGCAATATGGAACATACAACAGCATACAACAGCAATTTCAAACAGCACCTGGCTGACCAACAACTAGAGCAGATTTCCACATGCATTCATTTGCTACCGCACAAACCACAGCTCCATTAATAACAGTTGTGTGAAACTCCAGTCAAGRAGTAGGATCCTGTTCTTCCAGAAACACAGTGGACAATACAGAGACAATCCCTATTGCCTAAGGTTTATTGCATAGGGACAGAAGAATACAATGTACCCTAAGACAACGGATCACCATGCAACTGCTACCCAGTATTAACCGTCTGAATGGGTGCTGATATCCATGTGCATTCCTCATTATCATGAAGTATATTAGCCCTCTTTAGTCAAAAGGGCAGGCAACCTTTAATTACCTGCATTGTCTGTGGCTGAGACATACACACAGACAAGTACTGCAAAAGAGTAGCTTTTCACCAGCAGCTTGATAACATAACCTAGCAAGGAGTGTCACGACCCAAATAGTTGCTATGTGTATGCAAGTTCAGTGCAGGAGCAGATGCTTGTTCATCCGTTCATTCCACTGTTTGTTTGAAGTGGAAAGTGAGCTAACACATTACTCAAATAGTTAATACTTTTTCCAATACTGTGGCCTTTTCTTTCTCTGCTAGGTATAAGGAGGCAGAAATATGCACACTATCCTTGCTTCCCCCCAGTCCAGGATCAAAATGTCATCGCCATTCCAAATAAAGTCACTTTCTTCTCAGACCAAAACCTATCCCACTACAAAAGGCCTCAACCCATTCATCCCTCCAAAGACGTCTCAGCCTCCTTTCAGGATGAGGAGCAGTAAGTATGGATACCCTCCTCCTATGTGTCCAGCTCCTTTTGAGATGTGCTTTCCAGCAAGTGGGAGGACACAGCACAGGTCTTGCTGTGGTGGGATCCTGGACAGAGTTATCCAGCCTGGTTATGTGGCCCCTTAGCGGAAGCCCAGATTATCTAAAACTACATACAAAATGCTTCCTATCTTAACCAGGTCCAAAAGACTGTCCTATGTGACCATCATCTACAAGAATAGTTTTTACTTCCTATGAGTACTGTATCTATGTACAATTTGGTCAATCCTGCAGCAGGAACTCAGGATGTTAACAAGCACATTTAAGTGTACAAGTAATGCTTATCAATATCTATATACACAGCAAGAGCTGCCTGGAGGACTTTATGAAATTCTTACCTAGAGAGCTCCTGTAACGGTTAGTCAAATGCTTTGTTGTGAGGCCAACTAGAAGTTCAATCACCTTTTCTCAAGTCAATTTATTGACATCACCCATGCATAGGCTATGAGGAGTTCCAGAGAATTAATGATCAAGTGCACTGAGTATGAATGCAGGCATAGCCCTGATACCTAGCTACACCACCGTTATAACTAAATTTCATTCTTACATCACAACTATAATTTAAACGTGATAATCTTGCCACAGCTATGAGGAAGATTCAGGAAAGATATTCCAACAAGCAACATGATGCTAACAAGAGGGAAGCTCTGCAAGAGGCTTTCTGGGGAAGTAGTGGGGTCTCCATGGCTGGAGGTATTGACAAATACCAGTTAGCAACCAGCAGCAAATCTTCAGTGGAAAATACCTCCATTGAAACACAAAACAGACTGGGACAGAACAATCTGGCTCAAGACTTTATACGAAGATGAAGCTGAATTTCGCCWTCATAAGAATAAGGAAAAAGCTCTTTATTGGCTTTGATCTTCATCCTTGGAGTAGTTCTGTATGTTTTAAGGGCATTTTCAGAGTGGATCTCTCTACTGTTACAGCTGATTTTATGCCACTGTGGGCCGGGACATAGCTCAGAGGTACATCAGGTCTTAGTGGCATGGCCAGAGATTTTTAATTTGCACCAACTGATAGTCAGTGAATTGCTTACTCAAGGTGCAGAAAGCTTCATTCTGCTGAGGGACTGACCCCCATCTCATCACCCATCTGCTTCAGTGCCCACACAGAAATACACCAAACTAGTTCACAAACAAACCAGAACAGATGCATATACAATAGCACAGGCCTTAACTTGGGCAGATCTGACTGCTCCCCATGCTCAATAGGCCCTTATTATCATCTGTAGAGTTACAAGGGATAGGCAGCACAGAGAAAGGCTGCAACAAGCTGCCAAGCTATTTGCCATCATTTCATTCCTTGGAGCCTCATGGAAGGTACACTGCAAGAGCATGTGGCTTGTAGTAGACTAAAAGGTGTTAGCACGAGACTCATTTTTTATCCCTAAGTATATTTCACTGAAGGGGAAAAAAGACTGCAAATATCAGAAAGTATCCAGTTAAGAACCGCACTCTGAATTAGCAATGTGGGATGCTAAGTTCAATTCAGTGACTGCAGACAGCACATGCCTTTGAAGCTTGGCTCCCAGGCCAAACGTAACTACTAGTTTTTGGCAAAAGCAGTCTCCAAAAAGATTGTCTAATCTGCAACAAGAGATTGCTTCCTTTTGCCTAGCACTAGCAGGACCATACCTGAAGTACTATGTCCAGTTTTGGGCCCATTAGTACAACAGAAATGTTGATAGACTGGAGCAATTCCAGGGGAAGGCCACTAAGATGGTCAGGGCTGGGACACGTGATATATGGAGAAAGTCTGAGGGCACTAGGCTCTTTAGCTAGAGAAGAGAAGGCAAAGTAAATGTGTGTGTTGTAAATTAATTATAGATTTCCATTACCTAAAGGGAGTTATAGAGAAGACAGAGCAGGACCTTTTTCAGTGACGCACAGTAAAGAGACAGCCACAAGAGCCATGTGTTGCAGCAAGGGAAATTCCAGCTGGACATGAGGAAAAAGTGTTTCATCATGAGGGTGTCCAAACAGTGGAGCAGGGGCCCAGAGAGATCAGGAAACCTCCATCCCTGGAGATATTTGAAACTTAGTAAAACAAGGACGTGAGCAATCTGCTCTGGCTTTGATGTTAGCCCTGTCCTGAGCAGGGGGAAGGTAGATCACCTTCAGAGGTCCCTTCCAACTGGAGGTTTTCTATGATTCTCTGATATAACTGCCCTAAAATGCTTCGCGGATAGAACATCTGCAGCCATCACAAATATCCCTTGCCAGGCCAGTAGTCAAATACAATGGCTTTGACTTCTGAGCTGAAGATGTTCAAAGATGATCAAAAAAAAAGAAAATGTTTAATACTAAAGTAATGACTAGGTTAGTACAGAGCATTTTGCCACTTCCACAAACAAATGTGAAGACAGAAGTCTGGAGTCTTCCAGCTGAGTATCTGTATCAAGGTAATTAACAGCAGTTGTTTCGCATGTTCTCAAAAAGAGACTGGATTTGGTTGTCTTCTATATTTTTTAAATAGCTTATTGAGTAGGATTCTATGTAAGAATGAAAACCAAATTGTCTATTTGCTTATTTAAAGCTCTGATCTATCATGTAGAGTTCCTTGAAACTTTCAGGTGCTCACTGGGACAGCATGAGACAGCTCAATGAATGCTCAGTTCTGACATTTGAAATTTGAGCCACTTTATGGACTCACTGGGAACTCTTGCCACTTTCATCAAGATACCCCCCCAAGAGTAACTTCTATTTAAATTTGTCCATGTCATTTCTGTTTGTAGCTGTAGACCTAACCAGACAGAATTATTCTTAAAAATTAGACATAGAGAGTTCCTGTCAAGGATCAATAAAAGCTGCTCAGGACTGACATTGCTGGGATGTGCATATGCACTCAGAGCAGTCAACATCTTCATTGCATCTACTGTGATCGTAACTTTTTTTTTTTTTTAAATGCACTTCATGCATCAAGGCTTGTGTGGCAAGTCTTTCTTTTATGCAGGATTCGTAAAAACACCTATTGTTATGCTCTAGATTTTCAATATATCCTTAAATTAAATGAGCTTACCATAAACACTTTATAGCAAGGAAAACAATGGCAAAGTTAAGTTGTTCCCTCAGTATGGATGGCAACTCTTAATTCAGCTTTCTTCTGCTGCAGCTCAGTTTCTGTATTCTAGAATTGGTTTCCAGCTTGCAATTCGAGTATCAAAATACACTAAATTATTCAATCACTTTTTGTCATGTTAATCCTCATGCAGTAGCCCCCTTCTGTATCACCTCAGGAAAAAGCAAAACAGAGCACTTAATGTTGCCTTTCTTGCCTAGAAATTGGTTTCTTATTAGAAAAGCATGGTGTCATGACATCAGAAAAACTTTCATATTGCCACACTGACATTCCCAATATTTCAGTTGTCTATAAATACACATTACTAGCAATCTGAAGATGCACAAAAACACACTGACAGTTCCAGATTTAGTTATAAAACTGACAAAGTTATAACAAAGCTAGCTGGGATGTCAAGTTTAATACTTAACTTAGCAGATCATAACTGATTTGACAGCATCAAAAAGTGTATGAAATCAAGAATGCTTAAGTCAACTACTTACACTTAGTTCATCTTCAGGTTTGGCTGCTGGGCTATCATTTTTTTCATCCATTCTGGAAGAATTTGTTTTATTGTTTATCCCAGATAAGAAAGAGCCCTGCACCTTTTTCTAGGCACTACCACCACTTCTTTCCGAAGACAGTTAACAGCAAAGTCCAGGACCGAAAGAGGCATCGATTTACTTTGATGAGTTTCCAATTGTAATTTCATCTGCCCTGTTACTCATTTGTGAATATTGGAAGGATGCTATCAAGTAACTTCAGGTTTCAAAGTCAGACTGCATAAAAAAAGGCTTTTTGTGGTCTTTTTAAGCTGGAATAGACTCCAACTTGTTAACGCACCAAATCACAGTGCTAAAATCTATTTACCAGCAAAATTTAATAAGATTAATCTCCACAAACAAGAAAAGTAGCAAGTAAAAAATAAATGTAAGCACCTTAGGTAAAGGTGCTGCAAGTAATGGGTAATCATTGCAAACAAAGAAAGCATTCCAACTCTTTTCCAGAACCATATAAAGTACCTTTTGAACACCCTAATTTAGTTATTTTACTGTAACCTAGAAGGAAACTGCTCCACAACACACATTTGGTATTATTAAAATAAAGCAGGCTTCAAACTGAGACAGTGAAACTCAACAAATGCTCCTTTTTGTAATCAGATGCAGGAAGTCGCCTGTGTCATAACAGTCCCATCCTATCTTCTTTAGTAATTAAATATTTATAGTGGATGTAAAACTGTACTTCCCCCAATTGATGCTAACTATAGAGTTGCTTTTACTTTTAAGTGATTAACAATCTCAATGCCTTCCTTAGGTCAAGTTCAGAAACACACTGCAGAAACACACTGCAGAAATACTAGCTTTTTGATTAAAAAAAATATATGTGTATCCATATATATGTACACACACACACACAGAGTTTCTAAATTTATCTTCAGAGACATTAAGCCTAGACTAAGAATCATAGAAAATTTAGCACCATAGTAGTGGAGAGGTATGGGACAGAAGAGATACAGTTAGACCTCATAACAGACAAGCTTCAGGTAAGACCTATACTCTGTCAGTATAACCAGCAACAGATGACTTCAAAAGCAGTGCAAGAAGTACTACAGTTACATAATGTACTTGTAAAGTAAGAAATTTCTTGTTTGTGTGTCAGTCTTGTGCTTCGGGGCATAAGCCAAATATTTATCGGTCATTTGTTGTTATTTCTGCTAGAACTGTGATGTATTTTATCTATATAAATTGACACCTTAAGCTCTTGGCACTATTCATGCTTTCATAACATAGGAAAATCTATCAACTTATTCCATATTACTATATATAATTGCTTCCAGCTCTCACTTACTAAGATTTACTTTAAATTAAATAATTTTGCCAGGACTACTGAGGTTTCTCAAAGTATTTATGTAATTCCCAAAAGCCTTCCTCAAAACTGAACACAAGCAATTACTGCCGTACAAACAGTATTTCAAAAGTTTGTCCAACAGATTAATACAGCACTGTACATAAAACATACTTTCCCTTTGTCAGTTTTGAAGTTTTGTGTGTTTATTCAATGAGTCCTTTATGTTCTGGGGAAACACAGATCTCCAAATATCATTTCTTTTAAGCAGTTTTACTTCACATGTTTCTGCCCAAGAAGATAAAAATAACCATGGTGTTTGTTAAAGTGGCAACAAAAGTCAATCAAAAGCTATAGTGCTAAACACGTTTTATACCTGGTAATAAAACTGTATACCATGTTCTCCAGATTACACAGAAAGGTTGAAGTAGAAGTTATTTCTACTCCTTAATTCAGGTAAATAACTTTATGTGCCTCTCACATTCTACCTTAATGTGTGTCTGGGTCACTTTAAGTACATATGAAATAAAAAGGTGAAGCAGAAGGTAGAATTCATCCCTAAGCATGTCTGTCTAAACGTTATAATATCTCGTACTTACTTCCCCCTCTTCTTAAAAAAAAAAGAAAACAAAAAAACCCTCAAAGTTAGGGTTTGGGGTTATTCAAGACAAGTGCATTCTCTTCCCAAGTGAAGTGAATAATAAAGAAGCTGGCGAACAGAAATAAGACATAAAACATATTAGAAGTAAAATTATCTTATGAAAATGAGCTTTGCTGCTTCCTTTTATTGAAATATACAGGGATTCACATATGTATTTTCTTCTATCTCATTAATTGCACATTTTCTGTATAAGAAAGTCTGAAGGCTAAAAAAAAATAATAAAATTCCCAACCCAAACCATAGGCTAATTCTCAGTTTCACCTGATAGACACCAGTGATCATCTGCTTGAAAAGTTATTATGAGTCAACTATCCTGTTTCTGAGCTTTGTGGAGAAACATGTTTTCATGTGGATCCCCCTGAAAGGACTTTTGACTTTGAGTCATTACAGGCACACCTCATTTTATTGAGCTTTGCTTTATTACGCTTCGCAGTTATTGCGTCTTTGACAAATTGAAGGTTTGTGGCAACCCTGCGTCGAGCAAGTCTATCGGCACCATTTTTCCAACAGCACGTGCTCACTTCGTGTCTCTGTGTCACATTTTGGTAATTCTTGCAATATTTCAAGCTTTTTCATTATTATTATATCTGTTATGGTGATCTGTGACCTTTGCTGTTACTATTGTAATTGTTTTGGGGCACCACAACCCGCACCCATATAAGATGGCGAACTTAATAAATGTTGTGTGTGTTCTGACTGCTCCACCGACCGGCCGTTCCCCTATCTCTCTCCCTCTCCTCGGGCCTCCCTATTCCCTGAGACACAACAATATTGAAATTAGGGCAATTAATAACCCTACAATGGCCTCTAAGTGTTCAAGTGAAAGGAAGAGTCACACGTCTCTCACTTTAAATCAAAAGCTAGAAACGATGAAGCTTAGTGAGGAAGGCACGTCGCAAGCCGAGACAGGCCGAAAGCTCGGCCTCTTGCGCCAAACCGTTAGCCAAGTTGTGAATGCAAAGGAAAAGTCCTTGAAGGAAATTCAAAGTGCTACTCCAGTGAACACWCAAATGATAAGAAAGCAAAACAGCCTTCTTGCTGATATGGAGAAAGTTTTAGTGGTCTGGACAGAAGATCAAACCAGCCACAACAKTCCCTTAAGCCAAAGCCTCATCCAGAGCAAGGCCCTAACTCTCCTCAATTCTGTGAAGGCTGAGAGAGGTGAGGAAGCTGCMGAAGAAAAGGTTGAAGCTAGCAGAGGCTGGTTCATGAGGTTTAAGGAAAGAAGCCATCTCCAGAACATCAAAGTGCCAGGTGARGCAGCAAGTGCTGATGTAGAAGCTGCAGCAAGTTATCCAGAAGATCTAGCTAAGAGAACTGATGAAGGTGGCTACACTAAACAACAGATTTTCAGTGTAGATGAAACAGCCTTCTATTGGAAGCAGATGCCATCTAGGACTTTCGTAGCTGGAGAGGAGAAGTCAATGCCTGGCTTCAAAGCTTCAAAGGACAGGCTGACTCTCTTGTTAGGGGCTAATGCAGCTGGTGACTTTAAGTTGAAGCCAATGCTCATTTACCATTCCAAAAATCTGAGGGCCCTTAAGAATTATGCTCAGTCTACTCTGCCTGTGCTCTATAAAGGGAACAACAAAGCCTGGATGACAGCACATCTGTTTACAACATGGTTTACTGAATATTTTAAGCCCACTGTTGAGACCTACCGCTCAGAAAAAAAAGATTCCTTTCAAAATATTACTGCTCATTGACAATGCACCTGGTCACCCAAGAACTCTGATGGAGATGTACAATGAGATTAATGTTGTTTTCATGCCTGCTAACACAACATCCATTCTGCAGCCCATGGATCGAGGAGTAATTTTGACTTTCAAGTCTTACTATTTAAGAAATACATTTTGTAAGGCTATACCTGCCATAGATAGTGATTCCTCTGATGGATCCAGGCAAAGTAAATTGAAAGCCTTCTGGAAAGGATTCACCATTCTAGACACCATGAAGAACATTTTGACCTCCTCCCATGAATCACGAATATCAACACTAACAGGAGTTTGGAAGAAGCTGATTCCAGCCCTCATGGATGAGTTTGAGGGGTTCAGGACTTCACTGGAGGAAGTAACTGCAGAGGTGGTGGAAATGGTGAGAGAATGGAATTAGAAGTGGAGCCTGAAGATGTGACTGAATTGCTGCAATCTCATGATAAAACTTGAATGGATGAGGAGTTACTTCTTATGGATGAGCAAAGAAAGGGGTTTCTTGAAATGGAATCTACTCCTGGTGAAGATAATGTGAACATTGTTGAAATGACAACAAAGGATTTAGAATATTTAGAAAGGACAAACTCAGTTGATAAAGCAGCAGCAGGGCTTGAGAGTATCGACTCCAGTTTTGAAAGAAGTTTTATTGTGGGTAAAATGCTATCAAACAGCATTGAAGGCTACAGAGAAGTCCTTTGCGAAAGGAAGAGTCAATCGATGCAGCAAACTTCATCGCTGTCTTATTTTAAGAAAATGCCTCAGCCACCCCAACCTTCAGCAACCACCACCCTGATCAGTCAGCAGCCGTCAGCATCAAAGCAAGACCCTCCATCAGCAAAAAGATTATGACTTGCTGAAGGCTCAGATGATAGTTAGCATTTTTTTTAGCAATAAAGTATTTTTTAATTAAGGTATGTACATTTTTTTTAGACATAATGCTATTGCACACTTAATAGACTACAGTAGAGTGTAAACATAACTTTTATATGCACTGGGAAACCAAAAAATTCGTGTACCTCACTTTATTGCAATATTCATTTTATTGCGGTGGTCTGGAACTGAACCCACAATATCTCCGAGGTATGCCTGTACTTTGTATCCATGAACTGCTATTAAGCAGCTTCATTTCATCTCCTGCAAGTAACACATACCAAAACACTTCCATTATCTCATTCTGACTTAATTCAACATAATACATACATTCAGCATAATGAATTGATTAGTTTCAGAAGTATACTATTCTTTCACCCTTATTATGGTTTCCAGACCAATTCCACCCCCAACATTTTCCTACTACTCCAAAACCAACTGTCACAAGTCACAAACTTCTCAGTTTGCCAAGAATGTTGTTTTACTCACATCATTCTCTTTCAGGGCTGTGGCTTACTCGCACACATTTATTTGGCATCCTGGCTTTCTGGTTCCCCTCCCCAAGTCTTCACACAACTAGGGGCATCTCCTTAGTTTGGTCTGTGGCCCCCAGTCCACTGAGTCACTGATTAAGGAAAAGGCTGCAGCAGTGCTCAGCAGCAGATCTGCATGACAGTCTCAAGCCACAGCTGAGACATAATACATGGATTTCATGGGGGAAGCTGGGATACCAGCAATTCAGCTCCCAAGGATAAAAAGCTTGTCTTGCACTGTATAAGCCTACTGCTCTGCTAGAATGGGTAGGGTTCATCTCACCCATCTCAAACTGTCTAGAATTTAGGCATACAAATCCAAACTCATTTTCCAGACTCAGTCTATAGCCAATGGAGAAAGAGAAGCACTCAATATATAGGAGATGGATCTCTTTCACCATTGGCTACAGACAGAAGACAGGCAGTTATCTTGTCATCTACAAAGTCTTCTGACAGAAATTATCCTTTTTCCTGCTGACCAAAGCTGTCTTTATGATTTGTTCAGAGGTACAGGCTTTCTTGCTCCTTTAATTAACAGGAGTCCAGAGTCAACTTGCCAGCATCAAACACTAACATATCATGATGCTCTAGAGAACTACAAACCTCAGCATGTCATTTTTCTCAAGCTGAACAACAAAAGTGACAGTTTTCTTGTATTTCAGGATCTCCCTTTGCTAAGCAGCAATGTCTAACAAGCTGCACAAAGGCATGGAGGGAAGAAGAGTCTATACACAATAAGGTCAATTCTACTAAAGCCTGTCTTTGATAACTATAAGAATTCTCTTGCATGTTGTTTATAGATATTTTTCTTTAATCAAAACTCACATGGAGTTCTCTGTAAAAACACATCTTGATACAACTCTGAAGGCTAAACAATGGGTTAAGTGACAACTTACAACATTTGAGAAAACCTTCATAGAGCTACATCAGTCAGTCGATCTTCAGAGCTGACACAAAGACTAACACTGTGCAATTGCACATTTTGTTCTTTGAATAATTTTCTCAAATTACAGTCAAGATTACTTCCAACTGGGGAAGAAAAAGTTTTGGCTGCCCCTTTTTAATAACACAGGTGTGTTTGTAATTCAGCTTCAGTTTGAGCTTGGAGAAGGTCAAATACCTATAGATTCTGTGACATTGACTTCTCCATCTGTAAAACGGGAGTTGATAAACATGCCCCGGGAATAACCAGTATGGTATTAATAGACTGCAAAGATATGTATCCCAAATGTTAATGGCTAACCTGTGTGTATACAGATCTTCCATCACTGAAGACAGACCTGGCACAGAACAACCATTTCTTTAATATTTTGAAAGTTGAAATTGTGAGTGAATTGATATGATGCTTTTACCAAAGCATGGAGGTGGGTGGCAATTGATTAGCTGCCATAGTAAATTGTTACTAATCAACTGCTAGCTTTTGTTTTAGTTTCATCTTCAAACCTTTCTCCTCCCCCACTGAATGAATACCACACTGCTTGCTTTCAAAATCTTTGTCATCTAGAACTGCAGCTTCAAATTGGCCCTCATACTTATTTTTCTTCTCCTTGAGCTCTTAATTTATCATCCTTGACAATGCTTGACTATGCACTAGAGGCCTTTCATGTAGTAAAATAGTTT
The DNA here is from genome assembly GCF_003343035.1 of Apteryx rowi. Lineage (NCBI taxonomy): Eukaryota > Metazoa > Chordata > Aves > Apterygiformes > Apterygidae > Apteryx > Apteryx rowi. The sequence goes on from NW_020447708.1 coordinate 376,266, forward strand.
CCAACAGACAAAATTATCTTAGACATTAAAGGCTATTGAACTCTCTTCAAAGATTCAGACATGAAACATAACGGTTGTTGACAGAGCGTACAATCTGAAATGAAACAGCTGACTGCCTTGCATAGCAGCTTCCCTGAGCACTAATAGAGCTATTTTGCCTAGTCTATGCAGACTGAGAACATAGCTTAGTTACTTGTATCCCATCAATTCAAATTAAAGTGAAAAGGCTAAGTGAGCACATCTTTTGGCACAACATCCATTTATCAGTCTGTGGCATTTTAAGGACAGACAAGCCCAGCTATTCCATCAGTTAATGGTTTTTCACCACTTGTCCTTTATTGATGCCACCAGCTTAATTTTACTCTCGATTTCTCTTACGCATATGGAATTGGACAGCTGTGTATGGCAGGGAGCAAGGCACGTGGCATTGGCACAGCATACACAAATCATCCATACTAGAAACAAATACAGCTTGGTAAGAGAATCACAGTGCTAGGAAGCCTGGTTTAAAAAAAAAAAAAAAAAGTTTCTACATTGTTGAACTTAAAAAAAGAAAAAAGTCCTGAAGCTAAAGATAGAGCTAGTACCCACCACAGAAATCAAGCCATGGCAGCATTTTAGTCAAGCAAACACATTTGTAGCTTTTCAGGTGATGAAATGTGCTGATATGCAAACTCCCACCTATCAGAGTGCTCATTCATGTGAATTTGGATAGGTCAGTCCTGAGAGGGGTCAAAGCACATCTCACTCACTGATGAATACATGTGTGTTCTTCCTTGCAAATCACATCCTTGTTCATGCCCTGGTCCATCACCTTTTGAGAGTGAACAAATATGAGTAGATATTCAAATTCCTTAAGGCTTCAAAATATAAATAATGTCCAAAAACACTGGCCTGCAAGACTAAGACCCAAAGAACCTATTATGATTAACAGATACCCCATTCTATATCATCAAACCCTTATTGATAATGATAATCCTTATTGTTCTTTATAATCAAATCCTTATTGATAATAAGGATTATTATTATCAATAAGGATTATGATAAAAACAGTAAGAATTATTATTTGCCATGGGAAAGGCAAACAGCAGACACCACTCTTCCCATATTTTCAGAGTATGGAGTTGCCATAACAGATGCCCAGTTGAAAAGAAGCTATTGTTTAATGCAAGTGAACTGTAGATGTACTAGTTGTGTGCTCAGGACCTCAGCATTTCCCCAGTGAACGCTACACCAAGGCCTCCACAATCATCATGCCCGCCTAGCCCTGGCATTTGCCACAGTTAAAGTGGAAGTTTCCATATAAAATGTCAGCCTAAGCTACCCGTCATGCCTTTCCATAGCTGCATTTTCCTTGTAACTAAACAAAATACACCTTTACCGCCCTGCAGAAAGGAAGGAAAAAAAAAAAAAAAAAAGGCAGGTGGGGACTAGAAGCTTAATTCTTTATCTCCTTCTGTCTTCCAAAAACATACCCGTGCCTCTTGCTTTCAGTCTCAACTGTTCATCTCATTTTTATCTGACCATTTTCTAAGCAGAAGGACAGAATGAAAAAGCCTGAAAAAATTGGAGCTTTTTCTGGCATCATCATTTCCACCTAAAAGGCTTTGGCAGGGCTTTCAGGGCACTTGTGTGGTGGTATCATAAAAGGCTAGACCAAAGCAAGAGCCTCAGGAGCTTTAAACTCAGTGCAGACTGTCTTGATGAGGTTATTTGCTGTGCAGAACCACCTTTTCTCCCCACTGTCTCAGGTCTCAATGTCCTGCCCCCTATCTGCCTCTATATGCTACATTGCAGAGACTGCTGTTTGCATGTTGCATAGCACAGCAGAGCTTCAAAGCTTTTGTGTCTAAGGGCTTGGTGCCCACATGCATGATCTGAATATGAGAGTGCACTTACACATTCACTGCTTCAAGGCAAAAGCACAGAGCCCATACCAGAAACTATTAATGAGAGGGAGCTACAGCCTCTTCAGCTCTGTTTCAGATGTTATCACAAGGCTCTGCCTAAAAATGCTACCATAGTTCAAGTAACAGCTCAAGGTTTTGTTACCTTCTGCGTCTGCTGTGTGAAAATTCAGTAGGGAAAAGCATCCTCACCAGCCCTTAGGTCTCCACACAGCCTAACCTCAAAGTGTTTGTGAACTTTGCTTCAGCGCTGTCTTGTTAGCTAGCTCTGCCAATCCATATCTCTCAGCAAAACTGCTTGAGCCAGTTCTATGGACAAAACTCATAGCTGGGATTTAAATGCTGCATTTTTCACAAGCAGGACTTACTCCATAGCTTTTCAGGTGAGCAGTCTGATCTCAGCAGGTTCAACACCTTCAATATTCAAACTGATACATCATGTAAGGTAAAAAGAAGCTAATGAAGACCACTGGGGAAATTAGTTTGGTCAAACATTTGCCAAACTGGGGAAGCCATCTGGAAGTTCTCTAAGAATCAGTACTTGAGGATCAAGAGTTTAACACAGGAAACAGAAGTTGATCACATATCTGAATGAATGTGGTGCCTAGTAAAGGTCACATAAGCTACACTTGGCTACTACAGCAAAATTTCCAGTGTCCTTTATTACCTGGAAAGCACAGGCTAAAATCATGATACTACACACTTTGTATTCAATATTATCAGAACATACCAAAACTCTGTTCTTCCTGCCTTGTAACAGACCAGAATTAAACTTCTCTGATCTTGACCTTCAGACACAGGAATCTCCCAATATCCATGTCAGCCAGGCATCTTCCTACCTTTTGCCTGTTCAGACTTTTAATGGATTTCTTTTAATAAGCAAACTGGATTCTTTGCCCAAGTCAAAAGGAGGGGAGAGCCAGCTTCAGATCTTCTGAGATCCTGGCAGAGCCACCCTCCTTTTACTCACCCTGTTTTTACTGTCATGGCCATATAACAATCCAAGCAAGACAAAACATGCCTGTAAGTTTTAATGGACAGTCTGGACCCCTCATTGGATAGCTTAGGATCTTGTGCAGCTTCAAAATATCTTGACCCTCAGTCTTGCAAGCAACAAGCAGGGCTGTCAGTGTTTCTTCTCCAGAACCACTAGTGGGAGGCAGCTCTAAGGGCTGCACTACACTCGCACATTTACACTGAACTGATTACACTGCTCATCTATTCAAGGGACCAAATTCAACAGACCAAATTCCCAAACTTATTTCAGGCTGATCGCTTCTCAGACTTTTCTCCAGAGCCACAAAAGCTAGTAATATTTTTAAGAACAGAAGATTTGGATTCTGATTTCCTTCTGCTGCTTGGGGTTGAAGGGACTCTAAGTATAACTATGATTCCCATGCTTTAAATTGGTTATAGAAGTTAGATTTTTTTCAGTGATTCCTCATGATACACTGCATTTTCTGTGCAGTCCTCCTCCCGAGGCTTTTAGAGGACTGCCAAACACCACACTAAGTCTCAGAAGGCACCTTGCATTTGTAATGAGTCCCAAGGGAGGAAGTGTGATTCATTCTGTGCAACACTAAGCAAGCGCCATTAGCCACAGCCTTTATCTCGAAGGACACAATGTAGTTACAAGCGCTCCAGCTCATAAGTAAAGCTCTGTAGAGAGCTATTTTTGGAGTTCATTTTCTTCACTCCAAAGAGCAAAATACAGTTTCAGAAAGATTTCCTGTCCTTTTGGAGGTCCTGGTTTCATTTTGATTGATGGACACTTGTGCATGGGTAAATCTCAAAATAGAAGGACTTGAACAGGAACACTGTCCTTTGTTTCTTTAGATTGGTAGCTCTTACCAGACACAGAAACAGCTTGTCCCAGTGACACAGCTTCGCCTGTGCAGAGGTGAGGGTCTGGAAAGAGCATGTTTGCTCTGATGAGCATTCGATCTTATTTTTTTTAGACAGACAAATAAACAAATGCCAGTTCTCTTTAAGTAATCTACATTACCAGTCTCTGCTATGACCAGCTTCCCAAATAAAGATCTGCCTTCCCTCATTCCCAGCCAAGATGAGGGAACTTTCACCTTCATTGGCTAAATACAGGTTTAAATTAGCAATATTAACTGAAAACAAACATTTGTTGACCAAGGGGCAACTAAAACTCAACACCCTCTTATGAGAGGTCACAGAGAAAGAGTGATATTAATGACATGAAGTCTGATCATTTTATGCTTCCATCTGTAGAGGTCATTCCCCTTCTTCCCCTCATGAAGGAGGGAGATCATCCCTTTTCTAATAGGGCACCTGATTCTCATCCTGAGGAATCCCTCCCCTCTAGGTTTGGGGGAGGGTGTTTTTGTTTGTTTGAAGAAACATCTCTTCTGCCACAACCTTCCCTGTATTTCACAGGCTATTTCAAGCCTGCTCACTGGAAAGAAAAACTTTAATCATCTGCTCTTCTAATTCATGTACTTTCTGATTTGCATTTTAACATAAACCCCCACCACATCTATAAAAACAGGCAAAGATAAAACATGATGGACTAGATTAACAAGATGAACCCAATGCTATTTTAGCAGCTTCTTTGTATAAGTAGCGGGTATGAAATATTCACTTTTATTTTTTTCTTCTCTATTAGATGGTACCCCTGTCTCCTTTTTAGATCTTAAACAAAAAATCTAGGAATTGAGAAAAACTGCTTTTTTCTTCTTCTTCTTCTCTCTGCTTGCTATAGGGCACTGCATGCATCATCTAACCACTTCCAGTCACAAGTTCAGTTCCTTGCAGACTCTGCTGTCCACACAGGGTTTAGTTTGGGGCTTCTCGTCTCACCTTGACATCGCAACAAAGAAATCCAGCTGTTTTCATCCTCTGCTTTCAGATTCTCTTACTCTAAGAATAGCACTGCAAGGAAATATTTTGAAATTTAAAGTATGCTAATTGTTTTCAACTGGCCTTAATCATGCATGGTATGCCTAGAGTACAGATTAAATTGTAACAATATAGTTTTAAGAAGATTTTATCCTAAATAAAATACTAAGTCACTCCTTTTATTTCAGAAAAACTATAAAGTAGTTAATATTTTCTGAAATTCACTGCTTTCAGAACTGAAGATTCTTTCTAGCTTGTGATTCATTTCATTATAGATAGCACACAGTTTCTTGCAGAAAGCAGACCATATTCAGAACCAAAATCTCCTTCCTCCACACCTCCAGCTCTTATAAGAGACAGCTTTTATACTTAGTTGAAGGACATGAGCATCATCACTCCTTCAGTTAAGTGCTCCCTGGGCCCATTTATCTCCATCTAATAATCCAATTTGCCTGGATGCCCTTGTCTCCAGTGGGAGTGCAATTCACAGAGCAACTGCAGAAGCTACTTCTTAAGGGACTCATCATATTACACAGAGACAGACACTTTAAAATACAGAACATATTCTGCCAAAGTGAAGTTTACATATGCAGTTTGCTTCAGTGACACTGCAGTACTGTAGGTTGCCTTTTATTTCAGAAGTCCCATTTAAAGAGCAAACAACACAAAAACAGTTAAATTTTTAATCAAGCCATGCTCCGCACACCTTCAGTTTTCCATATTAGTGATTCATCAATTAATTTTTACAGAATACAAGGACTACTGAATCTGGCTGTAAGTAATAATTTTGGTTTTGAACCTCATTCTACACCAAATTAAAAAAATAAGAGTAATAGAAAAAAGAAAAAAAAATACTACAAATGCACTACTGTTTTTTTCTGCTTACTTCAATTCATCTGGTAACAGGGGTTTCACATCCAGATAACATAGAAACCTATCACAACAGTCACCTTCACATAACACTTCTCTTCATTCACGGAAAGGATACAGTAATAACCTGACTTACTGGCACAAAAAAAGTTATATCTGTTCAATTCACTGTGTTTGGCACCTCACAAACCAGCTCACACTACAGTAACACTTCTGCAGGAAAAGTTAACATAATTAAACATTTCACAGCCGGAAAAGAAATTAAATTTGTTTTTTAGCAATACCTCCAGGGATAAGTAACTCTCTTTCAAAGTATACACTGTGATTTCAGTGGGTGTCCTTTTAACCCCTAGACAGAAATGCTTTTTAGTTACATCCAGAAATCCTAAAGAGAAGTAAAGCTCTTTGATACAAACATTAAAAGCCTAAATTGAATGCATAGGAGCCTGAAACATAATTCCTGGGACTTCAGAACTGCAAATCCATTCCTTAAAAAACACTATATTGACTTTCATGGTAGCAGTCAGTACATCTTAACTGCAAGCCTTTCCTGAGTGAACTGGCTGTCCTCTGCCTCCCAGCAGCTCCTGCAAGGACCAGGCACGCTCAGGAAACAGGCAGCTTCATACCTTCTCACTCCTACACAACTCACTTTCAGCAGCCACCACACTGCTCCTAATAAACAACTACTCCATCAACATCCAGCAATAAAATAAGCTTGACAACAGTCAAGAAACCAGGAAGCATTAATAGCTGTTTTGCTGCTCTCCCAGCAGCTCCTGCCAATGCTGAGCCACTCTAGAGACATTGTCTCAGAGTGAGAGTTTCCACAGCAGAGAAGCAAAGTACACTTCAGGCTACACACATTAACCTAAGTGTTATTTATCCCACCTTATCTTTCCTAAGGCAAGACCTAAACCTTTCACTACAGTTTCTTCATGCAATCTAGCAACCAAATCCACATGGCTGTAGCTCAAACTCTGGCTTTTCAGCAGCAAAGCCTTCTCCAGCTGCAGCTTGTCTGGGGACCCAGCTGTACCTGATCCTCCCAAATTGCCCTGGAAGGTAGGGGGAATCTAAATGATTCTGCCTGGATTTAGTATCACCGCCACAACTACGGCACAGTGTTGTTCAATTCAGTGCAGGCTTTTATCTGAAGTGTTATGGAAGATCAGGGTGAAATATCAGGGTGATATCCAGGATATCAGGAGATGGTGATCACTCCTTGTGTTTACACAAATTCCTTTGATATTCCACCTAAGCCTTCCAAACCAATACCTGAAGTATTGATTTTCCTCCTTGCATCGAAAGATTTTCTATTCACTTAGAGGACCAGTGTTGCCATGGTATCCAAGCACTTTAAAGCCAACCCTATATTTATGTCACGATTTTCAGGAGAGATAGGGAAGTGCTTTTGTCCCCTTTTACCAACAGCCAAACCCACAGAGATAGTCAGGTGCTCAATGGCTCTGGGGGTGTTAAGGCACTTGTGCAGGAGGGAGGCACTCAAGAGTCTTCAAGGATCTGGTCAAAACAATGTCTACTGGGTTGCATGTAGGAAGGAACTGGAAGTGGCAAAATTACCCTTCCATATATGTTATGTGTGGGAGCTAAATACAGAGAAACTTAGTATGAAATGTTGACTAACAATGACACTGGTTGAAAATCTGCTCCTCCAAGTAATCCCTGTGCATTTTTTCCTTCTCTTTTTCAAGGCCTTAGCAAGAAAAGAGAGAAGCAGTACGTTTAGCTGATTGTGAGAACACAGAAGCTTTCTTCCACCTCACATCTTTATTGACAAGATAACTGCAAACCCTTTTCTAAAATTTGGTTTTGCCATACCCAGCACTTGTCAGTCTGTCTCAGACAGGCAGTGCTGCTTCAGCCCTCAAAAGCCGCATGCCCAGCAATGCCTGCTCCTTCCCTCCAACACTGCTTCTCCCCTTGCCAGCCGAGCTTGGCCCCACAGCTTCTCAGAGCAGAGCAGGGACCTGCTCCGGCATTTCTGAACAGCAATGAGTGTAGACATAAGCCTCAGCCCTGCCGTGAGGTCTGAAGAGCAGTGACTCACCAGAGTGTAGGAATCACTCCTGACGAATAACAGAGTAACATTTCTACCAAAGTGAGCCACTTGACAGAAATTTCATTAGGGAGAAAGGTCACCTCTCTAATAACTTTTATAAATCCAACAGGACTACAGACAAATTTATTTCTGCTTCTGAGAAATGACATTATATCTTTACTTGAATGTCACGGCTTCATGCACTGTGCTGTCACGTGAACACTGGAAGATGAGAGCAGAAAAATTACTTTCCTCCCAAGGCTGTGATTTTCCCCCTATTGTAATAGTTAACATCTTGTTTTTTTCTTAACTTTGCCTTGTGGGCTCCTATTGCTCAAGATTAGTCACAGAACTGTGGTGCTTTTATTCTGGAGAACTGGGTGGGAGGAATAATCTCAGGGAAATTTAAATAGGTAAATATAGTTGGAAGAGGAGGGGAAAAGAGGTGGTTGCTTGTGTGTGTTTTCCCAATAGTTGCTCCTGCTGCCTTTGTGCCCATAAAATTTGCCATTTCTGGAGAATAGCAAGCTTTATAGAGAGGGAAAAAACAGATTTCCTGTTAACAGCACATTGTACCCAAAACGTGTGCAGACAAAACTGTCAGTTCCTCTTCCTGTGTATTTGGAGAGCATCTTAAAAGTAAAGGTGACAGATTGTTTGCCTTAGTAGTTTATGTAGGCATTAAGTATTAGCATTTATGTATCTATTATTAGGTGTATAGAAAGCTGGATAGCTGGAGTGGGTGTATATAGATGTGCTCACTTACAGCCCTGGAAGCCCGTCACTCAGTACCTGCACTCCCCGAGTCAGGAATTACCATGGCAGTATCAGAAGAGGCTTAGGGTAAATAGCAGCATTTCTTTTATCCCTTTTTAACATCCATTCTCAACACATCCCTTCTCAACATATTTAAAGCTCCGTCCTAATTAGGAGATGTTACCATGTCATTGATCCTATTAATGTCAAAACCATTGCTGTTAAGTGAGTATTAGCCCCACTTTACATACAAGAGAAACTGAGTCAGCAAACTCGGACAATGCAGCCAGAGTCAACTGCAATCAATTACAGATATGGAAATCAAACACTGGTATACTGAGCCTCTGTCCCTCCTTCCTGGTGGGTCTGTTTTGACCTAAGCAGTTAGAAAAACAAGTCATCTTTATCTGATTTAGCTGCACCTGCAGGGAGAACATCCCGTGAGGCCAGGTCAAACGTGGAAAGGAAGGGCCTGCCAGCTCCTGTTGCTGCTAGCAGCAGATTTTCCTCATGCCCTTGCTAAGGTGTATGTGTGTGTGGGGGGGTAACTATGCAGTTGAGGCATGTTGCAAAGCAACACTACAGGCGAATTTACTGAAGACCAAAGCGTCTTCCTGCAGTTCACCCTCATTATTTTTTATTTAAAGCCCATCATGTTTTGTTAGCTTAATAGTCCTCAAGTTTTAGCTTTAATTGAGCAGACTGAACTTTATATTGACTTTCTGTCTATTGTATTTTCTTTCCATTGTCATAATAAATGGGGTAAGCTTGGTTTCCACACTCACATACGCGACTTACCCTCTTCATCACTCACACACCTACATATCACACTTTCGGAAGGCCATTAGATGTTACCTTACAGTTAAAAAGAAATTACTGAGCAATTTTCCATAGTGAGGTGGGTCATGGTCCTAAAACCTTCATGAAGGCAGATAAATGTCATTTACGTGAGTTCTACAGGTGGGGAAACCTGAAGCACCAGGGAGGCAATGTTTAAGGTGTTTCTGGTCCACCTATGGTGCTTTCCCTAGCACAGCTGCTTGGCTTGGAGGTGGTGTGATATTTAAAACACTTTATCACAAAAATGCCTTCTTTTGTTTTTTAAGCCCAGATAGTTTTCCAATCCAAGTTACAGCCAGCCCTTTGAAGAGTTATAGGCAATGTATGAGGGGGCATACCTTAACTCATGGGTGCTTTCGAACTATAAGGAGGCTGCAACCTGAAGTGAGGAGTTGTTCTTCATTTGCGGAGGGAACCATCCCCCGAGCATCAGAGACCCCAATACCTAACAGGGGAGATAATCACAATACCCCACTTGAAAAAAAACCCAACACATGTTTACACCATACCCTCCAATACACGTTCAAAGCTCTTGTACTTCTCTTCCTCGCTTTGTGAAATGAAGTTCGTGTTTACTTCATATTTTCAGCTCCCCCCATATCATGCAGTCTCAGTGCTTTCCATTACCTGTAGTTTATTGATCGATGAATATGAGCATAATTCTAACCACTAGAAAGTATGCAGCTCTTGATGTTTGTTGAGTGCATCCCTACTGTTGACAATTTGAGCATATTTAGAATGTATATTAAGGATTTTAGTAGTAACAATGCAGAAGGTTATAAAAGAAATTAATTAGGCTTGTGGGAAACCTGCATAAGTGTATTTGAGGTAATAGAAGTAAGCTTACAATGGCTTGTCTTTAATATAAGAAAAGCTATAACCTCTTCTGATAAGTTTGTTACTAAATTAGCCTTGTAGTGTATTAGTTTATTCTTAGCTTAAGATATTTGTAGATTTGGTAATAAGGATGTTATAGTAGAGAGACATTAGTAAGCTGGAGCATGTTTCAAGGTGTTTGCAAAGTTAGTGTTTCTAAGCTTGTAGTATAGGAATATTGAAGGATAAGGTTAACTCACTGAATAAAGTGTACTTTGGAGCATGTACCTGCCAGACATAAACAGCTATATTAACTTGATGGTTTAAGGTAATAAAAGGCTATGCTGTGGGCTTAGGGGGGGAGCTGTTGCCAAAGGTAAGATTCTGGGTATCTGTCTTTTTTGTTGTTGTTGTTCCCACACCAAACAGGTCCTGAGGGTGCAGCCAAAGGTTACAGATTTTCTTTCTCACAGCGCTTAGCTGTTGTTAATATGGCTTGTTAAATTTGCTGTGTATTTACCATGCAAGTATGCAGTATTTTCTATAATAACTTCAGTGAGGCTGTTAGAATGCCAAAACCTAATGAAAGCACATTTAGTTAGGGAATGTAGCTTTAATGAAAGAACATTTACTTGGGACATGGCTGTTCTCTGGGGACATGGGATGTGCCATGTTACAACAGTCCCAGAAGCTGTTTGGATAATGAAGGAAAGGGTCTGCAGAAAGCAGCCAGGTTCATGTGATCTCCCTATGTAGCCTCTCCTTTTGCCACTGCCAGAGGCAGAGCACCTGGCTAGATGGACACTGCTCTGCCCAGTAGACCCTTCTTCTGCTTACAAAGTAGTTGTGCTAGGCTGCTTCAACCGCTCCCTTGAAAATCCCCCGCTTCGGTCTAGGAGCAGAATTTGCCCTGGTCTCCTCTGTTGGCTGCAAGCTCAGGGGAGGAAATCTGAGAGGGAAGAGAGCCAGGTGGTGCTCTGCTGTGGCAGTCAAGGTTGCAGAAAAACAGTGACATACTCCATGAATGCAGTTACCATGTGGCACATAAAAATAGTGTTTCCAGAGAAGGACATAGTGAACAACAATCCTTTAGCCAAATGGAGGCAAGAGACCCAGGTCACCAAGGGCAAACCAGCACCTGCTTTGTGTTCCCCACACAGATGGTGTGAAGCAGAGGAACAATCTGGGAACCTCTCAGACCCCTTAACTCAACTTAACTTAACTCAGACCCCTTAACCCCTTAACAGTTCTTCCTCTCATCTGGTTACTAACAACATGTGCTGCTTTGACTGCTGTGGCTGTGACTTTCTAGTTTCTATTAAAGAATGATGGCTGCTTTTCATGTTCGTGTTCTCCAAGGAGAAATTTCCAATGGCAATCATTTGCCTTGTTCTTATCTGTCCAGCGAATTTCAGGGATTTTTTTTCTCAAGCAGCTTATGTGCTCTTAGTAAGAAAGACTGCAATCTCCCTATTATTCTCTTCAAGGTGTGCCTAATGTAACAAACAGGGGGAACTTATGTGTTATACCTTGCATTGAGCCAACCTCCCACTACAGCTGAAAAGTGAGTTCCTACCCCCAAATGCTCGTTTCCCCATGTACCATCTCAAGCGGTCATGTGATCCCATGCTGAGATAATTCACCTCACAAAGTAACAGAAAAATAACCCTAAACAGGTAGTAAGGTGGAACAACTTAAAAAAGTGTTTGACGAGCACAGTGGAGGGGCCAAGATGCCCCGGCAGATGCAAGAGGAGGTACAAGTGGGGCAGGACCCTTTGGGCAGCAGCTGCTATAAATCAGCTCAGTCCCAACCACATCACGTCACCTTTATATCACTTCCCACTTCCTACACTCCACTATGCTTCAGCCAAGCTTGAATGAAGCAGGTAAGTATTATTCCTTCTCCAGGGAGGACAGTGCTTATCCTGACCTGGGGGAATCATCCCTTCAGTTTACACAGTGGTAGTAACTTTTGAAGCCACATCAATCTGTGAGTCACGGCCTCCAGGACAGTAGACAACTGGCTGCCATTTTGCATTGCTGGGTTCAGACCTAGGACTCAAGTCACCTCAATTTATGTATGTGGGCAAACAGCTAGCTATCAGAGCAGGTTACCTTTCATCTGTTACCTTCCCAGATACTATATTTTTAGGCTTTCTTGGAAGCATAAGAACTAAAAAGTACACAAAGTTTGGTAATCACACATTCCTACTTGCCTGTGGGAAAGAAGCGATTGGGCTTTGCCAGTGTAGCTGACAGAAATAGTTAATAGGAGGAAAACCCTACAGAGAAAACGGTATGATTCCCCTGAGCATATATGCCACATAGCAATGCAAGCTGCACTAACTTGGTGGACCTACTCTTGCAAGCTTCTGTGGCCAGATGACTAGGCCAACAGATAATACTGCTGTTGATTCTCCAGAGACCTGTTCCGAAATGAACTACCAACCAAATTGACAAACACACACACAAGTAAGCATAACAAATTCTTCAAACTTGAACTGCAGGTGTTTTTAAAGTCAGAAGCATTCTGGCACATTTCTTTTATTTCTTTCTTTGCATTTAAAACACCTTGGTTTGCAGCAATTTGCCTGACATAATATCAACTATGACAAGGCAAAACCTGTTCTCACCTCTGTTTCATGGATTCTGCTTTCATGAAGATGTAAGGTTTGCATTGCATTCAGGAAAATTCATCTATTGCAAAGTGTCATCAAATCTGAGCAAAATTAGGTGAGACCACACGAATCAGACTCAGGATAATAGATCTTTTCTCTTTTTAGGAAAATATTTTTAGGAGAATTTGGGTGTGCCTTTGACAAATTAAATACATAACACAGACTGTAAACACAAGAGCAAGAAGCCACTCACAGAAAGCCCTGGGTTAGAGATGAGACAGATGGATCAATCAAAACATTTAACTCCTCAGGACTGTACCATGTCTTAGTTGGTTTTAATTGCATTTATCTCCTTTAAAGAATGAGTCTAAGAGGTGTTTTTAATTTATCTTTATTCTTAGGTGAAACAATATCATCACTGAACTGAAGAATGAGGTTACTGGTTGAGATATGAGTGGTGTGAGACAAATATGGAAGATAACAGTTTGCAAATAAATTAATACAGAATAATTGTCTTTGCATAGTTCAGAAGTGAAAAAGAGGAGGCAGCAGTGCACACGTGCTGTGAACTGACACACACCACCACGAAAACCCATGTTGCTAGATGAACAGTTGCAGCTGCAAAAAAACCCAACCCAAACCAAACCAAAAATATGCCAAATCTTAGAGCGCACTAACTATTAAAAAAACAGGCAGAAAGGGAACTAATGAGCTTTTTTTCTTTTTCTTAATCAGACCATGCTGCAGAAGGAGTGTTTTCTCTACAGACAGATGCTTTTAGATAATTTGCCTCGGCATCCCATAGCCTGTCATGCCCGACTGTGATGCTCCTTTGTTGCTGCCCATCTGAAGACCTATTACATTTTGTCCCTGACGAAGCTGCTCTTCTGAAAATCCTCGCCGATTCTGCTGTGCTTTCCTGTCCAGATGCACACAAAAAAGCAACACACACCATCATTCTGTGTATGCCCAGATAATCATGAAAAGCAATCTGAAATTGGCTTATGTTAATAAATGTTCCCTCTGCAACGCAATATTTTGTTTTCACCATCCCATGGAGCAGACCATATTGGCTGGGTTAATTGCTTTCCTGCAGTTAGAAGCAATGTCCTACTCAGACCCACAATACTTCAGACTTTCTCTGTACTACGTACTCAAGATTCCCCAAGGGACTTCCCCAGCAGCTGTGATAGGTAAAATATTTATATAGCATTGTATATTGTTGAGCCATACAGCTCTCAAAAGCTGTTGTCCAGAGGGTCTGATCAATGAGATACTTACCTGTGCTGTAATACAATTTGGTATCCATCTAGAGCATTGGTATAATTTGGTATAATTTAACTCAGTGGAGTAAATAAGAGCTGAATGTACCCAGAGAAACAATGGGATAGAGAAGTGACGTGCTCATTTTCACGGAGTGGATGGTGGTTGCCCCCAGGACAGAACAATTGCCTCTGTTGCAGTTCCCAGATCTCTCCTCTAAGCAATAGATTTTGGCCTTTGCACCTGTGTCTTAACCATATGACAGTCCTTTATCTTCTGTCAAAACATACTGACCGCTTTTGTTTGGTGTCTGAAGTCTCAAAAGCCCTTTAGATCAATGAACCTTTGTTGAAACTTAAAAGAAGCCTCTTTTCCTTGAAAAATAGCACTGAGGGCAAAAGCGGTCGTTAAGAAGTGGCACAAAAGTTTGTACTCTGCTGCCTTGTGAGAAACAGTCTATTCATCTTAGATTAATCTTACATGTATACAAGATGGGGGAAACAAGTCATTTAAAAAGGAGAAGGGTCAGTCTGCTGCTGCCAGTTAGGCTGTAAAAATCAGCAGAGCCCCAGACTGAGGGAGGCTTTCAAACAACCAGACTCTACTCCCACCCAGGTAGGATCTTTCTCCCCTCAGTATCTATTTGTCCTGGAATCAGGTTACCCTGCCATATGGCATCGCTTTACAATTCCCCCACTTCTCCCCACTCCACCATTAGATGAGAATCCTAGATTAGGCAGCTGCTGTGATTGAAAACCATCAATATGATCCTCTGCGAGGGTCTGATCCTGTACTGTGCTGAGCACCCTGGCTCTAGTCCAGAAAAGCACTTAAACTTTTCTCTGCTGGACTAGGCTTAGGGTGCTCAGGATGGTGCAGGAAAACCCTCACCTGGCTGAAAGCCCAGCCCAGCAGAAAGGTGAGAAACATCCATAAAAAAACAGCACTGACCTGTCATTTTTCAGAATGGACCTCTGGTATTAGTGTATAGATTCATAAGAGGATTTATAGAAGCCCATCACAGGGTCAGATCTCAGACCTCTTCCCAGAAAGCATGCCTTTTTGGAGGGAGGCATGCAGAACTTCAGGCATTTCAGAAAGCAACCCCATCTCACTGATGCTTAATTTCTTTTCCAGAATCCTTACGCGGGCAGCAAACAGCTGTCAGAATCTCCAAGAGAGGATGTTTTTAGAACTACTCATATTACCTAATTGAATTTCAGGCTCACTGTATCTGCCTTTATTTTAATTAAAATCCCAGGAACACATTCTATTTTTTTTTTTTTCCTTTTTCCTCCTAGTATTTTCAGCCATGTTATGGAGTAATTTGTTCACTACAGAAAGTTGAAGTGTAATTAAGAACAGGAGGAAATGAGAACTGCAAAGAAGAAATTTTAAAAAAAGAGCCCAAAGGAAAGTCTGGATATGCTATTAACAGTTGAGTATATAGACAGTTTGGATCATATTGAGTTATTTTTACCATCATAAGCACTGCATTTAGCATATGATGGTCTTAACAGACAATGGCACGTACTTATGATTTGCTTTTAGGTTGCTGGAAATGGCCTTGTCTGAGACTGCAGGAAAAAAGGAGAGGACAAGTCTGCTTCCCTCGAGGTTCAACAGGGTTTCAAGTTCTGTTTGGCCTTGTCTGCCACCACCTGACATAAGCCTTACTGCAAACTGAGTAGAAAACACCACCCTTCAGATCTGATAGTTTTTTCGCCAACTTTGCACTGGTGTCGGTGACTGCCAAACTGCAAGATAATAAACAACCATGGATCCATGAACTTTGCTAGAACATATGAGAAGGGGGAAATCAAACCTGACGGAACTGGGTATGTCAGACACTGGCAATGAAAAGTTAAAAGGCTTAGCTCAAGTGTGGGTGTTTCTTAATCACGATAGATCTCTGCATGAATACTCTTATTCCATTTAATCTTGACTTCTTTCAATTTAACTTAAGAAGATTAAGAATCAGTCTGAAGGCCCTGACTCATGACCAACGCTGGGTGGCAGTGAGGGGGCCTGACTGGCCTGTAGGGATAGCAAAGTTACTCAGAAAACAGTTCCTGATCTGCCACACATAAGATCCTTAAGGAAATAAGATCAGCTTTCCTTAAGACAGCAGGTTATAAACTGGTGTTTCAGGGGCTGCAATAGATATGGATTAGCCATCCATGTAGCACAGGCAGGACAGACAGGGAAGGATGGAGGTGATCACATCTTCAGTTACGCCGATGAAAACTTTTTCCAACCACAATTAAGAGCCAGGTGAAAATTAATTTCTCTATGTAGGAATTTGCTTTAGTTATATAAAACAAGTAAGTCTGTGGCTTACAGTGATTTCATGTCTGGTTTATATTAAAGCTTGTAACTGGATTTGAATTTTAAAACCAATTATAGTCAATAAATACAAATCTCTTTGTGGACTGTATTAAGTTAATTTAAACAAGTTTTATATAAAAACTGTACAGGAGTTTGCACTTCTTCACCTAAAATTCAAGTCTCCTTTCGCCTCATTTAAGCCAGCTCAAGCTTCAACATAAACAAAGTGAAGTTTGCTTTGTTTGTGCTGAGCCTCACGTAGACATCAGACAAATTAAAGGAAACTGAAAACAAGCAGCCAGTACTCCTTTTACTAACATGCCTCAGACACTGCAGCATAAGAAATACTCTTGGATGGTGGAAACTCATTTCAGTAATATGCAAGTGGAGCAGGAGTGCTAACTGTGGGAGGCGTTCCTTTTCTTACTGTCCCTTCTTCCCAGCTTCCACAGCCAAACCAAGTGGAGTTTTAGAGTAAGTAAATATTTTTGCTGTAAGAGAGAACTCTTCACAGATAAATGTTACTCCACAAGAAAAAACGGATGACTAGGGAAGGAAATCATTTTTGGTTTGATGAAAAAAAGAGAAAGGCTTCATGCCTTCTCTTTGCTAGGTACACAGACGTGCTCTCAGCAGACCAGCCAACTTCATCCTACAGAAGGCTAACGATGAGCTAATAACTGAAGGAAATGCAGGGCTCTGCATGAGGGTTTACCTGCTGACATATATGGCAGCCTGGTCTTCATGTCTTTCTGTCTGTTATCTGATGTGAGACAAAAGTACACCTTTCCTACYGGACACACTCTTAGGACACATATCTGCATGGCTCAAGTGGTCGCACTGTTTTCATTTCCTTTTCCTCATAAATGGATATAGAAGATTAGCTGAAGCTGCTCTATAAATGAATGTCACCAAAACTAGTAGCTGAATTTCGTAAGTGTTGTCGCTGTCCTTTTAAGGAATAAGAGTCAAGGGTAATGTTGGTGGACAGGAAAATTACGTCTCTTCTTCAGGGATCAGTGCTGACCCCTCATACAGAGACAGGTATGCTACAAAGGTTGCTGGGGCAGGATGCTGCATTCCTCCCTGTGTGCACTGCCAAAAGCTGGCTGTCTAGGATGCCCCCCCCCACACACTTCCCCTTATAAGAGCCATGTTCACAAGGTAGGGCTTCAGGCGAGCCCAGAGCTGGACGAGGTGCACCTTCATCCTGTTCCTGGTGGCTCCTTCCCACCTCCAGGTCAACAGGAGGGATGTGTACGGTGGAATGAGGGGGCTACACGGGAAGAGGTGGCAGCATGGCTGTGCTGCACAGCTCCCACAGGGACTTCTCCCCCACAGCATTTGTGTAATTTTAGGCCAACAAGATATGGTAAGACATGGGCCTAGCAGTGATGATAACAAGCTGGGAACTTGTGAAGGGTATAAAATGCTGCTGCCTAGTTGGGTATTTGCTTCCTTCCTCCAGACTCCAGAGAGAAAACCTCTCCATTACAAGAATATTTTGGAAAGATTCTTCTCTTCCTTTCCCAATAAATTTCCTTAAAGTTACTCTGAACCTAAAGGCAGACAATATTACCAGCTTCCTGTGGAAGACACTCTGGGAAGCTGTGTTTCGGATTTTACCTGTGAAACCAGGATGGATCCCCCCTGTAGCAGCCATCGTCCTTAGTCACCGCCAAACTGCCTAGAGCCATTAAGGTCCTCTGCACTGCTGCCATGTCCTTCCCTAGAAAGGCAGACAGTGAAATTAATACAAGAAGGCCTTGCACAACAAATATCTTGGCATGTTGATAAACCTATTCATCCAACGTGTTAATTATTTCTCTCGACTCACCTAAGAAGGTGCAGTAATAGCATTATAAATGCTATTTCACAGATGCTGAAATGGAGATACTGACACAGAAGAGCTTATTGAAACCTATCAAAGGGGCTGTTTTAAAGCAAGACTTACAATTCAGGCACTTCCAGGTTTCCAGGCCTATGGCTATTTTAACGTCTTTCCTCCATGCTATTTTAACTCCTGCTAGATAATTGTATTGGCCAATTGTATTCCCCAAAACCTTCTTCGTGGCTTCCTTTCTCAGACTATCAAAAATCCATGCTCTGCAGTTTCATACTTTCAGATCCTGTCATATAGTTCTTACTTTCATTATTCTTCCACTTTCCCCCTCCTTATCTTATCCCACTCTATTCCTCTTTTCAAGAACACAGGGCTCATCTCATCTTCAACCAAGCAAAAGTTACATATCTCGTCTCCACTAGTTGCTTAGGTTCTTTCCATAATCGAAGGAGAGAGAAAAGCTTTCTAGAGGATTCAAGTTCAAGTTCTTCAAATGGGGAAATAAATAATCCATAAAAACCTGTGATACTAGAGACATGATGATGATAGACTTCAGAAATACCTCCAGTGGTCCAATATTAAGGAAAATCATTGTAGACCAGCTGGTGTGTACAGGAAAGCAGCCTTCGCACATTATGTGTTTATGCTATGCATCTCCCTAATTATATGCAGATTAAGTTCAAGGCTTTGGTTCATTCAAACCTAAAAGCATAAAGCATTGGTTGAGGTGAGGAAGACACCCTAAAGCTGAAAATGTCTAGCAGCTTCCAACTGTGGCTGTCATATAGCCTCTTAAAGTTTACAGGAATCCTATCTGCAGGGGACCATTTGCTCATAAAAGAGTCAGCCATCCAGAATTCTTGTTTTACTGTGTTTGTTAACACAGACTGCATCAGATGTGGTCCTTGCTTAAGAGAGGGCAGTTGAAGAGCCCGACATCTCACACACGCATGTACACAAACACACATGGAGGATCGTGAGGCAAAAACACTCAGATCCCCAAAGCAGCAGATGTACCATATGCCATAACAGATGCCACATATAACGTCCTTGGGATGCCTCCCGTATAACAAGGACGTGGTGACTGACAAGGATGAGGAGGGATGCAAAGATGGATTTAAAAGTGAATGAGCTGAATAATGATGGCAAGTGAAAAAAAAAGAAAAAGAAACAAAAGACGGTAGCAAAATATCATGATCAGCCTCACTGAGCCATCTGGCAGCCTCCCCCACCCTCTGCACTCCGCTCTGCTTTAATTGTCAGTGATGAGTGGGAGACGCTGCAGGGAAAAACAGAGTAGGAGTGAGGGCCACGTGACAAAACAAAGCAATAGCCAAGGCACTGCAAAGCAGGGCCTCCTTGCTGCAAGTGAAGGATGCTATGGATGAGGAAACACCCTAAATCTCTTTGGTCTTGCAACATTTACCCTTTTTCAGCAAAGGACACAGGCAGCTAGGAGAGGCAGAGCAGAAGAGGGTATGAAGAGGCCACATACATGACAAGAAATTTCATATCACGCTTGGTGGTCAGCATAAAAAGAGCTGTGAAGTTTAAATCTCAGCTGAAAAAGTCACCTAACACTCCAGCCATTTGAAAGAAGGGATGAACATTCTCTGAAGCCAAACTTGACTCTGGTATTTCAGAAAACTGCAGTTGGTACCTTCCCTCAGCTCCAGCACTTGATCGTTCACAACAAAGCCCTGTGGGCCTCCTGTCTGCCCTCCAAGTCTCTACCTCCTTGAATCATGTTGTAGGGACCCACGCTGACAGTAGCGTATCTGCTATATGTCCTTCTGCCATTTCTTCTGAAGCTTCAATGTCCTTTACAGTGCACTTTGACTAGTACAGCCCGAAAGAGGACCTTGGCACTGCCTGCACAGGGAGGAAGGGGCCTCTGTTCGGTTCATATGATAATCTGTTGGAAGAAATACCTTTCTCTTTGGGGGAAATCTAGCTAGAAGGCCTTCATCACCAAGTCCAGAAAGGGGCACTTTCAGACCCAAAGAGGGAGACTGATCTGCACAGTGTTTCTGAAATGCTATTTTGTAAAAGCTGGACACACATCTAGAGTTACCTCTGCCTCTTAGGTCTCTGGAAATACACTAGGGAGAAGTTGGCAAAAAACTGTGGATATAATATGTGGGGCATGGATTAGGGAAAGCTTCTCAGCCTAGTACATTCAAGTGAGAAAGGACTAGAAGAGAGGTGATACTTCTCCTGGACCAAGAGAGTTACAGAGATGAAGAAAAATGTGCCAGATGGGGCAAGTGAGTTTGAAACAGCCAATAGCGGATTGCATCCTGAAACATTTTTGTTAATTGATACTAAGAATCTCAGATCAAAAGCTCTCAGAAAACAACCAGTGCCAGAGAAGCTGGTTTTTAGTCACACATACTTTTCTTTCCCTATAAACGTATGTTGACAACACCTCTCTTTCCAAACAGGTTATGGCCTGAGAATCCTTTCTGAAGAGTAGGAGTATTGTAATTACGAAATAGCGAAAAAGATACTGTTCTTTCTGTACAGCTAATATATCTGGGTTCAGATGATTCAGCCCTGCAACAGCAGAGATGCTAGAAGTCAGAGTTACGGTTAGACGCAAAAAGCTTGCACAGCCTCACTCCTGGAGTGAGGAAGCATTTCATCTTAGCACCAAAATGAGCTGGGGAGGGAAGAAGACAGAATGGGAAAGTAAGGAGATACAGAATAATTTTGGGAAGTCCTAAAATAACAGTGGAGACGAGTCTCGTATGGCTCCCAATGGCTCCCTCCTCAGTTGGGGATTGTGTTTTGGTTTCCTGTCATCTGGAGTTGCTGGCTTTTTTCCTTACATCTCTTGAGCAAAGGTGATGAATGAAAGAAAGAGAAATGAGGAGACAGWCACCATCATTATGAGCTTTTCCTCTTCAAAGCAAGTCCTTTTCATCATAAGAATCAATGTACTGTATTTTCATCTGCATGGTGTGAAGCTGTTATGAGATGCAAAAGACTGCCAAGAATGGCATCTGAAATGAACTAATTGCATCCCTTGTAACATGAATGGAGCTTTCCTTTCAACAGCCTGCTTGGCTGGGGCAGGGGGGGAGGGTGTTATTCCAGGGAAGTGAAAACTCCTTCATTTAAGACATGTAAAGATTAGAGGAAACACTGAAGACTGAACTGTAAGAAACAATCCTGCCTTTGTGCCCAAAGGTAAGATCTGTCAAGCAAACCTGGTACCCTGAGAATGCTGCAGATGCTAGTAACTCAGGCTGTCAGTGTACTCTTCCCTAGCCCATCTGCAAAGCCTTCATTTACTGAGCTGTCCTTCAGAGGAGTGATCTCTTCCACATGTCCTAACAGCCTGCACAAATAAATCCCACTGCATGCTCCCATTCCTACTACACTGACCAGCTTTCTCAAAGGATTATTTCCCTCCTTCCACTGTTTCACTCTCTTTGTGGATTTTTGGCCCTTTCACACCTCTTAACACCTGCCCTTCACTACCCTGAAGCTGTCTTTGCTTTGAACCCATGCAAAGCATTACACATCACCTTGTCCAGAGAGATCTAGGATATAGAGTATATTTAGTTAGAGCACCAGGAGTGATGCATAAACACAGAGGTGGCTAAAAGCAGCTATATGAACATGAATCAGCTCTTCAGGAACTAGAAAACAGTTTCCACTTCCCACATGGGATGGAGATAACCTTCACCTTCGCGACTGCAAAACCACAGGGGCATTCTGAGTTTTTTTGCTGTTTCCATAGTGACCTTTCTAAAAAGACTGTACTGTTAGTAAGGGATGCTCTGCTAACATCTCTGCATAGTCCCCTGTATTCCAGTAGTGAGCTTTGCTTCTAGCTAGTCATGAATGAGCCCTCACAAGCTCCAAAGAGCCATACATGCTCTTGGGAATGCATTTTATAGCTTTAATTTGAGCCTTGCTTATAATTTGAAAACTACAATAAAAAGCTTGTCATCAGAAAATGAAGGTTTTCCATATTTGCTATTAGAAGCTATTTACTTGGAAGTAATTAGCATGGGGAACATTTGTTTTATTAGGTCTGTGGATTTCTGTCAGAATGATGGCTTTTGGATAACACATTAGCCATTATGCCCTCAGGGTAACGTATATGCCTCAGAGGAGATAATGCACCACTGGAAGAACATGGTAATGAGGTAAGACAAACAGAAACAAAAGATAATTACATTAGAGAATCTGTCTTAGACAAAATGCACCATTACAACATGTCAAAGCAAAGTAAAATGAAGACTGCAAGCTCACTTCAAGTTTATTATTTTTACCTTCCCATAAATCCACTGTCTGGAAAATATCTGTCGTTCTTACTCCATAGATTTCAGCAGCTTTTAAGAACTGAGAAATTTGTTCCATCTGCTTGAAAGCCATTTTTGATTCAGAGATCTTTGCAATGGGTTCATTTCCCTTTGGATGTAAACTGTTTATTAACTTGCATAACAGCTGAGAGATAAACACAGAAACAGAATTATAAAGCAGTCACCAAACTAGAAGGCAATTTCTGTGCATGAAATGATGCTGTAAAGTGGTTTGACCTGGTCAGTTTTTGTCAAGGACGTAATTTCYTCAATTAAAAACAAAGAGGAGAAAACTGCAATTGATAATAATCAAAGTATATTAGAAATGCATTAAAGCTTTCATTAACTGATGGCAACAGCCTGACCAAATAAATCCTAATCTGCTGGAAACAACAAAGCAATCACTGGTAAAGGTTATATAACAACTGACAGAAAAGAAACCCACATGCCTGGGCCAAAAAAATAAGCAATGTCAATTGAAATATTGTTAAAGTCACTTTGGCAGAGATTCAATGATTAGCCTATTCTTAGAGGCCACTGCAAACAGCAGCATTTGTCTGTTGTTCAATAAACCAGTGGAATACAATGTTTTAGCTACAGAATTATTCCCAATAAGAAAACAGTTATGACCATCTACTACATCAGATTTTCCGCATCTATTCACCTTTCTCTACCAACACTGATTTCTTATACAAAAAAGTATACACTGATTTTAAAAACAGATCTCTTAACTGCGTGAGAAATGGTGCTGAAGGAATGAGTCATACTCATATATAGAATACATGACTCATAAGAATCATAAGTACTGCACTAATCCCAGGGCACCAGTAGAATAATTATTTTCTAAGGTTAAGATTTCCTCGTCAAAAGGAAATCAGTCAGTTGCTAAGATATATATTTCTATACTGGCCATGAGCTCTGACCAATTTAGCTGGATGAAAACAGAAAATAAGGACACAGATGATAATATATACAAATTCTCCGTGTATATGTAAACACATGCAGGTAGAGAATTAGACAAAATGCTTACCGTTCCATCCATCAGCCAGGTCTGAAAATGTTGCCTTCCAGGCGGAGGGTGCTCTATCTGTTCTCCACACTGAATAATAATCCAGTTCACTAGCCTAGACTCTAATTCTGGGTCATATTTCTGTTCAATCTTTTCCTGAACTTCTCGGCTTAAGCCATAGCTTGGTCCTCTGTTAGCCATCTCTGCAACCAAAACAGAACGTAGTGGGTTCCAATCTGCAGCTATGAAGTACACAGCAGAAAATGAAATAATAAAAGAGTGAACAGCCTGCTATATATGCYACACAGTTGAACAGATGTTCACCAATGCTGAAAGTAACTACATGGCAATGGTTAGAGCTGTTCTGCAGAACAAGGGAGGGATCAAAGAGGGAATATCCTTTTTCAAAGATGCACATCAGCTAAAAAATTCTTAAAAAAAGAAGGAAAAACAAAAACACTCCCCCCCTCCCCAACCACAGAAATAGAATACGAAGAAGAGCAAGATTTTAAACAGGGTAGCTTTTAAGAAGAGGCTTCTGCTCCGATTACAGAGAATACAATAGAGTTTTCAGATCAGTGTTAAGGCTGCCTGCAAATCCAAAAGCACTTTAAAATTGCCTACCTAATACTTGCTAATAGAAGGAAGGTTACACATGGGAGCTCAAGAAGTCCTTTTAGAGATGCAATCAGGGTCTTCCTCTGCAATGATGGATATCCAGAGATCAGCAAATTGAAAAGTGTCGATGAATTTAAGAAGAGACGAAGGCTGCCACAATGCCCTGCTGCTGCTGCTGCTGCTGCTGCAGCATCGTGGTTTGAAGAACAGTGTATTGATTTGATTTTTCTCACATATGAGGAGGGTCAAAGCAGGGGCGTTGCTAAGAGCCATCAAAGAGGCCTGCCTACTCAGTCACAGCCGGTGGGGGGGTCCTGTTTATCTCGCCCATCTGCAGTCTGTGTTCATGCATGTTTCCTCAGCCTTCTGCTTGGTCACCCTGCAGACTCCGTTTTACTTCACCTAGTCTACCTCAACCCAAACTGCACCAAGCATCCCAGTGCCTTACAGCTGGAAATACAAAGAGAGGGACTTCATTGGATACTGCCCCACTAAACAAAGGTAACAAAAGCAAATAAAATACATAGTAATTACTTTTGCAAAGGAGAAGCAAAACCTTTTTATCCCTCTTCTGCATTGTGACGCTAGCATGGTTAGAGCATGGAAAGTAACTGCTCCTGTCTGCTGCTCAAGTGCTCACAAGGAGACCTGACAGGGGGGATAACAGGATGCAAAGTCAAGGAGGAGAAAGCAGTTAGGTAGAGTATTAAGGCAATCACCCTGTCATTAGTATATATTAGGCTATCAAATAGTGTCCCGAGGAAATAAGCCTTTAAAAATAAGCGAGAACCAGTAAAAACTAGCAAACATACTGTAAAGCATAAGGCTCATATTTTCTGCTGGTATGAGTCAGCATACCTCCACTGATAGCAAGGGAGCTATGCCCATGTATGGTAGTTTAAATCTTGATTATAGCACTGCAGTGATGGGAGGGAAGTGAAGGAAAGCGAGGTAAGCCAAGAGACTTTTACTTTGGTCTCCTTTGTACATATTTATCCTTTATTAAACAAAATAATTTTGCTCCTCTCTGAGTAGCACCAGACTTCACATGCCTTTCAGCCATGCTGTAAATCAAACCTGCTATAAAATAGTTCCCTTTTGGCAAATGTATCATGTTTAGTTTGGTATGCAAGAAGGTTGGTAAACCCAAGGTGGATTCACAGTTAGCTCTTTGCCAGTGAAACGCCTTCTGCTGCCTAAAATAAATAAATAAATAAATAAATAAATAAATAAAGTGCAACTTCTTGTATATCTATCTCATAATGGCCTCTCATCCATTACTTTCTTATTTAAGGTCACGAATTCTCAGATTTATACTGCTTGGGATGCTCCTGGGCTTGAGCAGACACAAGAGATGAAAAAATTTAATAGATGACCTAATTCATTGTTCTCTTCCACAGGCATTTCATTTAGTGCTTTCTGTTCTGTGCACTGGTAGTTTTAAAACCCTATGAAATATTTGATTACATAACTCAGTGTGTTATGTGGCAAGGCCATCACCTGAGCACTTTCCATCCCGGAGAACATGCCATCAGAGGCACAGCAGATGGACCAGCCATGGAGCGCGGGAACGAAGGGTGCAAACCAAGCCTGAAGATGGCAGGAGGAATAAACTGCAGCGGCAACAGTAAAAAGCAGCACAGGAATTTGATGGCCTTTCCATTCAAGCAACGGGTAAGGGCTAGGCCTTACACTCTGGCCAGCGCCACAGAGAAGAAACTCTATTTTGTACTTTCAGATCTTTTTGCAGTCTTCCCTTTAAAAGGGAGCTCTCTAGGTTGCCTGGCCCTTTCTGGTCATGTCAGGGTGCTCAGTGCTCACTAGCAGTGGGATTTCATGAGAGCTCTGTACCTTTGCGTCAGCCTCTAACTCACTTTCTAACTTGGGGGCAGGAGTGAGTAATTTAACTCTCATAAGCTGCACAGCAAAAGTCTCCCCCTTACTGTCTCCCCCTTCACAGATGTTGGCTATGCAACCTGTTCTCATGGGATCGTTCCACACTGTGAAAGCTGGAAAGCAATCTTGTCCATCAATATTAATTTTTAATATGGCTTTGAAACCCAGGAAAGTTGCAGAGGATTGGAAAAATGCCAGTCCTATACCAATATTTTCAAAGTATAAGTAATCAAATCATAAAGCTGCTATTGTGACTTCAGTCCTGGGAAAAACAATAGAAAAATTCTGGTTTCAAAAGCGACAGTGTTAATGCAATTTACTAAAAGCTCTGTAACACATTAGACTTGGCTACCACATGACATGTTGATTAGGGAACTAAACTGATTCAGAAACAACATGAGACATTAAACAGATGAAGGCTGGCTAACTAGTAGGTCTCATAATGTGATTGTACTCGAGAAATCATCAAGGATCAAGTATATTTTCATTCAGCTTGTACAAGGATATGTTCTCAGCACTGAACTATTTAACATGCTATCAGCAACCACCAAAAAATACCCAAATTCCTAGCAAGATCACAGCTTATGCAAGCTGTGATTAGTAAACAACAAAGAAAACTGCCTGAAAGCAATCTACCTGGAAGCAGGTAAAAAACATGTCTCAATGTAGCCAGTGACAGCATAGGCAGAAAAGTGCTTTACAGCAGCATTCTGCCATATGAATCAGCAGCTTTAAAAAAACGCAGAGGGAAATGGAAGATAAGCTGGTGGGCACAAACTCTGGGTGAAACACTGTGACCAAAGGGCTTGGCTGTACAAAACATGGGAGGCGCAACAGCAATGGCTAGAAATGTGACGTAGAGCAAGGCGCAGGTTTTCAGCAGCGGAGGTCCTTAGCCATTACAACACCTCAACTACTTCTGATGGATTTTGTCCTATTTTAATTTTCTTGGTAACCCAAGATTGGAACTTATAACTAAAAATATAATACTTATAACTAAAAATGTAAGTAGAGATGAAACTTGGGGTCTTGAAGTAGCATTTAATTCGTCTGCATCCTATGGCTCATGTTATGCTTCAAATAATATAGATAATCACAATATTACCTTATAGGCTTAAAAACTTTGTAAATACATAAACAAATGTTGCCAACAACAACAAAACCAACATTAATTTGCTCACTACCTATGTTTACATCCAGGGTGATTTGATAGTTTTCAATGGTTTCTAACTAAAACAAAGAGGGAAAAGTAAAACTTCCCCTGTCACAAAGCAACCCTCAGCTTTTGTCAGATTCACTGCTCAACAATTCACCCCACAGAAGGAATCTGGTATTTCAGTCATCTCAAAGCGCTGTCTTTTGAAGTATGCTGGGTCAGCTCCCCTCAGATGAAGCTATCCAAGAATCAGAATAACTGGTAAGTCTAGGCTGTGTAATAATGGGCGTTTCCCAAATAGGTTAAAAAAAAAAGTCTTTCAGGAAAGTTTCCAAAGCTGTAAAGCAGCTACTGCACTTCCCTTCACAAGGAAACTTTTCATAAGGACTGTTTAAAGATGCTCTCTGCATATACTCCGAACGGCTGACGCAGCAACTTCTGGAATTGCAGAGAGGATGCCAAGGATCAATAAGAGCTCAGAGCAAGTAGAGGGCCTCCTTGGAGAGCTGCAAGGCCAGAGCAGTGCTGTGCAGACCGCTGGTTTTATTCATGCCCCTGCCTTGTCATAAGACATCTGGAGGTGCTGTAGGCAAGAGAAGTAGTCAGACTGGGGGAAAAAAAAACCACTATTAGAACATTGCCATCTTTTTAACAGTGCAAATTAGGCTACAGAAGTATCACAAGCAGAAGACAATGTCAACAGTGATTTTAAGAGTTTTGACTTCCCCATTAATTTAAAATGCAGATTTAAAATACAAAAAGTAGAGAGCATCAAAGACGGGAAGTGCTGGCTAGCTTAAACAACTATCTTCTCTTCTGCCTATAAAAAGTCGTTGCCATCTGCCTATAAAAAGTCATGGCCAGCTTTGAAGATAACAAGACAC
This sequence comes from Apteryx rowi, assembly GCF_003343035.1. Classification (NCBI taxonomy): domain Eukaryota; kingdom Metazoa; phylum Chordata; class Aves; order Apterygiformes; family Apterygidae; genus Apteryx; species Apteryx rowi. The sequence goes on from NW_020447708.1 coordinate 404,318, forward strand.
TGGACAGTCTCAAGCAAGCACATAGTTGGAACACATCAGATCTGAGATTAAAAGGAAAATAATTCAGGAAAGAAGAATCTTCCTATTTGCGTGATAGAACAGAATGGGCTGACAGTCTGATCTGCAGAACAAAACAACAACTAGGGCTGCCACAAGAAGAGATGTGTCTGAAGTTCATAAGCCATTTACCACCTTCAAGGCAGCTTGCCCACAGAAATAGTTATTACCTACCACTGGAAACTAACTCCTGTGGATGTAGCTGCCAGCATTCCCAAGATGACCTTGAAGGGATTGTGCATTTTAATTCCCAGGATCTTTTAAATCTTGTGCTGAACTGACAGACTCCTTGAAAGAAAACAAACACATTTTTTCATCAGAGTTCACTGTCTTCAACAGAAACAATACTTTTTGTTCAGATCAAACTGAGAGCTAACTTGATCTAAAAATTACATATTACCATACACACTTACCAGGTGAACAGAAAAAAAGGTAACATCTCTGTTTTACTGAAACATAGGTCAAAACAGAGAATAAAGTTTATCTAAAAAATCCCCTAACTAAATAAATGCTCTATTCTTATTATTGGAGAGTTAGCTTTGCAGTCAGGGACTTTTCAAGAATTAGCCTCCTAAGAACTTGCACATGTTCTGCCAGGCAAGCCATATTCAGTATATTCATATTCAGCAAAGGACAGCACTCCTATATGGCCCAGACCTGATCCCAGGCAGCCTCTGTCCTTCAGGGATTGCTTTTCCAGGCCCAAAGTCTGGGCAGACCACTTACACCGCTCCAACCTTCAAGCGTGCTGCTGTTCACCATACCTTTGCCACAGACACAGGCACCTGCTTCCACCCTGACAGGCAGCAGTGACCTTCTCACATTGCCTTGTGGGAGGCGAACAGACAACTCGGTGCAGGTCAGAAGGAGCAAAAAGAACACAGCCTTTTATGTGCCAATCTAAAAGTACTTTAAATCTATATTTTAGTTTCAGAACCAAATGACTGGAAGTTTTAGCAGCTGTCATTTGCTTTTCATTCCAAATATAAATGCAGAGCTAGCTCAAGTCATTTGCCAAACACAAAAACAGACACTGAGTGGGCTGAGAACAGGTCTATTCCTCACCCATAATCAGATCAGAAGCTACAATTACTGCGTTACATGGAGGAGGCCCATTTCTCTTTAATGAGATTGAAGTGTTGGACGATATAACATACCTATGCAGGACTTGAAAGAGAAATATGAGGTCAAGCCTTCAACTACACTGTAATAGGCCCTGTAATTTAGATTTATGTGTAACATGTCCTAGGCTGAAACTTTTAATGTTCTTCTAGTCAAGTATATATCAATGCGAGATGAGGTCCTATAGCAACAAAATCAATCTGAACTATGCAAACTGACCTGTGAGCAGTAAATCTGCGATCAGTGTATTTTTGTCCTTCATCTCTATCCTTTCTCCCCAACCTTCCCAACTGTTACAGCAATCCCATCCACTAGAAAACACCTGCCAGGGAAAAAGCAACATACACAGTGGCCTTAAAAGTACGTATGCAGCAAGCTGCCTGCTATTAAACAGGAGAGCCGAGTTCACTCTGCCTTTCCTGTTTGTGCTGGGCTTGAGCACAAGGGCAGAGGGGAAAACGGTGCATTCTGACTTCTGGTATTTGGATATGTGTTCTTTACACAGTTGTTGATTTTCACAAAGCTTTATTGAAATTCTACATTTTCCCAAATCTGACTGAAGCTGTACAGCAACTCAAGGCAGGGATTGCTTGTCTTAGAGACAGTTCAGCTGCAAAATCCTCTTTTTTCCAGGGAAGCCTTTATCTTTGAATATTTTCAACATAATTTTTTACCACTTTTTTTTTTTTTTTAAACAATTCTGCAGGGTGACACAAGTCTGCCCATTTGTAACAGCACGATTGAGTAACACTTAACAATCAAGGAGGTTCAAATCTCATTATTCCCCAGGTCATGATCTTACCATCTCCTTTTTTGGGGGGGGAGGGGGGAGGAGGGGGAGGAGAGGAATAGGAGTGACAAGGACAGAAGCAGTGGTGTGACTTTGACCAAGGCGCTGGTTCATTGTCAGAGCTGGGTATTGCAGTATGACTCGAGTGCTCGAAACATTAGAGCTGGTTGGGAGCTTCCCTCTAAGCACCTTTTCACTTGATATGAGAAGTATGGTACCATCAATCTCAGCCCCCATGAGTAACTGTGTGTCCAAGAGAAAGCACTTAATCAAAAATTAACATAAAAATGAAACAGCAGGAGGCAGCTCCTCTGAGGCCTATCCAACTAGGAGTCTTTTTGTGAACAGTGTTTTGTTTATATTTTGTGTTAAAGCAAGAGAAAATAAATTGGCTGAAATGGAAAGTGCATGAAACACTTCATACCAGTTAACTCGGAAAAGGCTGCTGTGTGTAATACAAAGCCAAACAACAGAAGAGTCAAAACAAGTGGAATATATGAAAAGATTAAAATTAATATATATAAAACTGCACTAGTACAGCTCAATATACACAGAAGAAGAGCATTTGCTTAACAGTAAAGAAGGTTAATAACCTTTACAGATTCTTTCAATACATACTGGTCCACTGCATAGTAGCTCCCGAACCCTGGAAAGGATTCCTCGCCATTTCGGTGGTTTTTTTTAGTAGACAGATTTAAAGTTTGCTTCACAAGTTAGGTTTCAAATAGCTTCAAATATTTTGCAGCAGATCTGAAATGAAAGCGTCATTTGATAAAGACTATGGACAGTTGAGGCGAGCTGATAACGCTTTTGTTTCTTTTTTAATTACATCTATTACCTGTTTCTTTAGTGTTACATGCTAATCAAGCTTCATGCCTAGCTATAAAAGCTCATATGTGTTATACATTCATGAAAATTAGAGGACTAATTAATTCCTTGGCAGGAATTCATGTTATGTAATTTAATCATTACACATAAAATAAATATCTCTAGGCACTTATTCAACTAGTATTGTTTGATCAAAAAGCAGTCGAATTCCTCTGTTAGTGTCCAGAGCTTCCTTGTGCTGGGACAACACTCTCAGCCCCAACACATCCATACTGTGTTCAGTGACAGGCAAGCCCGGAAGTGATTTTCAGTCCTGCCAGAAGTGAAAGACAATAACACTAACTTAGCGAAGAGAACTACTGAAAATAATTAAGTGTAAACTAAGAAATTTTAAGAAAACAAACCCTCCAACCACCACAAGAAAATCCAGCATACTGTTGAAGAGATGTATGTTACATTTCCATAAAATACTTTGTACTTGGCAGCAAATAAGATGTCCATAAAAAGAAAAACAAAACCAAAAACCACAGAACCTAAGAATCCATTAGAAAGGATTCCAAAAATGCGTACCACGCAAAGCTTTCTTTCCAAATATATAATACACTAGTTTAATATAGAAATTCTACAAAAGAGAAATAGCTTTTTAAACATGACTAACATTGAAAATAATTCACTATCTAGGCATCTTCCAGCAAAGATGAGAGAGATGCCATAAGCACCACCTCACAGGGCAAAACATACTACTGAATAAAATAAGAATGACACCATAACATGTGAATATGGCATTAGAGACTGTCAAGACTTCCTGGTAAGGCAAGAGCTAGTTATGAGTAGGTTGTAAATCTCTCTGGTTTCAGGGATGCTACAGCAGGAAAGCTGGGCCTTTAGCTGTTTTTCTTCAGACCTTCTGCTACTGCAATTAGCAGTACAGCTCTGGCAACACTAACACAGGAACAGGGAATGCAGTGGAGAACACAGGTTATCACACAACCCTTCCTTCAGGCATTTGAACATGTCCAGTTGGCAGTAATCAACATGCTGGTAAATTCCAGCACGAACACACAGAAAATGCTATGCCTGCGAGAGCAATACCCATGGAACTACTGCGGCAAATTTAGAGGAAAAAGTCTGGCTACATTAGGTCTACCTCAAAGCCATCTTTGCATTTAAGAGGAATAAGGACTGAAAGCAGAAAATAGTAAAGAAACTCAGAGAAAAGGGCATTAGCATTCGTTGCATCTCAAATGTATTATCTGGAATACTCTATTAAGAAAGTATAATCTCTGCCTTTGTATTTAGGCAGTGTATTTTAACTCTGGGGTGCACCTGAAGCAAACTACCACTTATCTCCATTTAGCGAGCAGGGAGGAAATGTAAACAGAGAACTACAAAACCACTGACTAGCAAAAAACCCCTAGGATTAATAGTTTCAATAATGCTAAGGTCTAAGCAATTGTTGCTGCAGTTGTATCCTCAACGATTGTGTCAAATAAGCCAGTTCTGCTGCCTTCTCCCACCCAGATGCTATCACAACAGAATTAAAACAAACAAACAAACAAAAAGCACACAACTCCCCCCCTTCATCTTTGTTTTCAGTTATCTTGCACTAAGGCACTGCAACAAAAAGACTTTACCCATGAGATACCAATTGCTTGATAAAAGTTAAGATGAACCTTTGAAGGAAGACAAAGTAATTCTTTCAAGGGAATTACACAGCTCCAGTCTATGCAGAGGTATAAAGACTTTTCCAAACTGTTGAACAGAACAACATACGTACATTCAACTGGATGTATACAGGGATAACGCCCATTCAAAAAAATAACTCAAGAGTTTTTCAGCTACTGAAATAACTTCTTTAATAAATGTGAAAGAAAATACATCTATTACAATTGGTAACCTTGTGCCTTAATTAAAGTTGAAGTAATTCTGAACTACAGCAATCTGCTTTCATTTTTTCATCTATTTCTTCTTCCTTTAAGAGACAAAGCAATCTGAGACATGACAAGTGAATCAAAAAAGAAATTGCCATAGGTAAGCTAACAGCAAAAAGTTTTAAAGTAACTTAATTTTGATTTGACTGTCTCTTTAAAACTCTCACAAATCTGTTTTTCAGGTTATATTAGATGCAACGGTCATATGAATCCATATAAAGAAGATAACTGTTTAACAATACATAAAGATGAACACAACTCAAGCTTCAGGAATGGAAGTGGGTGAACAATTTCCACAAGCCATCTTATTTTTTCCTCAAAAATATGTATTTAAGAGTCTTCAAAGCTTAACAACGTAATGAATTGCATATTCATGCTAGCAGAAAAAGTGTCTACTCCCTTCAGAAACCAGAAATATTTGGAAACAACATTCCATGGAATGATATAATTTCTAAGACAGATATTCCTGAGCTAATTGAATTGAATTAGGGAAGTAGTCCACTTAAATTAGGAGGGTCACATCTATATTATAACCTTACTATAGCTTTCTTTTGAACTAGAGCCATCTCTTTTATCCTCCTTCCTCCTATCAGGATCCAAAAGTTTCGCATCAAAGCTTTTTTTTTTTTTTTCCCCCAGTGTTGAAGCCTAAATGAAACCCTACTTCCAAACAAGTCATCTGAAATTTATTTTTTGTAATTTTTTTTTATTTTATTAAATGAGTACCTCAGCAAAGCTCCGTACAATGAAATTCTACTGAGAATGCTAACACCAAAAAAGACAAATCCCATAGAAATACCTTGCCCCTAGAAGCCTTAGTCTTCTGGGTATCAATAGTGATGCCACTTACTATTTAAAATAGCAAAGCCAGAAACTACTAAATGTTTCTGACTGAGGTTTCACATTAAGGCAAAGGGAACTAATTCCAACCTCTCATCTAAGTCCTGATCTCTATTCCAAATGTACGAATGACACCTTACTTTTGGACAAAGGACGGGTAATAGTCATATTTGCAATTAAATTCATATACTATTAAATTCTAAGTGACTTATGTTACAAGAACTATCCAACTATTACCTCTAAGTTTCAGTTAAAAGTTGTTCATGTTTGCAATTGTGCACCTCAAGTTAACTCCAGAAGACATGGTTCCTGATAATCTATACATAGAAGAGAGGCAGTGAGGCCTTATGGTCTCGTACCCCTCACTTTAAAGCAATTACTATAGAAGTAAATGGGTCACAATACTGATCCACCTTCAGTTTGCTTTACACCAAGATTATATATTATTCCCTTAATAAGTAGTCTCACAAATTAAATGTTATACAAAGGTAGCCTGGAGAAGAGGACATAAATCCTACTTACAGGTATAGATGAGAGAGTTGTATTCACACTTCGAGGCACTGCATTCTTAGGCTCTTAAGACAGCAACAGTGGGATTCCCATACACGTGGGCAGCTCCATAACAGGCCTATGGGTATTCATCTCTGTAAAACTTAGCCTTGATCTACTCTAAACAAATCCAAAATAACTTATTCCTTAACCAGCACTCCAAGCACACCATCTTCACAGGGCTTCACATGCCTTTTGTTTTACAATTTTAACACTATTTAAGGACACTATCATCATTTTATGTGAAATCTGTTTATTATGCTTCATGTTTATTTGCTCTATTTCTAATGACAATAACTTCGCTAAACACTTATGTTGTATTTTGGCTTGCACAGAAAGGTTTCAGACATAAAACAAGAATGTTAGAGCATAAAGCACAATACTGTAAAGGTGTCAAAGAAATGAGAAAATTAAGTTGTATTGTACAGGCCAAGTAGTAACAAAATGAACCGCTGGCATGAAATAAGAAAGGTATGCGTTTCAGTACAAAACAGTGTAGGAAGCTTGTGAAAAAAAGGTACAAGTGGTAAAAGAGAGATTTTAAAACAAACAGCAGCACTCTCTTCACATTTTGAACTATCTGTGTAAATGCAGCATTAACAAAAATACCTGTATTTACAGAACAGAGGTAAGGAACAGCAGTTAAAGCTCTGGTTCTTACTGTGATAGTCACAACCCTGGCATCACCTTTTTAAGAACAGGGTTTCCGCTACTCATGGAAAAGAGTCAGGTGCAGAGGTCATGCATTTATGCTACCATACAGCTTATGCTAGTGTTGTCAGCTTGTCAATTAAATCATCAATGGTATTCACAAGAAGTTTTGTATCTTCCATCTCACTCATACGATGTTGGCCAACTTTGCGGAGGATAATATCCACATCTTTGCTCAGAACGCGATCAGCAACTTGCATAGAGATCTGCCAAGGGACATCATCATCCTTCATGCCATGAATAAGTCTTATGGGACATGTTACAGGAATAGGACTATTCAACACACAGTGGTTTTCTGCTTCTCTAATGAAGTCATATGTCAGAGAGTAATAGCCTTCCTCACTATGCTTTGTTGGCAATTTCCATTCACCTTTTTCTTCTATTTCTTTTTGTGCCTATAAAAAAAAGGCAAAGAATACACAAGAAAGATGTTATGAATTCTTTAGAGTGCCCCAACTTCTCATTTCTACTCTAAACGCACTAAAACCTCCTCAGACTTTAAATTTCACTTTGCCCAGTCCTATTAGAAGAGAAGATATATTCCTGTTTGCCTTCCAGTATCTGAGAAGGCAAAACCCGTACCACGTCACAAAAGCTACGCTGCACCTCTCTCCTGCAATTAATCTAGTCAATACTCCCCAGCTAAATTAAGCTTCTCAGCCAGAATCTATCAGAAAGAAAAAGACATATAGCCACAATAAACAGCACATCTTTCTGGCTTCAATCAATTCACTGAACCTCAATCAAGGAGACTCCTAGGAAACAGGAATTTTCCAGTGATGAGCCTTTTCTGGCTTTGCCATGATAGCTGTTTCAATACCCTATTTCCTCACTCTGAGGACAAATCTGCACATCCTTAGAATCTAAGAAAGACAATTTTTGATCAAGTCAAGTCAATATTTTGTTTTTTTAATCTCTTATTTCCTCTGCTAATACAGCACAAAATCTGTCGTAACAAATAGATTAAGCTTATGTCAGCATAATACTAACATGACTGCTACATACAAGAACAGTAACATCTACTGAAAACACGTTTATTTTTTTTGTACATTATTCCTAACTACCAGCGACCTTTGTCTCATTTAACTCGAACCAACCTTTTATGCTACCTCTTGTGACCATAATAAGTATCTTTTAAAAAGCAACATTGTTGTTCTTCACAATTTTCCCTATTTTGAATAAAAAACTCAGCATGAAGGATAAGAAATATTTCCTTACATGACATGATACCACTCATTGTTTCAACCTATTAAAATAAGCAAGCCATAAACAGATGTCAAAATCAAGCCTGCTCAGGATCAGTAAAGCTTAAACTCATGTACAAATAAAGCCTTAGGTAATGATACTAGAATATTGTCAAAACACCTTCCAAAAAAAATAAAGAAAATATTTTACTCTACAGTATGAGTTATTTACTGTCATATTTCTTTGTCACATTATTACAACCAATTTACTTTCCTGAAGACTGAATGTTATCACTACTAAGCAGGCAGCTTGGAGAAAGATCTTCTGCCATCTAGATCTTAGAGTTTCTTAACAAACACACTAATCTGAAGACTTCCCTTTGTACAGATGACCTGTGTTGGATTTATCTCATCCAATATCATCTTAACTACTTTAACAGCTACTTCTTCACCCTTGAAAGCACAATCCTATTCACCTTATATCCAACAAGCTGAATAGATTCAATCCAATTTGAATACAAGTATAAAACCTTTAACACTGGAATCTAATGGACTGCTGAACAACAGGGGTCTATAACTCCATGTCCTATATGCCACAGTAATATAAATGTATTCTGGACAGTATTTGCATTAGCTTCACAGCAGCAGCACAGTATTTTTCAGATTTTCAAATTAATGTAAGTTTTCAGTTTACCTCCACCACACATAGAGAAAAATTACCAAAAGATGTGTAATCCAAGTACAGTGTTTGAACAACACAGTATCTTAAATGCTTGATAGATTTTAACTTGCACAAAAGCCAACCATGAGCATTTACCTCAATGGGAAGCCTGTTAAAAGTTGTTACAAGATGATCTGCCGCTATAGCTACTCCAACTAGAGCAGCTACTTTATCTGGACGCGCCATTGCAGCATGAAGCATCAGCCATCCCCCTAAGCTGGAGCCCACCAGAATCTTAAAAGAGAGGAAACAAGATGTTTTATTAAGATATTTTATAGGAAACATCTAATAATTTTTTTTCTTTCACAAAACATCTGCTTTCATCTTGTTTAACTACTTAAACCTCGGGCACAATCCTGCTGTCCTTACCCAGGCAGAAATGCTGTCATCTCCAGTGGAAATTTTGCCTGAGTAAGCACCACAGGATCTGGTATTTTATTATTCTTTTTTTGTTTGGCATGGCTGGTTATTGCTGACTGGGACTGAAACACTGTAAACAAAATGAGAGGTGAAACAATTCAGTACTGCATGTATATTTTATGCTTCCTTCTTAAAATAAACACATATCACAAAGGCTCAGTGCAGTGGCAGGGACCAACAAAAGCAATTTATAATACAGAAAGGTTTTAACAAAATACTGATGTATTTCCAGGTTGCAGCAGTTTTCAAGGTCCTCACAGTAGTTGAATGAGCTTCTATATCCCCTTCTAAAGTTAAAGAAGAAACCAAATGCTGCTTCTGCTGACAATTGTTAGCTATTTCACCATATACAGTATCTTAAGTTTTAATGTTACTGTAAGTCATTTTTAATTAGTTAATAGTTATTTTAATTAGTTAATTCATCAGCATCTGGACACCACCATTTAGATACCAGGGAAAAGCTTTTTCACTAGGAGGGCAGTGCAGCACTGGAACAGGCTGCCCAGAGAGGTCAGGTGGAAACTTCATCCTGAGAGTTTCTGAGACTCCTCAGGACAAAGCCCTGGCTGACCTGACCCACTGCAGTGACAGTGCTGTCCTAGGCAGGGGCCCGACTAACTGACCTCCAGATGGTCCTGCCAACCCACGTTTCTATGGTTCTGTGATCTATGTGCATGCGAAAGACTTCCTACGAATCTGACTTATTTCAAATGAATCATCTTGAAAGAGAGCGAGTGCAAGTTGTTAAGAGAAAAGAGACTGTAAATAGAAGCTATTGTTTACCAGAGCTTTTGGAGCACATTTTCAAGGATATAATGCTCTATCTTGAGGGAGGAAAATGTTCTATATATAAAAATAAAATATAACCTGTGGTCCATCTGTAAGTTCATCCAGTATAGACAGAACATCCTTTCTCCACTTCCCTATTGTGCACTCCTCGATATTACCATTTGAACTTCCACATCCTGTATAGTCAAATCTGCAAAAGTAACCATAAAAATGAAAGTTGTAGTACTGTCCGTAGCTACACAGAATCTAATGAAATGGTACCATTTAATCAAAATTGAACAGAGGACAATGTATCACACTGCTTATTTTCTTACTTGGTCCTGCTTATCTTTACCATCAAAAGTCATATGAAAGGAGATTTAAATACAACATACGCAATGAGGTGATGCAGTATTCTCTTACAGTGTGAGATATAAATAGCCAAATTTACCAGGATAATTCCCAGATGTGTAGAATTTCCCTTGCAGCAAAAAAGTGACAAACTTCAATTTTAAAAGGTATTTTTTTAAATGTAAAGAATCTCTCTTTCAAATACTATACCCAATTATGAACATTTATGAAACTCAGCATTCCACCTAGACTATCAAAGCAGAATCTCACCAAGTATGTACATGATCACCTAAAATCATACAAGCCACTGGATAGTTTAATCAGATTTTGTAGTTAAAAAGAATGCTAATAGTGATAATTTACAAAAATTAGAATTCCAGGTCTTAAACCCAAAATTTATAAGCTTTTCTTTCCTTTTTCATTTTTGTGCTTGCAGCCTTAACACAACACATAGCACTGACTAGACTACAGAAATTTATCACAGTTTTCTAAATTACTTTCAGAATACATTTTCCTGATTTACTTCAGTCTCTCAACAGAGCGCCTAGGTTTCAAATGCACGTTTTCACTGGAAAAGAGATGCTTTTAAGCTTATATATGGCATAGCCCATGTTCCAAACCAAATGCCAAAATCTACATTTACTAGTAAGAGATTAAGCAAAATTAATCTCAGTACTTAAATATTTTTTTCTATTAAAATCATTCCCCCCTCTCCCGACCGATGATACTTAATTGTTTCATTTTCTTGAGAACAACAGTCTGAATGTACCTGATGAAGGCATGACCTAGAGAGTTGCAGAAATCCTCAAGGGCAATTGCTTTCTGACCATTCATATTTGAATTAAGGCCTGGAAGGAAAATAATCCCTGGATTCCTGCCTTTTAGTTTATGATAAGCTAGATTTGGTCGATCTGGTCGAGTAAGGAAGCTAACCGATGACTTCAGCCTGCAAACTGATAGAAAGAGCTATTTAGTACAATCATCATGATAACCTTGGCAAAAATACTAATATTTTATAAAATTAGGGTTCAGAAAATAAGGGCATATTATTTGAAAATAATATACTTAGGCTCAAGTGAAAAAAACAGTCCCCCTTACATTCTTCAGTGGTTATAACTACTATTGATCAACCTGGAAGGGAAAAAACTGATTGTGATTCATTCTCAAACCATTTAACGCCAACCACATAAGCAGTTTACTCAGCAATTAGCAAAGGGGTTGACAGAAGCCGAATGCTAACGTCTGCTATACTTCCTTTTCCCTCATGTTTTATACCATCTTGAATGTTTACTTATTTTCACAAGAAATGATACTTTTTCATCTGTTTATTTTTTTAACTTTGGGACTGAAGTATTATGCATGAAAGGAAGTTTACAATTACATAAGGTGGCAAACTTTGGAGGAAAATTACAACTGAAGGTCAAAACTGCAACTGGGTCAAAATCCCAAATCCACAAAATCTATGCAGGAGACAGATACAAAGGGGAAAGTTAAAAAGAAAGTGCGAACTAGGAAAGAAGCTTGCAATTTTACCTTTTTTAACACGATGAACATAAAACAGCACTGGCATTGACCAAAACTAAATAAAATAGCCAATAAATAAATAATATCTAGCCTTTTGGAGGCCTATCATCGACAGTTATTTCTGCTTAAGCTAAGTATTACTGTCAGTAATACTGAAAATAAATAAGGTGATAGGCTCTGTGTCAAGTTATTTAACATGTGCCATCTTAACATCAGTCTTTTTCCCAGATATGAAGCATAGAAGATTAAAAAACCTACATTTTCTATAAATACAGAGTAACACAATTAAACACATCCCTTAAGAAGAAGGAGTTGACCTTTGCAGATCTATGATTTTCTTAACCATCTTCTAAACAGGCACAGATATCCCATTACATGGTTTGGTGTATTCTTGCCAAGGCAGATAAACTATTCTATTGCTCATGTTGTTCTACATTTATCTAGAATAAAATACCACTTTGCAAATCTAAGGCATTTTGCAAATATTTAAAAAATGGAAGATTTGTTTAGTTCAACTTCTGGTAAAGTGATCTGCTACACATTATTAGAAGAAAGGGAAGTTTTCCTATTGATGTACTGAGAACTTAAATTATTTTGTTTTGTTTTAGTTCAAGATAGCAAACCAGACACATTTTGAAAGCAAACATTAGGTTGGACTCTGTTATTCATATTAATAACCATCAAAAATTTGAGCTGGTTTCAAACAAGGACGAAAGATTATCAAAGTCAACACTGACTAATGGATACTACACTGAATCTCAACGGCTGTTAGCATATTTAATCTAAGTTTAGTTGTCTGTTGTGCGTGAAGATAAGTGATTTGTAAAGAGGTGTTAGTGAGAATTAATCCACTCTCTTATCCCACTTTGCAAGATAATTTGTTAAACTGAAAGCTTGGTCTAGACTTCTGATAAGACTGTGATACTCTTAATTCTTAGAATAAAAGAGGACATGTTCTTGAATACTGCAAAACAATAGTGGGGTACAAAGCCCACACTACCCCAAATGAAAGATGAGGGCTCCCTGCTGACATAACCAGTAGATAAATTCTGCAAAAACAGGCCTTGACAATGTCACACCATTTAACTGTTCTGCAGCTTTGGGTTCTGTTTTCTCACTATCAGAGAGATTACAGTCAAGCTTTTTGTATTAATTTGCACATGCATGAGTAAAGGCGCATGCAGGAAAAATATGGATATTACAAAACACTGAATGTTAATAGTTAAAATATAACAGTTAGAAATTTGAACTACAGATTAAAAACATTAAATCTTTCCTGAAAAGTTGGGACAGTTTTTTATCCTACTAATGTTGCAATTATTATGAAGGTGAATAAATATCACAGTAAAGGTGTATTTATTCAGATGTGTCCACACTACAGCTTTTTGTTTGTGTATCTATGTCAGTAAGCCAGCCACTTCTTCACTCGCCAGCAATAGATTAGATACATCAGAAAGTGCTAAACTTGATAGAAAAAATTAGGAATATTGTTCTCTCCCCAAAACCCTCATAACCACCTCTGCAGGGGTTAGGTTTCCACCCTGCAGCACTCTGGAGGGTGCCCTCAAGCTCTGACGCTGAGCAAGGTTTAAACTGCAGCTACAAGGCAACTGCTATCTAAGCTGCTCCACAAACTAGTCTTGCACATTTGACAAGTGTCACTGTCAATGCACGAGCAGCAATCCTAACATGAATAACACAAAAACCTAAAGCCATCACCCCAGCCAGCCAATCTGAAAGCACAGTCCACATGAGTCACATTCTCAGACTTTTCTTCAGACTGGTCAAAAACATTAATAACTGAACATCCACCCAGTAATTTCTTCTGATCTCACTGAAAGACCTCAGCAAGACCAGGGAAGCACTTCTGAAGGGTGAAGATTATAAATTACAGTCAACAGCAGCTAACTACAGGAAGACCCAGGTGCCTTTTCTGATACTACGGAAGTCTCTCATCAGCAACACTGTGCGATTTCTTGTTATGGCCAACAGCAACCACAAATGAGACCCGAACAACACAGGTGGAAGTCTTAGCCAAAGCCAAAGCAATCCTCTGAACAATTTGGGATGCTCAAGCACTGTAAGCTACCCACTGCAAAGAGGAGTAGCAGACAAATGCAGCTCTTCTAAATAACGGACTCTACATTATCCACACTTTGTTTCATGCAATCACAGATACTACAGGGTTAAAAACCCCACCAGGACACCAATGGGTACTGCTGCTTAGCCCTCTCTCAGAGGGCTGTCAGCACACTCAACAATTAGCTATTCTGATCATGCTGCAACCATTTTCTCTAACCTTTCAGGGAAAAAAAAAATCAAGAAAAATCATTGCAAACACCTTTTCAGGCAGATACGCAACATTCATCCTTAGCAGCAGCAAACACTTTTATTCACTTCTACTTTGAGCAACCTCAGATGAGGCTCACTCCCTCAGCAAAAGTGAATGGTTTTCTGTCAAGTTTAGGGAACTGGATAAACTCAACAAACCAGACAAGCACCGGGTGTGGAAGAGCGAGAAAGCAGCCTTGTGCTTGGGCAGGTGATCACCTTGCTCAACAGCGGAGGCCAGCAGAGCCCTTCGRCGGCCTGGCGAGGCCTCACCATTAGGCACGCTTCACACCGAGCTGAGGGAACCGGGCCACCTTCTCCCGTTTGCAGCCCCTAAGGCAAGCGGCAGCAGGAACGGAGGAGGGAGCAACCGCACCCCTGCGGAAGAGCAGCTGCTCCCTGGACACGCACAGGTCCGCGCAGCCCCCGCGAGCACCCCGGGCCTCCTCCACCTCAGGCCGCAAAGGGYGCTGCAGCCCACGCGCACCCGTCACGCGGCCGCCAACGGACTTTAACGGCCGGGCTCCCCGCCCCCACCCGCACTGCGGCGGCTCCCGGCCGGGGCACCGCGCCGAAGGGCGGCGGGGGGGGGGGTGCGGGGGGCACCTCCCCGCCGAGGGCCAGCACACCTCCCTAAGCCGACACACACGCACACACACACAAGCGTCTCATCTCCCCCAGACTGACTGACTGACACCCCGGCTCCCCGGCCGGCGCCCGAAGGGCAGCGCAGTAAGACCAGCGGAGGCGCCCCACGGCCCTTCCCTTACCCGGGAGGCCCAGGACGCGGCAGCCCCCCGGCCCCAGG